>NC_138766.1:62572527-63092527 GCF_965113315.1 Podarcis vaucheri | reverse complement strand
CTTAGCATGTTAGATTCTGTCAGCAATTCACAAGGAGGCCAATGACTTGGATCATATAACTCCTTTTCTTCAGAACAAACGGACAATACACAGAAAACCTGCGTTACTAACCTCTGTATTCCTCCTGGAAAAACTCTTCTCTAAACTCTGCTCAGCCAAATTATAAAACCCACCTACAGCCAGCTTTGCTAATGAAAAGGGGGTGCTTTTCTGAACAATAGGAGAATTCCTTTGCATTTAGAATGCAGAGTTCCCATTAGAGCTAAGAATCAGAAACGCCAGTTTACCTCTGTTTTTTTAATTGATATTGTCCCAGCCCTCTTCTACGGTCCAGTGAGACAGTGTTTGTGAAATGATTAAAAAGAACGTGATCTGATCAAGAGGATAGAAGAATGGGAAAGGAATGCTAGGTTAGCCACAGTGCAAAGTGCTGGGAAAGAAGACCAAGAGACTTCTTAGCCTATTGTTTTTATTCCCATCTGCTCTTTAGACATCTTAGAACACTTTGATTATTTATTTACCCTGCTAAAAATGGGTTAAAAGTTGCTCACTTATATCAGAATTTGGGAACAAGTTGCAAATCACACACACACACACACACACACATGCACACACGCACATGCACACACATATATATAGAAAATAAATAAAAATCCTTGAATTATATCAAGTTTCCAAAAGGTCATCACTGTCTCTGCTGTGGCCTTTTCCCCATCCCAGATCCTCTATCAATATGTCATAGTGAGTTAGGCAAAGACAAAAGAGAGGCTCAGTGTGAAAACTGCACATATATCTAATCCTGACAAAGCAATGAATAGGCCTTCACAAGTATAATTATACTTGTTTATTTGTTACCACGTACGGAGAGCTGATGAAAAAATCCATCAAAGTGGTATTATGCAGACACCAAGAGCTTCTTTTCTTTGGTTGCTAAAGCCACATTGAGGCTTAAATTCCTTATTGTTAAATTCAGAAGAAAGGGGGGGATTTTGGTTAGACTTTTTTTGCATCAGTTGCTGACAGATCTTTTGTATACAGCGCTGTATTATTAGATCCATTAGCTAGAGGCTTGCTCACTCAGCTCACTCATTTTAGACCATACAGGAATCCATAATTATAAAGTACTGTACAGAGTACCTTTTAAACAGGGTGTGGCAGGCATTTGGCTGACCACAAGTCAAACAGATTTAAAAACAGTCCATTTTCTCACAGTTTGGGTATTTAGAATATCCAAAGACAGGTAAAACTACCTGCACAAAAGTAACGAATGTGCATTCTGAGAAAAATGTTAAGTGTCAGACTGAATATTGTTTTAGATAGTACAAAATATAGTAGAGAGAAAACTTACCATGCTGCTTCTATAATGGAATTCTAGCCTAGCTGCATGTGGGAAGCTTTCTGTACATCCATCTAAAACATGCTTCCAGCACATGTACGAAAACCCTGAAGAACCAAAGTAGCCATTGAAGCAACTGCAACATACTGTGGCAGTTGTATGATACAAGGAAAACATTTTTCAGACCAAAAGTACTAAGTAGCCATTACACTCTAACAGACCCTAAATCAAACAGCTTTACAATAGTATGATTTGAGGGTCCAGGGTTGGGGGAAGGGTGCCAAATATGCTCCCCCCCCCCACCCCTTCACAGAACAGAATTATATCAAAGTAAAAGCAATATGCATAGTTAATGTCTTTGTGAGCTTTCCAATTTAAAACAGAAAAGCTGTAATTTTTCTTTGCTGGCAATCTGGAAACACTCTGGAGTTAATTACAGCTGATTCAAAGTGAACGACACAAACAAAGACCAGTCTATGTCCAGACAATTATACTGCATTAACCAGCTTAGAGCTTCCTGCTGATGTTTCAGGGCTCTTCTATTACACCCTTCTACCTTCCCAGCACGAAAGAAAATGCTTCTGCAAGAAGGAATTAATGAAGAGAACTGCAAAAGAATGTGTGACGACCTCTCCTGACACGGCAAAAACTTTCCACCCATGTCACGACAAAGGGGAGAAGGTAATTAAGTTTGAATAAAGGGATGTAACCAAATATACCATGCACTTAAAATAGCACTTTAAAAAGAAAACTAGAAAAGTTTGCAAACTGAATCCCAGACTGGCTGTTCAATCACTATATTGTTTCAACGCATTCTCCTTTATCATTCTTAAAGGCTATCTTTTGGATTTTTAATGCTAATATTATAATGCAAGCTCATGTGACTGATGAGCTCTCTCCTGATAGTTTCTTTGTTTTATATACTGAAGAATCAGTGGGAGAGCATACACGATAGGAAGATAACAGGCTTTGGAATTTTTAATTTAATTATAAGACTGAAATACCATTGCTTTAGTCTCCTGTATTTTCTCCAACGGTTTCCATTAAACCACAGCAATTGCTCTCCCTTTGGGGCAAGACCAGCAGCTCTCCACTAATCAAACTACTGCAGAGTATGCCTGATTTCTCCTGAGAATCATTTTATAACAAAGGCCTTATTTCTTATATTATCCTTGAAAACATTTAACCTGCAGATTCAGAGTTCAAATCATGTGGCTTGGTCATTAATATTTCACAGTGACGTCAGTCCAGAAAGTGAATCATGATAATTGACAATATCTCTTTCTCGTGTTCCTTGTTTAGCTGAAGCTCTGGCATTACAAATGAAGTCTAAATACTTAACCTACAGCTAAAAGTCTGGAGTTTTGAAAACACTTCATAGAGCAAAGCAACTTTTTCTCATTTCTTTCTTTTAGACAAAAGTGCACCTGAATGGCAGTGACCTAGTGAGCTTTAAGCAGTAATCACTTTCCTTTGTCTTATCTATGCAAAGTAGGATTAGGGTTACAATGATGACTGCTTAATCCCTTTGATTTTCCTTTACTAAATAAATATTAATCTACAAATCAATCAAGCCCTTTATTGTATTGCACACAACATACTCCATGAAAGGTTATGTAAATTACAGTCATTTTTACAAGCATGTTCTGAAAAGAGCTCCATGTTTCTCTTTTCACTCCAAAATCTGTATTAGATTTGAAAGTTCAAGTTAATAATCCTGCCCAACACAAAAGCTTAAGCACCACAGGATCAATTAGGTCTTATTTATTTCCTTTAAAATCCACTACATTTATTATTTTGGAATTTATTGGTCACATTTACTATGTTTATTCAAATATCAATGACCTCCATTTGTAAAACCGTCACAATTTAATCTATTTCATTGCATCCAATATTCGTATACATCATATACTGTGCTGCCCAATCCTAATCATATTTACTCAGAAGTACATACCACTTACTGAGAAGTAAGTACCACTGACATAAACAGAATTTGCCATCAAGTAAGCATGCATAGGGTTGAAGCTTTAAAGGACGTTAACAATTGTACACATTAAAAGAGAAAATATATTGCTTTCACCTGTCACTTAAATTAGCAATCTTCTGTGCTAAACATACATACTAAGACATAGGTTCCATTTGGTTGAGTGAGGCATGTATCTGAATACATATGTTTAGGGTCAGAATGAACAAATAATTGATATCAGAAGCTGAAACAGCAACGCCTTCATATCTGTATTTACTATGTAAATATGAGACAATAAATATTTTGACATAATTGTCTATTGCCACCCTAATATACTTTATAAATATCATAAACTCTTTTATTCAAAACCATTCTTGCAGATTTGATTAGGCACACAGGTTAAATTTACTAAGACTAATAATACACAGAAGAAGAAAATACTTTTTAAAGCATTTAGTGCTATATAATAATACTGTAGTAGTTTTCTTCCAAAAAATAATCATCAGATATTTAAGTAAGCACTGCAATTCTTGCATAATTAGCAGTACTGCAATGCTAGTAAAGATCATAATGCAGCAGAATATAGAAGAGGCTTTTAAGTACAATACAAAAGATTGTACAAAATGAAAGTAATGATACCACTTATGACTGGAGCATTGCCATACTTAAGGAGCAAGTCCACAAGGAACTGTTCCTGTAGAGTCCCTAGAAATGAATGGGAGTTGTGTTCAATGGCACAGGTTTCAGTAGAACTTAACATATGCCACTGTGCACTGGACTGTAGCATTCAATATGATTTCATATTAGACATCTAGCCTGTCACTAGAATAAGGTTTTAAACAAAGCTTAGTCATTCATAAGCCACCTATTGTTCTAGAATAATCTAGTGGCAAATTTTGTTTGGATAGTGAAAGATCAGCTGGGACATTTGTTTTTATTATGCAAAGCCTCTTGTCATTTTTTTTCCAGCGCAAGTTAATTTGACTGCTCTGCATAAGTGAAGTGAACAATTCAGTAATTAACTTTTGTGTTTTAAAATGTATGAACTTTAATTAGTTTTCATTATAAACAAACAAACGTCAGCCGTAATTATGAGCTCCTTGCTTTAACTACATATTATCCCTTTTCAAACAAACTTGATGTCAGACAAATTAAAATCAAGGAGCCAGCAATTTTGAGTTGAATTTTACATGATCTGTCAGTAACTTGATTACTTAACTTCAATATCATTACATGAAAAGTATTTCTGTAAAAATAATTACAAGAATTCCAACAGGAGACAGATTTAATTGTATTGATTCAAAAGATACATGCATATAAGAACCGCATTTAAGCAGCAATGCTATCTTAAATCTACAGTTACCATTCCAATGAAAAGAAAAATGCCCGGTTTATATAAAAAAGACCATTTTAGAGTGACATCTGCTACCAGCAGATACAAAGCTAACTAAAATAGTTCTTTAGCCCATCATCTTTATACTTTAAGCAACAAAATATCAATGTGCAACAACTTCAAGGCATAAAGACTTGGAGGTTTATTTACTGACTAGTGTATCTATTAAGACTAGGAACAAGTGGAGCTGTCAGGGCATAATGAAGGTAAATGATTAGTTAGCACTGAGGCTGAGCTCTTCTTCAATGCAATAAGAGTTAATTAAAGTTTACCACCAAGCATCAACCAAAGCAGGATGTTGATCAGGTTTCAGCATTAAGTGCAAACAGACAATGGTTGGCAGCAATTAGCACAGCTATCAAATGACATGCAACAATAATTATACATTTAAAACATCCCAGTGTCTGGTGGGGAAGGAGAATCTAATCAGTCCCCTTTGACTATGCATACCAAAAGAACAGGAAACAGGTATCAGATATTTCACACTGTAAATCAATAGAACTGAACATACACACCCAAAAAGTACACAAGTATGGTATCTGAAAATAGCATGAAACAGAAGAAATGTAGAGACTACTTGTAACAAAGGTAAGTTCTAGTTAGACAAAATAAATTACTCTGCTGATAGAGTTCAAAATGGCACATAAGAAGGCAGGCAAGTGCTTAAGGCTTAAAGACCATTGTGGCAATTTTATTCAAAACTCCTACACGAGAGGCAAGGTAACTTGGCAGGTCCAGTTCTAGCTGTTAAAGCTCACTGTCACAGATGGAACATTCTTGAAAACACAGCATCTAGATACACAACCAAAGAAACCTACACTAGAACATAGATATTACATCTGGTTGGAATCAACGGCATATTGCATGAACAGAAATACTTTTTTACTCATGCAAGGTGCTCCCCCCCCCCAATTTTACTGATTCCTTCATCCCACTGCAGCTGGTCAAACCATATCACACACTATTCACAAGAGTCTCCTCACCCTCAAAAGTAAATTTTCCAGGGCAGTAGGGAACTGCATTGAGGAGGATGGAAAAAAGTTTCATTGTACAAGTGAAACTCTGATTGCACTTCTGGTTCCAACTAAGCCAGCTCCCAAGGTGCTGTTGCAAGCCGTTTGCTCACAAATGCATGCAGTCAGAATCTTACTTGCTCTTAATCCTACTTGCTCTCAAACCTGTTTTTTCTTTCAAACCGCTTGGCTTAAAAAACCCTAAAAAACCCTCTCTGCTTTTCACCCCTAATTATTGTTATTCCAACTATAAACAAGGTAGGACACAATCCACCTTTAGGCTCAGTTGCCAAAGCTAGTCCCTTTCTCGAATGAGGTGTTAGATTGAGTGGTTGCCAGCAATTCCAAGCACTATTGGGTGGAAATGATTTTCTGAATTCATTTCAATCTGGATTGTTGCCTACATTTGGAGCTGAAACTGCCTTGGCTGCCCTGATGGGTGACCTGCACTGAGAAAGCCAAAGGAAATGCAACACAGTTGATTATTCTGGATCTATTGGCATCTTTTGACACCAGTGATCATTGTATTCTTCTGGATAGGTGCTCTGGATTGGGAACTGAAGACATTGTTTTTCAGTTGCTGTTGTCCTCCCTGGAGGATGGATTACAGAAGCTGGCATTGTGGGATGTCTACCCAATAACTTTAATATTAGGGGATGTCTAAGGATTCATCTGCCCCTTACGTTGTTCAACATTTATAGGAAAGTGTTGAATGAGTATTATAGAGCTGGATGTCATCAATATGCTGATGACCCAAGCTCTTTCTTGTCCAGCAGAGTCAGGTGAGGCAGAAGTGCCAGTCTGATAGTTAGAAACAAAAATAGAGTGGGCAAGGGTCAATAAATGGACACTTAGTCCTGAGAAGATGGAGGTGATCAGCAGTGTGTCTACCCAGGCAGCCAAGTGTGAATTATGCGGTTCAAGTAGCCCCAGTGGCATAAAGGATCTTCTATCATTTGACTGTGATCCCTCCTAGTCAGAGATAGCCTAACCACAGTTGTTTAAACTTCACAGGTGGATTACTGCAAAGGGCAGCATTTGAAGACAGTTTGGAAACTGCAGCTACTTCAGAACACTGAGCTAGGTTGCTGTCCACTGAGATCTTTCACCAGAGTTCTTTTTCTGGGTTTCACTGCTGTCTGACATGTGGCAGGTGGCAACTGCAGAGGGACCCTTTTCGAGATGGTTCCTCTCCTGAAAGAGTCCTGCTTATAGACCTCACTACTGTCTTTTACTCACCAAGGAAAACGTTTCTATTTTCTAGACTTCCAACAAGTCTTTAACTTTTTTAAGCATTCTTTAATGCAATTTTATCATTTATTTCAGTTTGCTGTCTTTTTCAGTTTTGTTGTTTTAGCTCATTGTTTTGAATGCTTTATTACTATCATATCATAGCTTAGATTATCCTCCCCGCCCCTTCCTACACTGTTGGCCATCTTGAGAACATATCTGTGTTGAAGGAGAGCAATATAAATTGTGTTAGTAAGTAAGTAAATAAATAAATAAATAAATAAATAAATACACCATTTGTGTGGTCATTATGTTGGTCTCAACAAAAAATGAGGATACAGATTTGCATACAATTTGCATATGCTTGTGTGTGGTTGTGTGAGTGCTGATAGACACACATTTGTAAACAATTACTGTTATTTAAATACAAAATATCTCATCATAGTGGAATAGATTCTGACTGGGCGACCTATGTGTGTGCTCAGTCTGCTCTTCTGGAGCTCACTTTTGATGGGCAACTTCAAAGCCTCCGCTTCTCCTTCTTATTGTTATGAACAACATTGTGAGACAAAGATGGATAGCCAAAGGTGGCTAAATATTCACCATCAAGTTCCAGACATTCAGCTCTGACCATTCTTGAATGTATCTTCAGTCCAGAGGAGTGGAAAAGTAACCATCAGAAAACCATTCAGTAATAAGAATGAGGGCTAACCAGATGAAGCTATCTACTGCTGGCTAGCCTAACAAACATTATTTCAACTCAGCCCAAAGAATATACCATACACAGCAGAACTGCTCAATGGTCACAAATGTTTGGGAAACAATCTACATGAAAAACTCCTGTAGATGCTTTATCATTTGATCTTTGCAACAAGGTTGTCACATTCTTTTCCATCAAGGCTCCTATGCTTTCAACTACTGAAATTCTAAAACCTTGGATAATTAGTCACTCCTGAAGAATAAATCACACTTAAGAGCTACCACAGCTGCATGCTCCTGGCGCTGTGCAGTTGTGAATATGAAGCAAAGGTGCATAACTCCAGGACAGTGCTTATGTGTTTCCGCTACCAAATAATCACCATCTCAACTGCCACTTTACCTGTCACATTTCAAATGGCAAGCCTAGGAATTAGCATTTGGGCCCTGACAAAGGCGGCACAATCAAATCACAATTTACATTAGTTAAAGGTAAAGGTCCAGTCGCGGACAACTCTGGGGTTGCGGCGCTCATCTTGCTTTACTGGCCAAGGGAGCTGGGTCATGTGGCCACCATGACTAAGCTGCTTCCGGCAAACCAGAGCAGCACACGGAAACGCCGTTTACCTTCCCACTAGAGCAGTAACTATTTATCTACAGTGGTACCTCAGGTTACAGACGCTTCAGGTTACGCGATTTCGGGTTGCATACTGCACCAAACCCAGAAGTACCGGAGCGAGTTACTTCCAGGTTTCGGTGCTTGTGCATGCCACACTTTGCACATGCACAGAAGCGCCAAATCGCGACTCACGTGGCGCTGCGGGTTGCGAACGGTGTAGGTTGCAAACGTGCCTCCCGCACGGATCACGTTCGCAACCCGAGGTTCCACTGTACTTGCACTGCGTGCTTTTGAACTGCTAGGTTGGCAGGAGCAGGGACAGAGCAACGGGAGCTCACCCCGTGGCGGGGATCCGAACCGCTGACCTTCTGATCGGCAAGTCCTAGGCTCTGCTAGAGAATGGATAGATACTGAGAGCTGTTTCACACTTAAAAAATAAATGGTCAAAAAGGTAGTGTACGTGACTTGAGCTTCTTCTTTCCCTGCTTCTGTTATGACATAGGAAGTAGGGTGGGTTGCCCCTACTGCTTCTTTGTAACGTACTGTACAAGTCAGCCTTAAGAAGGCCAATCTCTCAACTGCACTGGAAAAAGAGTCTGGGCTCCATTGGAGCCAGATGAAAGTTGGTTTGCAACATAAAGAAAGGGAGCTACACCATGGCAATGTTTAGATACTGTGAATTAAAAATTCAGAGAGAGAGAAATATCCATAGGAAGTAAGAATGATAAATGTCATTCAACTCTGATGGTTCTTTTGTTACACTACCTCCCACAGATGTCCTAATAGAATTACGGTAACTCTCAACTGAAAGCTGAAAAGTCACTAAGATGCAGTTTCTCAGAATGTAAAAGATATTCTGCATTTTAACATGATGGCATAGAGCTAAACTAAACTAAACAATTGCTAAACTGCAATAAGACCAGGCTGTGATGTTGGATATCAGTCATTTTACTGGAACGTGTAAATTTGCATCACTAAATTTAGTTAACACAATGCCTCACTCTTTTACAGTTATGGGGCTGCAGCCGAGGGCTGTGTGACAGAAATTATCCTTTCTCCCCCCACCCCTCAACAACAAACTTCATTTTCCCAACTAATTCTGTTATGCTAGGGATTTGTGCACAGAGTTTGCTAATCCAAGTATTTCCCTAGAGCTGCATTTAAGCTATAGCCCACTCCCAGCACAAAAGTGTCTCCAAAAGCCCTTTCGCCCCCTTCAGCACTCATACGCTCATTGGTCCTGACATTTTCACTTCAGCCATGACAAATGAGCTGATAGCAGTGATCAGATTGCACACAAGTACTGCTTTATCTAAAGACATATCATTAACTCTCATCACTATCTTCCACTATGATTCTTCTTTTGTTAAATTTGTTGTGAAAATGCAAGTCAGTTTTAACGTATCTAAACCTAAGTAAACACAAATAAGCTTCACTAAATAAGAAAAGGGCAGATATGGACAGGATCAGAACATGACTACTATTAACTAAATGTTTCTCAAGGGACTTAAGTAACTGTACTCAACCTCTGCCCTAGTGCAAACATGCCAGTTAAAAGTCTTCTAAATGTCCCTTCCCCCATTTTTAGAGACACATAAATAAAGTGAATCAATCAAACATGCCTAGTAAATTAGGGAACCAATTTTCTGACTCTTAGGATGACACTAGCTTTCTTTTTGTGATGTAACTTCACTTGCATTTTCTATAAGTAAACTTTCTCATTCCAGCTTTGGTAAAATCAGTTCATCCCTCTAAATTAGCAATTGCAGCACCAAAGCTAAAACGTTATGAAAGAAAATCACTAGGTCCAGAATAAACAGAGCAATTTTTCCATCAAGGCAGAAGAACCTAAGTCCCAGTTACAGAGTTCTCGTTGAATCTAGAAGCTTTGCAAAGTATTTGTTGTAACTTCTCCTAGCAATTCAACTGAGAATAAACATAGAGAAAGAGTCAACTGTAACACAACAGATCTTGGGAATGGAGGTCATGCTTTGAGGTAAAGTGCTATTCACTTCTGGACCATGCAAGAAGCTCTTTATCCCTGTTCTTATTGGAATCAGTTCCCCTTACTAGAGCAAGAACAAAGCCAAGTGCTCATGTGTGGTTTATGAATAAATCAGAGGTGAGCCACTTTAAGTGCCGCCCGTGATTTTCCTGTTGACAGTGAGCACTTAAACAGGCTTCTAGGACCAGCAACTCCTGGCAATTCTTAATAGTTCCTAATCTGCACCCTGCTTCATTTCAGACAAGAAGTGATTCACCCTATTTTTCCTCAAGTCTTCACCTCTTGAATAACTTTTGTGCCACCTTCCTAGAAGCAGGACTGTCCCGTTTCACATGTCAAAACTGCATAAATAAAGCAGATCTTATATAGGAAAATCAACTACTGCTAGTAAAATAAATACTATGAATTGCAGCCCATGTAATTAACAAACTATTATACCACTTAAAATTTCAGTCACAAACCATGCTAACATTTCTCATAATTCTTGAAATATCGAAGAATGGATATTGTAAATTCTTTTAATGTACTACTGTCAACTGCTTTTAAAATCGAATACAACATCTTGAGAACCCTATGTTTTAAATAACAAAAATGAAGAGTCGGGATGAATGTTAACACGTCAGAAGATAGTCTTTAATTTACAGCATTGATGACTAGGGCAAACTATTGCAACATACAAGAAATGAACAGAATGCTCTGAGCTCATTTTATGGTATTTGACAACACCACTGATTTTCAGAATTAAGGTTCAGCACTGTAGTAATAAAACGAATGTTTGTATTTTAAGTTTTTACATCTTAAACTATGATATTGAACTGCCTCTAAAACATTTCAGAATGTAGCCTTAAGAGCTTTACTTCCCAAGGGTTTTATCACATATACAACAAACTGACCATCCTCATCATTTTGGCCCATGATTTCCTACATTTCATAAACTTTACACCACTGTGATGAATCAGAAACTGAACAGAACCTATCAAGGAGAAGCTTGAAGTTCCAACTGCATGAAAAAGACATCCTGATTCAACTATAGTAGATCAGAGTTTCACTTCAGTGCTACAAATACCATTGACAGATCAAAGATTAAAAATAAAGGGACTTCACCAAGAATGTGCTTCATCTTCTTCAGAGTGCTGTAGCATTGAGAAAGAAGGGCCACCAATTCTATTCTATTTGATTGAGTAAAAAATGAGACTAAACATGAGGCCTAACTGTGTCTCATGGACATGGCTGTAGCAGAGAGCCCAGACGTGAAAGGTCAAACAGTGAAAGTTGTTCTGCACTTTCACCTAGATTTAACAACAGAGCAACTCTAGAAAAGTTTGGTTTTCTTTGTTGTTCTGAGTCCTTTGTATCTTGACCTCAAATTGGATGCAACAGAGAAGATTCTGCCTTTGAAGTTGTAAAGCAGATAATAGTGGGATCTTGGACTGCCAGCTTTTTCTTGGCTCGACTCCTGTGCCACTGAGAGCAACTATGCATTCAGTTAAGTGAAGTTTTTCCTCACCATTTTATCTCTCTGCATGGGAAAATCTCAAGAAGACCATTTTTGTGTTCTCTTACAGAAACAGGACCAAAATCAAGTAGGATCGCAAGCTAGGTGTGGAGTATTGGTGAATCCACCAAAAGTAACGGCCGCTTACCTGCCAGATGGAGGGAAGTGGCAGTTGCGGTCTGGCATGGCTGCCGCTGTAGGACAATATTTTGGCTTCAGCATGGCTGAGGGAGGATACCATGTCCTCCTGCACTGGCCGTGCTGGTTGCTGGGGCTTGCCTGAGATTGCAGTCAATCACAAGTGAACATGGGGTCACAGTTTAGGGAGTGGGCCAAAGGGAAAACTACTTCCCTTTAGTCTGCTCCCTGGTTATAAAAGCCAGCCATGCCCAGGCCTCAGCCTCAGTCATATAGGCCCACAATCTAGTCCTACATTGCAATACTGTATTACAAAAAGATGTTGAAGCAAAGTGAATCTCAGTGATTCTAAATTGACTTCTAAATTCAATTATTATATTGTCACATACTAGGTTTACACTAGCATGAATGAACTGAATTTACAGCTAAAGAAGCAGGCTTTTGATTTTAATTAATTTTTCACGACCTTTTTAGACTTGAACTAAGCATACAAAAGTTAGTTTAAAGGCAAAACATGTCCTAAATATCACGTGATTTTATGTTGTTTTACAATATACAAATGAACTGCCACTTATATGACAAAGGTGTCTTTCCAGTGTCCACATAGTTCATAGGTGAATGAAACCTTCTTATCGCTACCTGAAAAATTGTAAGTTTCTATTCCATTTCATTTTTATCTGGAACAATATATATATAAATAAATGCAGGTTATCAACTCAAATAGGATTCGCCTAAGAATGATGTGGTGGCACTTTTACTAACCCAATCAGAAGGAATTAAAAGCACATTTTAAAAAAATCAACATCCTAGAAGACCTTCCTATATTGGAAAGTTAGAGGGAGGATAGAGGCCTACTACAAGGTTGCAGTCGACAGAAAAGCAACATGGTGGCAGAAGAAATAGTGGATATTTTGCATATTGCAAGGATGCCTTCCTGCACACTGTACATCTTAAGGCTGGTGTTGAAAATTTTCCTTTCTAACCTACGATCTAAATACTGGTATATATATAGCTAGCTGCCCATTAAGAAGAGAGTTAGGCTGCATTGGCAGTGGTCAGCATTGCAGACTCCCAGGCAATATAGTATGAAACAGCCTCTTGTGTCCAGGCTTTGTGGCAAGAAAGACCAAGGGAGTAAAAAAGTGAAGCTGTAAACACAGAGGATGGTATGTGTAATACTTAAATACTGTTGCAACTGCACACATTTTTATTCTATTAACACCTGGTACATCAAGCGTTAACTAACAATTATCCAGTGTTAACATACAATTGTCTGTATCCCTTGTCTCTGTTTCTTCCAATTTTAAAGGGTGTTTGTTTGTTTGTTTTGGATTTTCCGTCATGTATAAAGTTTAGGATAAAATATCGCAGAGTTAGTAATCACTTGGCTACATGTTCAAATCTACATCATAATGTGAATATCTGAACTCCCCTACATAAACAAGAACTGAACTATTAGATCATAGAATAATAGAATTGTAGAGTTGGAAGGGACTCTGAGGGTCATCTAGTCCAACCCCCCTACAGTGCAGGAATATAGGGATCAAACCTGCAAGCTTTGTGTTACCAGCACTAGTCTAACCAACTGAGGTATCCAGTGTTGTACTGTCTTTCACTGATTAGAAAATGAACCAAACAGAAAACATGTGTCAAGCTGAAAACAAGCTAGAACTGATCCAGAAAACATAATGGGTTGACTCCTAGATAAGGTCTCTGCTGCAAGATGTCTAACCAAAGCGTATCTGTTCTTTCTTCTTATCTGATTCTTGTCTGTTTGCCAGAAACAAGGGAAATGATTCTTCAAAATATAGTCACATGATTTAGTCGACGGTACACCTATAATCCAGCAAAGACCAGGGTTCAAATCCTAACGTAGTCATGAAGCTCAATGGATGACTCTCCCAGACAACCTCATGAGGTTGTTTTGAGAATAAAAGGAGTAGAGGGAGAACAGTGTACTGTGTGCCATTTTGAGCTGCTTTGAGGATAGCTGGGATAGAAATGTCATAAATAAATTTAATGAGGTGATCCTGGAAGGCAAGTGGGAAGAGAGAGAAAAATGGAAGAAGAAACCAAATTCATGATGCAATAATTGGGGGGGGGGGAGGCCCTCTGCAAGTGAATACTTCAAACATCTGACAAGAGTAATCTGTCCTTCCCCTAGCAGCCCACTAGGTGAGGATGAATAGGGAGGGAGGGAGAAGAGGTTGGCTTGCTCACATCTGTATTATTATTATTATTATTATTATTATTATTATTATTATTTACCTTCCTTTATCCAAATATCACAAGTGGTTTCCACAATAACCCCCCTGTCTATCCCTGCCTTTGGCCCCGCCTGCTGCTGGTATGTGGCCCACAACAGATTATCTATGCCATGATGTGGCCCTCAATAGAAAAATGTCCCCCTGCTATAGGGACTAATATTGCCCACCCAGTTCAGTGACAGCTATGAATATGTTATGCCTGCATGTAAAAAAATAATAATGTTCAGGCAGGTTTTAATCAGTTCCCAGAATTAGAAAAAACATGACAAACAAATTACATTACAAATATTTTTAAAGCTGAAAGCTCATTAAAAGGGATGTGCACATTAAATGTGTCTTAAAATGGTAAACATTTTGCTCATAAAACTCAGCTCAACCATTCTTCCAACATAATTCCTTTTTCTTCATTTTTTTTAAGTATCTCCCTCTAGACAACTCTAGCATTCCAATCTTTTATGAGTGCAAACTTATTAAAGCAAAAAGAACAAAAAAGACTTAAGAGAACACTGGAATAACAAAATAATAAAATGTGCCTATTACAGAAGACTGTAACACATCCATATTAATTGGCATATCCTAAACTTCTTTATATAGTCACAAGAAGTAGACATTTTTCTTCTATAAGGATGGCAAGACTTAGATCTATGAAGACTATTGAACCTGACCATTTCAATTTCCCCTTAATTATTATAGTAGTAAGATTTCAAAGCTAGCCATACATACAAACAAGAAGATGACCTCAGTTATACTCAGTGTGGTTTGCTTCTCAGTAAAAAAAGGTTTAAAATCTACTTACTTAGGAACACATTCTACTTTTCACAATAGAAGTTACACTTAACAGACATGGGCTGAACAGTTTGTATTTCACTCTCTATATTCTCATGCAACAAAATAATTTCCATGTACTGTACTCAGAAGTAAGTTTCAGGCTGAGTTCAGTGGGGTTATAAATGTACATGCATTCCTACTGGCCAGTCTGGATTTCTGCATCTTCAGTAAGAATGCAGATGTCCCATCCCATAAACTATCATGAACCATGTGTTAGCTAGCAATGGTTGGGAAACAACCAGTTAGAACATATATCACTTGCTTAACAATATAAATTAATGTGTTTTAATTAACACATTTCCCCAAAGTTCTCAGAAAGCATATTTTACTTTGAAGGTACATCAGTTTTCTTATTATTTTAAACTATGTTTCAAAGATCCACAAACATTAGCAATAAACGTTTACAAAGTTATAAATAATTTTCCTGACATGAAAGCTTTATGAGTCACCTTAGATCAAACCTCTTCTGACAATAGTTCCATACTAAGCTGTCAACTTCCTGTTATTTACAAATATTTACTTACTTTGTAAATGTGCGATAGTCCACCAAACTAGTTACATATATTGGTTGTATCCAAGTCATACTCAGAGCAGATCCTTTGAAATCAATAGACTTCAGCCATGTCCATTGATTTAAATGGATCTACTTTAGTATGACTTACTTGGATACAACCTATAATCCTCAAATTGCACACATGCGCGCGCGCGCACACACACACACACACAGGTTCCTTGAACAAACACATAAGGCAAGTTGCTATATGGTGCATTCAAAAGTATTTTTCTCTGATGACTTCAAATACAATTACAGGGATATGAAAAAGATACTATTTTACATGCAAGCCAATAAATAATCATTTTTTCCACGCTACATCTGATTTACATATGTGCCATGGAACTAATTTTTAATTTGTAAAAGTGCATCAACACATAGAATACGTTAACTGTCCCGGTTACTGTTGAGAGCACATAATTAGAAGCACAGATCACATTGTCAACAGCTAACCAATTACAGTCATAGCTTTAGGCCTCCTCCTGGTCCCATTTAAGTCAATAGATATTTTATCACTGACTTTGCTAGGAGTAGGGACTGGGTCCTTAGTGACATGACTTACGACCCTACTGTAAACATATCAAAAACTGAGCACTAAAGCACACTAAGAATCAACCTGATTACAGCCTAATTTCTATCTAAAGTATTTTTTATCTATCGACAGGATCAAACTGATGCAATTCCTATTTTGTATCCTTGAAATGGTTACTAACCACTTAATACACAGTTCAAATACAGTCAAAAAAAATTAAAAGACAATTAAAACATTTATTAACTTAAAAACTATGCCTACATATAACAGCTTCAATAAACTTAGCTTATTGCTATTGTTTGATGTACACATTCCTCTGATTTAAAAATATATTTTTTCACCTTTGCCCCTCCCCAGAAGCAAAGCCCTGAGAAGACTCATACCCAATAGTCAATATTTGATTAGTCTGTAATGTTGCTACTACTTACAAACCTGTGTCTATCATCTTCTAGCAGCACCATTATCATACATATTCATCAGCATGATGATGGAAATTCAAGGCATCTTATAAAGTTGCTGAAATCTGAGCTTCTGCTTGTTTTCTCAAGTCTTGGACAAACATAACTTTAGGGAGAGCTGAGCAGAGGCATAAAGAAAGAGAAGCTTGCATTTTCATCTTCCTTTCATCTTAGTCATTCAGTCAACCATTCAGTGCCCTATTCAGCAGAGCTTTTCATTATGCAAAAAAATGCTAATCCTTTCCGATGCTTTCACACTTGTATAAACCCCCATTCCTTCCACTGAAAAGCAATTATATCAGTTTACCTTTCTGTCAAAAACAGGATTAATATTCCAAAACCCGAATCTCCTTTGTTTTTCTATCTTTTGCTTTAGGAAACTAGAGATTATTAGAAGATGTTTTCCTTAGAGCAAGAATACAATATTTTAAATATGATTCTGTTAAGCCAAAGAAGAAAAGGGGAGGGGGGGACTTCAGTTGCTGCGGAAACTCCTTTCAGTGACAGAACTGACCTTCCCTTTGCAGAGGCCTGAATAGAATGAGCCTCACTCTGGTCTATTAATCAGAAACAAATTATGAAAGAATGTGGCTGGACTGGTTGACACTATCCTGTCTTGGGAGACTCAGTAACAGCCTAGTAACAATGTCCTCTTCATGGGTAATGAACAGCCGTGACAAATGGGGGCTGAGAAACTATTTATTTGCATATGCAAATTGTCACACAAAGGAAACATGTACAAACAAGTGTCATTGTAAGGTGGATTAGGCAAACAACGCTTTCTTTTTAGGACATTCTGCAGCCCAGAACATTAGTCAGCACAATTAAACCAGTCTCCATGGAGACTAATGAAATTTCACCATGGTATGAGTTAAATTAGATAGCTAGTTATGTGTTTCCACAATCCAACTTGAAATCCATTATTGTCTCAAAACAATGCAGCAATTGTGCCAGGCTGATCTTTGCCAGCTCAACAAGCTCCAAAGTTGACAATTTGCATATGTTAATATAATTAAGCACTAATTACATGAAACCTGTACATATTCACATGCACTTTCCCTGGGCACTTTTCAATTTGAACCTTGGCCAAGTCTTTAACCCTTTGAATTATTTCGGAATAGGGAAGCTCTGCCTTGTGGGTACAGCCCCAAGGCAGATGCAGGAAAAGCTCTTCATTTATAAATACAAAGCTTAACCTGGCTTCTCATATTTCCATCAACAGAGACAGAAAATATTTTCAAATATGCTGGGAGAGAAGGCTCTCTAAAGCCCCAGCATTGCTACATTTTAAAAAATGAAAGCACTCAAGATTAGGCTAAATAAAATGTTACAGATTCATTTATTGTCACTGTCATATGTTGAAAGTTCAAAAGGGGGGGGGGAGCCTGGATTTGATGTCAGTGCTGTGACAGCAATAAAAAAGGAATGAGAAGAGGAGAAAAAGAGCAGCTAGGAACTAATGAGCTTTACATAAATATATGCTGAAGCAATTAAGCAGTGTTAATTACTATGACAGCAGTTAATTGAATATAATTAGATATTTTAAGCCACTGACTAATGCACAGTTAAGATTAATTTTATTGAGATTAATTGTAAATAAGAATAGATTAACTGTGTTTTGACAGGCAAGGAGAAGAGCAGGACTCAGCACAGACCCCCGAAATCATATATTATTTTAATGTCACACCTCAGAATCATCTCAATAAACACGACTTTTCAAACCCAGACAGGAATCTTGAAGAAAAACAAACAGCTTGCAAAGATTAAAGAGCCTTTTGTCCTTTTTTCATGTACATTTCTTTTAGCAGACTAAATTAAGCGAGTCTAGTGTATGTTTTTAGGAAGGAACATTTCACACTGAATGGAAAAAATGTTCTATCACATACGAAATCAATGCAGCTGTGCGGAACTTGGTCCAGATGGTCTAAGCCTATAAAACAGCATCAAAATGATAGACAGTGGGGCCTTCCCAATATGCGATAAAGTCACAACCTTGTATGTGACCTAAATTTTCTGCCATGTGTGGTTTCCTCCTTGATCGCTTTCCATTTTTAACTAATCATGAATATTCAAAAGACCACTCAATAAAAACTACCAATGCACATCCACTTTAAAAGACTAACATCTCAGTAAAAGATCCCTTTTCTTAATTAATTCAATGCAACTAACATCACTCAGCCTCAATAGCAGACTTTTAATATCACTTATGTTAACTAGCTTAACATGCTTATTTTTAGATATTCTTCAAAGAAGACCTAAATAATACTCACTGCAAAATAATCCAAGCATGCTGCTGGTGGTGGGAAAAATGCATAAAAATGCTAACAAATCACTAACAAGAGAAAGAAGCCTCAATTGATTTCAAAATAAATCAATAAGTGATTAACACAATATTTTTAAAGCAGCACAATGTATATATCATATATATGCATATATTCAATACCTTTTTATCTCTAAATTGAAAAGGGTTTTACAGTATTGCGCATGCCCCTACATTGACTATGAACTTCTTTGCAAAGCCTTTCGTCTTTTAGAGCGAAAATCCAAAAATGGTCTGTGAAACAAGGCTACAACAAGCCATTCTGCAGTGAAAGATTTTAAATCATCCAGCCTCTTCTAATAGACTTGAGACTTATTGAGGTAGAAACCATAAAAAATGAAGAAGGGAAATTTAATCCCTGAAATATTGATTTGCACATTAATATCATATAGGCAGAGGGCAATTTGGCTTCATGGAAATGACACATTGTCGACCCTTGGTGAAGTCAGAGCCAATCTAACTGCTGAACATGTCTGAATCTCAAGAGTTATTAAGGGCTTCCCTTCTTGCCTATATGACTTTTCTCCAGCCTACCAATGCAATCTTAAATGTATTATCTTTAAGAAATAATTGTAAAACCTCAGGGGTTTTCCAGTTAATGGAAGGAAGGCTAAACCACATCAGATTCTGAAATGCAACATTAAACCCTTGCAATCAACAAAACCACCTCAATTCTCATCCATCCAGTGCAGGATCTAATACTGTTATTAGAGATAATCAAATTCCATTGTGTAAATTTAGGCTCATAGTCAGAATAGAAGCAGTAAATTCTGCAATATTAAACAGTGATTTTCTCAATAGTTCTTTACATGGTCTCTGCTGGTGAACAATAAAATCTTTATATAAACACAACCTTATGTCTATTGTGAAAGATACAAGGGATGTATTCCCTACAAGCTTGCATTTAAGGTAGTATCACTCCTAAGCCTACCAGCAGGTACTACCACCACTGCTATTGTGACTTATACAGATGGTTTACTTGACCTTTCTTTGTTCTTTGAGTAGATTTCACTTCTGTAGATTTATAAGTATTCTATTTAATTGGCCCTATATGTTCATTGCCATTAGAAGGAAAACAACTAAATACATGTTTACTTTGCAGAAACCCTTCAAAGCCCAAGGCAATGCCTATAGATGATGCTACAGCCACAGCATGTAGGTCCTACAGTATGAATATTCAGCCAGGCTCACTGAATAATCCAAGTGAGTCCCAGCTCTCAAGCCAGGTGCAAGAGGTTAAAAACAGCTGGCTAGCCATCTTTTATTCTGGTGTGCCTTCCTGCAGCCTGAAACAGCCTGATATAGATATACAGATAAACAGATATAGATATTTGCGGTTGTTGCAAGGATTGCTTTTTATTACAGTATTACAGTTACTGCAATTGTATTCTATTTTTTTCTAGAATCCCATAGCACAGAAGAGAAAGAAATTCCTTCAAAGTAGCGTTGAATAGAAAATGGAACAATAATATTTTTTTAAAAATATTTTTTTCTTTTTCTTCTCCAACCCTCCAGTCCTGTTTATTTTAAGTCTTTTCCATTGCCCCCTTTCCTATCTAGCCTTTAAAAAGCAAAGTCCCTTCTCACTTGCCTTGTTCTGTCAGTTTTGTCAGTAAATAGAAAGTAAAACAAGGGTTGATGGCACTGAGAGTGTTACATACCCAGACTGTGTTTTTGCATTGCTCTCAATGGAAGCGATCGATGCCCATGTCACAGTGGTGTCCCAATCGCAGCCAAGTCTCTGCCTCAATCTAACCAACAACAGGCAGGGCTTCCAAGGCTGCTGCTCACTACCTCTTCCTTCCATCCATCCACTGAGACATCCACCAAACTCTCAAAGAGAGAATAAACTACAATCTGCTCTTCAACCACCGCTCCTAAGGATCGAGCCACTGGAAATCCTTCCAAAGGGGAATCACAATTTCAAATATAAATATAGGAGATATTTATCCACCTTCAACATCATCAACCCTCTCCTTTTTTTTTCCTCCTCTCTCTCTCTCTCTCTCCCTCTCCTTTGCCAGCTACCTGATCCTTGATTAAAAATGGAACAGGGTTAATAATAATATGAAAAAGGCGATCGGAATGGAGGAGAGGAAATGCAACTGTCAGATAGAGGGATAGTCAGACTTCCTGGGTGACCCTGGCGGGGTCTGGCTCAATGTAAATCCACCATCTTCAGCCTGGCAAGTTGTCTTTGGGTTGAGAGGCTTTTTTGTGGTGGGGAGGGCGGGAAGGGGGGGGGTGTTATGTTTGCGATGTATGTCTTGGTACCTAAGGTGGAAGAAGAGGAGGAGGAGGAGGAGAACAGGAGGAGGAGGAGGAGGAGGGTGTGCGTTATTGAATGGGAGCGAAAAAGCCTCCTCGGGACGGCGCGGAGGCTGAACCCGGCTCGCGGAGCCGCCTCTCTCGGCTGGGCCCAGTGCCCCGAGCAGCCGGTGAGATCGAGACCCCCCTCCCCCTCCGGCTAGCAGGTAACAAAAGAAAGACATCAGCGTGCGCTCGGGGGGCGAGGGGCAGGGGGCGGGCGGGCGGGCGGGCAGGGCAGGGCAGGGCAGAGGGGCCACAAGCCGCCAGCCGCCAGCGGTGGGGCAAAGTTTCCCGATCCCCATGTTTACAGGCGATGGTCAGGTTGCAAACGCAGGGAGGGGAAGCCGAGGCGCGCCTGCCATTGAGCCGCGGCGCAAGGAGGAGAGATGCACTCGAGGCGAGCCAGACCCGGAGCCGCTGCGGGAGAGGGCGAGGGGCGGACTGGGCTCACACACCGCATTGGGCCGGGTGGGGTGGGGTTGGGGGGGTGAAGAAAAGAAGCGATGGTTTATTTATACATTTTAAAAAGGAAGGGAAAAAATTGGCCAGGGTCCGATTCCAACAACGCAGGAACCCCAACTAAAGGAGGGAGAGAGCGCAGAGGAGGGGAAGGGAAGGAGGAAGCCCGCGGCTGCCTTTTCACAAAGGAAAGCGGCGGGCGAAGCTGCCCCAGCCCCAGCAGGCAGCGGCGAGCGGAGCTCCTCCGGCGAGCCAGCTCCGCAGCCGGGTGTGGGCAGGCGGGGCGCAGCGCAGCGCGCTGGGGACGGGCAGCCCGGGGAAGCGAGCGGCGGTGCGCTCCTCTAACGGGCTCCTCGCCGCGCTGCCTGCCGAGGCACTCGCCCAGCCCGGCTGCCGCAAAGCACAGCACCCCGCATCTCCGGCGCGTACACACACACACACACCCAAACACACGCGGAGGACGGAGGGGCCCCTCGGAGCCCAGCGCCGCTCGCACACCCCGCGCATCGAAAGCCAAAGACGCGTCTCTGACCCCAAAGGCACCCCAAACTTTCCCCAGAGGCACCGCGCTCCGGAATCCGGGGTTAAAGGGGGTCGGAGGGGGAGAAGGGAAGAGGGAGGCAAGTACTTTTGACAGCCGTGTCGTGGTTCCAAATAAGACCATTGCCCAGCTCATTAAAAGAAAGAAAGGGGAAAAAGAGACACCACCGAAAAGATTCTCTTCCGCCAAAACGTCTAAGGTCCTTCACTTAATCCGAAAGTTACAGCGTGAAAAGGGGGAAAAAACAAAACCCCGGACACCCCCGCCCGAGCCCCATCCACCCTCCCGGAATTTAAAAGAAAGGGAGAAAGAAGGAAGCCCTCCTCCCGTAAAGCGGTACCTAAAAATGGGGAAAGAGGTAAAAAAGGGGGGCGAGAAAGGGAGAGATAGAGAGGATCTGGGGATGGGAGTGTGTGTATGTGTGTGAGAGAGAGAGCGAGAGAGTGAGAGAGGGAGAGGGAGAGAGGGAGAGAAAGAGGCAGGCAGAGAGGGAGAGCGAGAGCGAAATATCAAAGATTGTGCAAGATCAGCCTGGAAAGATAATCGATACTCGACCTAAATTTAACACAAACTACTCAATAAAAGTTAAAGAAAAAACTTACTTTCCATTTCCCCTCGCAGTTCTTACTGGATCTTCGCCTCTCTGTTTTGTTTTGCTTTATTTACTTAACAGCTGATCACATCCAAGTAAACGACAGAAGGTTCATTAAAAAATAAAAAAAAATAATCCTCCAACTTTATTGGGTGGAAATAAAAATGATTGAGCAAGAAGTGGGGGGCATGGAGCGGTCCTTTGGGGTCCGGGAGTTGTTAAAGCATGTGGCGACCGCGGTCTCGCTGTTTGGTTGTGAAGGGGTTGGGAAAAGGAGGAAAGGAAATGAAAATCCGATATGTCTTTATTCTGCTAATTATTATCGTTTTAGCCCTGTTTAAAAAAATGGCTGATTAAGTTGAGTGCGCATGTCTTTGTGTGTCTATTCCCGATATGCACTCTGGGAATGAGAGAGAGGGGGGGGAGAGAGAGAGAGAAAGAGAGAAGAGAGCGAGCGAGCGAGCGAGAGAGAGGTGTAATTAGTGAGGTGATCAACATTCTCCAGACTGCAAATGACGCGCAGCCCGGACTTACTGCCGCTGCTGCTGGGGGCTCGTAGGGGCTGCGGGAGCCACACCACTGGCCCTAAAGCAGAGCGGGCAGCAGGGAAGCAGCTCGTGGACACAAACACAAGTCTGCAAACTTCATTAGTAACACAGACACACACACAGACACACAAAGTAGATGGCTGGGGAAAATTAAAGAGAGAGAGAAGAGGCAGAGGGGAAGGAAAGAAGATTTGCTGTTCATAACTGCTCAGGAATGTGAAAAGATATGGGTGCAAATTAATTATTCCTCCCACCAGGGAAGTTCTTTCTTTCTCTCTCTCTCTCTCTTCTCTCTCCCCCCCTTCCTTTTTTTTTTTTTTTTAAGGAAGAAAATATGCCTGGGATAATGAATGTGGAATGCGCCTCTGTATGGAAAGAGAGTGAGTCTGAGATCGGAAATTTCTGCTCTTATAGCCATAGAGAATCATTTACATATTATTGAGGATTTATTTGCACACACATATTGTGCATACGGTGACATTATATATCTCTGCATCTGTAGCTCATGTATACACATATGACATATGCATTATTGCATATACACATGGCAGTTTAATCTCCCTGGTGTAACTGGTCCAACAACTCAACAAAAGTAAGTTTATAATAACAAACAGGATTTTTTTTAGTGTAATAGCAGTAGTAAATAGGTTTTTAAAAAACAAATGCTACT
Organism: Podarcis vaucheri; assembly: GCF_965113315.1. Lineage (NCBI taxonomy): Eukaryota > Metazoa > Chordata > Lepidosauria > Squamata > Lacertidae > Podarcis > Podarcis vaucheri. Next base: position 63,068,558 of record NC_138766.1, on the reverse strand, counting down.
CCAGCAGAACTACCTGCCTTTTCCCTATGGAAGCAAAAAAGAGAGAGGGTCTATATTTCTCCTTAGGTTTACCAGAGATACTGCTGTATATGAAAAGGAAGAGTTGTATTGGTCTATAGACAATAATCCACCGACACCATTATAAATAGAAATCTCCTAGAAATCTTCTCTTGCAAGGGACGGAAAGCAATCGCTTCTCATTTGAAAATCTAATTATCTTAACCTAATACTACAGATGTGATGTGAATATGAGTGACACTTTCATTAAAATATAATTAACTAAAAGTAGGAATCCAGATACTTTTAAATACCCCCTAGTGAAGATTAAAAATCATGTCTATTAAAAGAGCATCCAAACACACCGCAGGGACACCTACTCCCCCTCCCCCAACATTATAGAAATGGAAAGGCCAGAAAAGATCAGTAACTAAGACTTAAATATAAAGGATATTTACAATCCCAAAGACCCTGCGCAGGTGAACCATAACCTTCGTGCTGACGTGCCTTTGAAGTTCCTGATTCCTGGGATACACGTCAAAACCTTGTCTTAGGCCTTAAGCACTAAATACCAACAGAAAGGTTTAACACAATCCTCCATAAAAACAAGGTATAAATATGCATCTTTTAGGGGCCTTAAACCATCCGATCTAGAGAAACATTTGGCAAATCCTGGAGCTAATACTAAGAGGGAAATATCCACCTGATGATGAATGAAGGGCCTGCCAGGAAAGACACTGTATAGGCCAGAGATAGGGAGACGCAGTAAGAAAAACAGATGTTTTAAGGTCATGGTGAAGGTCCCTTAGACTTGAGAGGAGGGGAAAATGCCCACATGGAAGTCCAGTTCTCCGTGGGTAACCAAAACATAGTGAAACTTCGTAGAAACTGAGTGGAAAGTAACCACAGCCAGCAAATTTCAAGATCTGAGCCCAATGATTAATGTCAAAGACAGTGCGTAGAAGGCTTTTGGAGAGTAACTTGTTTTCGCTCGAGAGTTATACCTACTCATCAGTGAAATAAAAAGGAAACAGTACTTAGGCATGTTTTGTGCGCGTATCAGAAAGCTGAGTTTCAAAAGAAAGGATAGTCTGTATCGTTGTTTGCAGAGAGGGACCAGCGATGTTAACAATGACTAAAATGAAATTTCTCAACCCCGTTCAGTAAGATCGGGGAACTTAGGACAGAAAGAGGTCTCTTTGGCTCTTATTGAAGCGGAAGGGGAGTCTAAGCTAGCAGAATGCATTGGCCATTCAAAGACATGTCTGAAGGATGGCAGTCCATTTCCTAGCCCTGGAGACAATTAAATCCAGTCTGATGAAGAAACACCTGAGCACAATGCCTCTCGTTCAGATTCAAGTGAAGAAACAGATACAGTTTACGTAGCAGGAGCATAAGGAAACGAAGAGCAAGGTGTTGCAAAAATCCTTGTTTTATATATTTCTACTGTTTTTGGGGTTTTTTTAAGCGAGGCTGCTAGAAGCTCCGAAGGTCTGTTGACAACACAAGGCATTTTTGATGCACATTTTCTCCTTCCCTCCTTTCGTAGAATGATTGTAGTTTCTTTTTAACAGTGGCGGTTTCCAGCTAAAGGAACAAAGGGGGATGCGAGCAGGATTTGAGGAAGGATAGTCCACTTTCTCCAGGTTTCTTCCAGTACTGTTTATTCCTTCCTAACGTTTTTGTTTCGCCCACCCCACCCCTTCACCTCTGTTTCGGCTTTGTGTTCTCAGCCCCTAGTCCGTCCGCCCCCCCCCTTTAAAATACTAGCTATCTGGATGGAAAAGGCACTCCGGGATGTTAACAGTTTAGAAGAAACCCGGGGATAGCCACGTAGCTAGGAAAAAATCGAAGGAGGTTAATTCCGAGAGGCAGCAGCAGGTTGGATGGCGGCGGGGTGTGTGTGTGTGTGTATGATAAGAGCGGAGCGCGGCTTTGGCAGGAGCACCCCGGGGGCTGGTGGGCTGGCTGGCTGTTTCAAGAGGGTTCCCCCAGAAGCTCGGCCACAGCTGCAAGCTGCTTCCCCTTCCCTGACTGGCTCGTTCGTCCTCTTGCTCACTCAGCTAATCGCCCCCAAGACCTATGCCTCACCTCTCCAGCTCCTTCCCTCCCCACCCCCCCCAACCCGGTCCCTCGAGCAGCCCTCTCAGGCATACTTATCCTCAGGGCAACCCACCCAGGCACTGGGGGTTCCTTTCCTCAAGGGGTGCGGTGGGGTGGGAGAGAAAGAACTATCATTTTCCGAGAGACATAGATAAGAGAGATCGTGGCCATGATGCTCTCTGGATTCACACGCGGGGGGTGGGTATGCCCCGTCTCAGATGCCAGCCCCAAGGAGTTGAAGAAGCAACTTCCTGGACGCGAGTTTCAGAGCCAGCTCTGGCCACTCTCCCGATCAGACAAAGACGGGGCCAAGGGCAGCTGACAGACTTTTGCTCCGAGTCGCCTTGCCTTCGCCCCAACCGGCGCTGAGGACGCACCAGGGCCAGGAGGAGGATATACATAATTACAACCTCCCCTCTTTTTAATAACCCGACATAATTCCCTAATAAACGGCCCGCCTCCCCCTCCCCCCCTCCAGCCCAAGGGAAAGAGGATCCGTGCCTTTTGAAAGCGCTCCCTAAGTCTATAGATGAGCTCAGTTTGAAACGAGGTATTACAAGATCTCCGTGTTAGAGACCCCTTTATCTGAGCTACAGACACTTTCAGATCCCGAGACCCCCCTCCTCCTGCTGCCTTTTTGTTGTCTCTCCTCCTCCCGGAGCTATTTGACAAAGGCAGTATGTTAACTAACATTTTTTTGTTTAACTCAGCAACTTCGTTTCAAAACACGCTTAAAAAAAACACAAAACCTGAGAGCAATCTTCGGGACCTTTTGGGGGAGGAGGGGAAGTTGACACGAGGGGCGAAACCGCAAGGATTGTCAGTCTAAGAAAGAAAGAAAAACGCCCCCGAACTCTGCAGATTCTTTAGTCAGATTAGGGGAAATGACAGCTCTCTCTTTTTGCTTTGTTTTCTTTTTTGGGGAAAAACAACAACACCCAACATCAACACGTAACCATATACATTTAATATAACTGTCCATTTCCCAGCCCGTTCTACGACGGCAGTTATCTCTGTTACGCCACGACGCGAAGGGGAAAAGGGAGGGAGGTTGCGATCAGATCCGGCCAGGCCACGCATCCCGACGAAATCGTGCCTGCCGTCGGAGTCCCAGCCCCTGACTGGCCTTTTGGGGTAGTGATGGTGGTGGCTTGAGCTGCGCAAAAAGGAAAAAAAAAGAGATCCAACCTCCACCCCGTCCCCGACGCTACCAGAAATCAAAGCTGCTCTCGCTAGCATTTCCTCCTTCTCCTCGGGAGCCCTTAGACAACAAACAGCTCTCTGCTCAGCTGCTTTCTGGAGCAGGTCGCGGGCTTTAAATACCCTGAACCTGAGCTTCTTGGCTTTGGATGGGAAAGGGAAACGCGGGCGCACACACGCGCGTGCACACAGACACACACAAACACACACCCCCTCGCCCAGACACACGCACTGAGAAAGGTGGGTGAAGGAGCCGGGCGCCCTCTGGGCTTTTAGAGGTCAGAGCTTTGACACTGCTTTGACCTCCCTTTCCCCTGGCGGCAACCGCCCTCGTGTTTATCAACAAAAACAGCCCAGGAGGACTAGACCCAAACAATAGCAATGCGCCAACTTCACAGACACTTCGCGAGCTCTTATGCAAATCCTGGAGAACGACCCAACGCCTGGCCAAAGGACCCCTTCCCTTCCCCACGGCGCCACAAGCCTCTTCCCGGCACAGTGGCCAGAGCCAAGGGAAACGTTTTTGTCTTCTCTTCGGCGGGGACGGGGGTGTGTGGAGAGGGGGGTGGGAGAGAAAGAGGGAAAGAGGGAGAAGCGGGAAGGAAGCGAGACCCCAACTCCAGCGATCGGATCAGGAAAAGGACAAACAATAACAAAAGCCAATAAAATTACCCACCTTAGCGCACAGACAAGAAAGTAAGTTTATACCTAGATCCAACAGTTCACAGTGCCCATAAAACAGGAATCTTTCTGGTGTTAAAGACAATATGCTAAACTACCTCTGCGGCAAACGGTGATTATAAAATGCCCAGGAAAAAGTTGTTTTCGCCCAAGGAGCCAAGTTTTCAAAAGAAAACGTGTAGATTTTACAACTAAATAAAAGCCACCACCTCTGTGTTGTCCGTAAAAACTACACATAAATTAAAAGTACCGTTAAAAGAAAGCCTCCAGCAAGCAACATCTGATCCGACTTACCGAAAAAAAGAGGATAATTTAAACCACATTTAATTATAAAAAGCAGTAAGCGAAAAGTAAATCAATCAATGCTTTCTCTCAAAAATGTTGTCCGCCAAGGTATAGAAATGACAATTCTTATAGTCCTGCATTAAAGGCTAACTGAAACTCTACTCTTCAGGAACTGATTATGGGAGGGGGGGTGCAAAGCAAGGGGGAAAATGAGGGGGACACACACAAAAACAAGCCTCTAACGATTTTCAGTTTTTTGTTTAAAATTGATGACGATCAGAAAAGCCTGATGAAAAAGTTAAAGAAAATATACCTCAAGAGGAAAAAGCCCATCTCCTTTTCTTCTTTGTCTATCAGTCTCCAGTTAAAGCATATGGAAAATGTTTTCAAAATGCCTAGATTTGGCACATTGTCATTGCAAAGAGAGGAGCGCAGTGATGCTGTTATAGAAAATGGGAAATAAATTCAGGATTGGGTGCTGCCTCCTTCAATGCGGATTTATCTAAGTTTAATTTAATATTCTGCAATCACTGTATGATCGCATATAATTCACCAAGATTTTAAAGGGCTTTGCGTAAATACATGGACTATGGGCACCAAGTCATCTAACCAGATTACAGTAGTTCTTTTTCATTTGTGTTTTTTTCTCATTAGATGCACTTTAAACTGCAAGTGCAAATAATAAAAAGGATAGAATAATAGGGTTTGGGTAAGCAAGCGATTAGAAAAACCACTGGCTTTAGTAAAATCATTCAAAACATAAAATCAAAAAGCACAAAACGGCTGTTTGTAAAACACTAAACCTTTAATCGATTTATTGGCATCCTGATCGATTAGATAAACGGAAATCTATACCAAACATAAAGGCATTTAAAACATTTCCCTCTCATTTCTAAACAAAACTTTTCTTTTCGGCAGAAAAAAATCTTATCAAACGACTAACAGGAAATTCTTCAGATATCAAATTACGATAATAAAATTATTTCCACATGGAAAGGGATAATGACAATGATGATAGTAATTATAATAATGAATAATTCAACAGCCCTTTGACATATATAGAAAACCTGATTCAGAACAGCTCTTGAGAGGACCTAGTTTTAGGGGGAAAACATTTTATTAAGAGAAATTGACTTAAAAACTGACATTTTCAACTAGACTGACAATTTAGGGGAAACTGCTAAACTTATGCTAATTTCTCCCTCTATCAAAAGAAACCCTGACCAGTGTTCACAGAAAGCTTTGCCCTTTCAATCGAGTTACTATCTATTAGTAAAAATAAATATGTAAATATACCAGCCCCATCTGAATTACAGGAACAAATTTGTGCCTGCGTGGTAGACTGCAAGGAGGTGGTTAAGACTGAAAAGGGGGGGGCGCTTTCCCCCTTAATAATCCATTTATGTAGTCCATATCGCGCTTTCCAGATCTCAGGGAAAAAATTGCAAGCCATAATATATTTTACTATTTAGGTAAAAGAAAAAGAGGGGGGGGGTTTGCTGCAATCCGGGGCAATGCAGCAATCAGAGCTTGTGGCATTCTAGCTGCGTGAAGAGGAAGTGTTGCTGTAACGGGTATTATGTTTATTTGATAAAGAAAATCAATGAAAGTGGCTGTAAAGTAGTTAGTGAGGCGTGTGTTTGGGACTCGGGTTGAATAGTGACTCCAGCGGGCTGGTCGATCAGCTCTAAGAGCTCTGGAAATCTACCCTAACCCTCTGCCTGAGCTCTTCTCTCTCTCTCTCTCTCTCTCTCTCTCTCTCTCTCTCTCTCTCTCTCTCTCTTTCACACACTCGCACACTCGCTGCTGCACCTTCTCCAGTCCAGGGGACTCCTCTCTGTCAGTCTCCTCCCTCTATCCCTCCCTCCTTCGGTCTCTCCCTTTCCAATTTCCCGATGGCATCATTATCATCCCTCTCCGCCCCCCACCCCCCCGTGCTGGGGTTGCAGCCTTCCTCTTACCCCACCGATTCCTTTCATTATCTTGCCTCCACCCCCCCCCCCACCGCATCCGCCCTCCCTTTCCTCTGACTTCTCAGCTAGGATGTTCAGAGAGACCCTCCCGGCTGAAGGGCTGCACACCCCCCCACTCCACCTCCAGGTTCTTGCTCTGCCCAGCCTTGGGGGTGGGTGGGGTGAATCCTGGAGGCTCGGCAGCGGCTTGTGTTGGCTGCCAGGGATTTATTTTTAAATGCCAGGGGTGACCAGCCTTTAGAAGTAATCACAGAGTACTTTTCTACATGTGCAGAGTGCCTCTGTCACCACGAAGAAAACACAGCAAGCCCCACGCCCTTCGGATCAGGGGGCAGAGTTTCTATGGCAGAAGGCACGGACTTTCAGGAACCTCTCATTTTAGAAACTAAACACACGGGCGCGCGCGCGCGCGCACCCCCTGCAACGAAAAGCATCCCTGACGCCACTATCCTAAACATGATTTCCTTGAAAGTCAACTCCACCGCGTTCAATCGGATTCCTTTCCAAGAAAGCATGGCCAAGCTTTCCTTTCTTGAAGCCAACTGTGAATATAATCTTCCAACCTTTCTAACCAATCCAAACTACCGACGATCCACCAAATATTTAAGCCTATGCGCCAGCCAATTAAAGCAGCTCGTTCCCATGGGGACCGTCTAATCCCCCAATGTCACCGGTGTTTAAATCAATTTGTCGCCCAAGCCGGGCTAATTTTTACTTGGAAGCTAGTCCCACTGAGTTCCATGGGATTTCCTTCTGGCTGCATGTCGCAATGTATTGCAATATATGTATTCTTTTTAAAAAATGTATCGGCCGCGAATGGAATCCCGTGGAGATCACTGAAGTTTGGCGCTTGCAATGCGATCCCAGCCAGTTTAGGATGAGGCTTTGGGAGCTGTAATTCTGCACTCACACACGGCTGCCAGTTTCCATCGGAGTAAATGTCCGGGCTGCAAGGGCCACTGAAAGCCGTTCGGTCTGCTCATAGGAGATGGATGGTTTGGGGCACAAATATAGCCCTGAGGTTCCTTAGTTCCTTTCAGTATCTGTCCTTCGCGGGAGGGGAGAAGCATTCAAAAACTTGCTTCCTCCTCACCTTATAGTCTTCTATGCTTTGAATATAGGATCCCCTCCTCAGATATATAATTCCTGTGCGTTTAAATCTGGTTAACCATTTTTTAAAAGAAATCTCCCTGTCTTTCAGCTCCCCCAAGACAGAGCCTGTAAAACTCGCGGTCTGTATAGTCGGTTTCCACACTTATGGTTTGGGTTAGGAACCCATTATCTAGGTTTCCTTATCGCCGTCCATAATAATAATAATATTAATATTAATAATAATAATAATAATAATAATAATAATAATAATAATAATAATGGAAGGGGAGGGCCTCTCGTATGGTCAGTTGTGACAACATGGCAGCTTCGGTTCGTAGCTTTTTTGTGAGGCTAGGCTTCCGTTACTTAACCCTCCTATTCCTTCTCTTCCTCGGGGGCTTATTTCTGCACGTGCACACACACTCCGTGGCGTCCTCTTTGACAAAGGGCAGCGCCGCCTTCTCCTGCTTCAGCTCCTGCTGCCATTTCCCGCTTTCGTCGCCCTCCCCGCCGCCATTGGCTGAATTGGGCCAGGGCCGAGAAACCGAGGTTATGGCAGCCCCGAAGCCAACCTATCAAAACTCGCGCCGAGGTGACGCGGCCAAGCGCGCGAGGGCCTCAAAAAAATGGCCGCCTCGCTCCTTTCTATTGCTTAGCTTCCTCCTGTCCCCTACCCCTCAATGTTCGCTTTTCTCTGCTTTTCCTTTCCTTTAGAAGAAAAGAGGGAAAGCTGCAAAGAGATGGGGATAGGTAGCCAGAGTAGGCGACAGAGGCCTTGTGTGGTCCTTGCTGTGCTTTTCAGGGCTCAGTTCAACTTTTGTAGCCTTATGTATGGCTGATGGCTGGGGGTTTAAAAAAATAAATAAATAAACGGCTTAGTGGTTTGATTGTTTGTTTTGTTTTGTTTACCAAACAAGCAGTATGTAATTTTTTGCTGAATGAAAATTGGAAGTTGGTCAACACACACCTAAAATGTAAAGTTGCAAAGGGCTTGCAAATAGGCAGCAAAAGTTTGGTGCATGTGAAGTGAGCAAAGTATGCAAGTCAGGATGCAGGTGATGAGTTTGGCAGGATGGATAGTGAAAACCTGTGCATATTAACTCAGTAGCAAGTGCCACTATTTCCAATGGGACATATTCTGATGTGATTTTGTATAGGGCTGCAGCTCCCGCGACGTGTGTCCTTTCAGTATAAGGCAGGGCAGTACCTGAACCAGTGCTCAATGTTTGGAGGATGCGCTCACCTTGCATAGCCTCCTTATGCAAGGTAACTGAGCACCCCAATGATGCTGCTGGGGCAGAGTCAAGTAGCATGGCGCATGAGTGGGGAGGGCAACCGGACCTGCCCCTGTGTGGCCAGGTCCTCAATACATTCTTTATGGCAAAGACAGCCATTCTGTGAGGCGCATATGCTCAAACAACCATCCTCTGTTCTAAGAGCACATGGCTTCCCCCCACCCAAGAACTCTGGGAACTGTAGTATGATAAAGATGCTGGGAACTGTAGCTTGGTGTTTTCAGACCACTTCTACCAGACTTCTAGAATATGTGTGTTTCTCTGTGTTTTCACTCTTAAAAGAATGTTTCCACCAATCTCTTCCACTGTGTGACCTTTCAGGCTGAGAGAGCCTACTGCAGATAACCATCTATACAACAAGCAGGGTTGCAAGGGCAACAGAAAAGTTCTCAGGGGCTTCTCTTCACTCAACTGTGGAATGAGGTTAACTTGTAAAGGTTTAGATAAAGATTGTGCCAAAACCTCCCCCCTCCCCCATCACCTGGTCCCGTTTATAGTGTACCATTGTCCTTAGGACTCATTCATGTAATGCACAATTTGCCACATTAAAACATATCCTTTCCCCGCTCACAATATTTTTATTCTTGTTGCTGCCTTAATGGTAGGGTTCTTTATTTTTAAACATTTAAAAACATTACTTTTAAACATTATCTTACTTTTACATATTACTTTTGAACAGTCTAGCTTTCAGGATGGGTTGGGCTACCATTAAACAAATTAAAGAGGTGGCAGGAACACCAGTGGTTCCAACATTCAATGGATTCCCAATGTCCCTGTTTAATATAATGCAGCAATAATATAACAAAGCAAGGAAGCTTTATAACAAGAGGGTGTTTGAGCATATGCAGAGCTTCTGTACTGAACAACAAGCAAAGTCAGCAAAAACAATAAAAAACCCCTGTCCAACCTGTGTTTATGAGGCTAAATTTTATAAATAATGTGAGTTGCGTATGCTATAGCCTCTGCATCAATAACTTAACCTCTTTAGTACTGGATACTAATTATGTATAAAGCACACAATACATGCCACTTGTTTACTGAGTACCAAATTTGTATATCATAGTAGCATATATTACTTATTTGTCTCATAGGGTATAAGTTTTCTTGCTTTGGAATTCAATCTCATCAGATGTGAGACAGAGAATTGTATGATACTTGGTAGATTGTTCAAACAGCAATCAAAGCTACTGGGAGTGGTTTCAGGATTCTTCCCATAGGCTCTCCAATCCCTTAATTGAAGTGGCAAGTGGAGTTTATGGCAGTAGTCCTAAACACACTTACTTGACAGTAAGTTCTGCTTAATTTAATGGGACTTACTTTTCAATAGACTTTTGAATAGATTGATAGCCCTGTAAAATTAGAATCCTAAACGAATATTAGTAAGGAGTAAGTGTGCCATTGAACACAGTGAAAGTGACCTCTTGCATTGTAAAAGAGAAAACAAATGCTATACTCAGCAGAGCAATTTTAGTTTGTTACACCATTGCTTCATGCCCTTAACTCTGCATAGAGAGCAACCTATAGGGCAAAAGATGTGATCCATATACCATGTAAGCAAGTGTATTTGCAATTTTTTTAAGCTGCAATCCTATGTACGCATATCTGCAAATAAGCTCCAATAAATAGTCTGGAAGTTATTTCTGAGCTGTTTTATACTAGGTTAGCCTGTCCATATAGCCCAGTACTGCATACTCTGGCTGGCAGAGGGTCTCAGACAAAAGGTGTTCCACATCATCTGCTACACGGTTCCTTTAAATGGAGATGCCAGAAATTGAACTTGACACTTTGTGCTCTATCACTGAACTACTATCACTTCCCCATGGTTAGAACTGCACTGCTAGTCTTGTTCAGTTCAATGGAGCCAATTACTTGATTCTGCAAAATCCGAGCAAGCACTATACTAGGGTCCCAGTGAAGGAGCAAGAATTCCACAAGTCTCCTCCTACTGGTTCTTGGATCCATTCTCCAGAGCATTATTGTACCCACTGCACAGGAATGGCAATGACAAGGCTGTATTTACTGTAGCCTTTGCAGCTGACCCATCTGACTGTGCTGGGATGAAGAGAGTCACTGTTACAGAGTCCTAAGGTTTACTGCAAGGCTGTGCACAACTACAGTTTTCCATAATCAACCAAAGGGCTACAGGTTTAAATGGGGAGCACAACAATGCAGTATAGAATGCAATTTTAGCTGCAGTAGTGCAAGCAACCGTGTGCATTGCAGCTAAAGCTGTGGGATAAGCTGTAGCTCACTTTACGCAATGCCATTTTCAGTAGTTTGCAAATGGTGCTGAAAGTCATTTAAATCCTGATAGCCAGAAATCATGCCTTGAATGGTTGACAATAACAACATGCCCCCATGATTGCCTCTGCAAGTGCAGTTCATTGGGTTTTTGTGGCCTATTCTAGGTTCCAAATATAGAACAGGAGAATGGTGTCTCACATTAAATGGCTTCTGTGTTGTTTTCTGATGTTGCTGGAGCATTTCTTTGAAATTGATGGAGAAATAACCTTGATTAATTATTTCCGGATTTCATGACAGCATCTTCACTGTTTTTAGTATGAATGTGTGTGGGGTTTTTTTAAAGTCTGCAACCATTTTTAAAAAATCTCGAAATAGTTTTGTGAAGCAAATATCATAGCATGGCTTGTAACTGGTCGTTCAGGCAAGTAACTGCCCAGCTTCTGACCAAAGATATGCAACCAGAATCTCTTTCCCAATGGTAATCTAGGAACAGGTTCATATAAATTTGTGTTAGCTAATCCAGATAATCCTACCTTCTTTCAGTCCTGTCCCCCCTCCAAAATGCTTTTACATGCCTAAAACAATTATTGTTTACTATTTTTTAGCTGGATTCCTCTGTGATCTTTGGGATTTTATTCATTTAATGCATTATGCATTCTCCAGGGAAGAATTATATTTTTTCTCTTCCCCTGAAATAATTCACAATACATATGTGGGCACATGTGAAAAGAAACATTTAAAAAGAGTGAAAATAAGAAGCCTCTCATCAGGTTTATAACACCACTTCATTTCTTTCCTTTATTTGAAGTCCAATATAGAAATGTCCTTTGAACAACAACAACAAAAATATGCAGTAATATTGATGGCTAAATTATATGACACCCCTCACCCCTGAAACTGTTGTTCACCAACATCCGGAGACAATTCACAAATTGTTTGAATGAAAGCATACCCAGTTATAAATTCACATGGGATTAAAAAAGGATTTCAATTGATAAAAAAACAGATAGGAAAACCTGTTCATATAACCAAATTCACACCTGAGGGTAACACACATTACAGCAACAGATACCTTACAGATTTTTCCTCCTTATACATTCTTTCTGAAGGAACATGATACTATGTCGGTACTAGACAGTATACATTTAGTCTTGATGCTCATTTTAGTCTTATACCAAATACTTTTCTCAGTTACAGAACTATGGTAACATTATGAATAGGGAGTGGGGGGAAGAGAAAAATATTTCAATATTTTATGGTACATAACCAAAGTATTTGATATAAAGAATTTAAATGATCTTAGCAGATGTTTGTTTTAAAGCAAGTTTGCTTGGAATAATTACTTTACAATTAAAATAGCTGGAATTTTAATTTTAAATTAGAGTGAGCTAAAGTCTTATTTGAAGAAGTTAAGACATATTAAAATTCTGAATTACAATTTATTGTAAAATGCCAACATGTTCTGAAAGAAAGTCATGAGAAATATATTTGTTGCAGGTGGGGACGGGGTGCTGTATAAGTTATTTGATATGCTAAAAGGTTATTTTAAACCTGTTATACATTTCATTAGAGAAGAAGGTGAATATTTGGTTTCTTTTGTTTGAAAAACCTCTTACTAAGGAATTGTCTACTGAAAATATCAGTGAAGTATTTAAAACAATGTGAAAATATTGAACATATTCAGAATATTTAAAATTTATGATAATTTATCACATGGATTAATATGTAGCAAACTTTAAATTACACATAAAAGCAGTTAATATATATTCTTTGAAAATAAATGCATGTATGAATATTTATATTACCTGTACTATTATATCACCTTTCATTGAATTTTCTTCTTCATGTCACTGACAGAAATGCAAAAGAGAGCATAGTACTTCACCCTCTTCAAAGCTAGTCACTTCATAGTCATCACTTTTAGAAAACCAAGCCTTTCTAGAAAATTTAGGAATCATCTATATCCATCTGTCTATCTATTTCATTGGATATGACTTTTTCTTCAAGTCCAAATTTGTGAATATGGGTAACGTGAAAACACAAGCAGATAAACTAAAATCAATTTTAAACAAATCTCTTAGAGGTAGTGCTACATTGTATTTTTCCTATTACTGTATCTGTAACATAGGTTTCATATTTTGTTAACTGCAGTTAAAATCTGTTTTAATGGAAGCTTTGATATTGCTACTAAGCAGTTATTTTTAAGAGTGCATTGCCATGCATCTTTGGGGGATAATGCATCTTTGGGGCTTGATGCACTATTATCAGGATGCATGTCATTGTATCTTATATGCTGCAATGTTGTCTCTAGTACGTTTCCAATTTTTGTACTTACTTTTGTATTAATCTATATAATGATAGTAATAGAATTCAAATATCCTTTAATGCAGAACTCTCCAAAAACATTAATATTAGGAGTTCCTTGTTCATCTACAACAGGATGGATATGGTGTTTATAGAGTTCATTCTTGACCTTACCTGAGTAAGTACTTTAACTTAAAGTATGAGATGCACCTAGAGGGGTAATACATTGAGTTTAATAGGAAGACAGTTAATAACCTTTTTTCATCCTCATGCACTATCAATCATGGCTGTCACCAGTCTGCTGAATCAAAGCAAAAGTGTTCTTCACAGATGACTGATTAGAAACGCAAAATCACAAGATCCATCTTCATGGTCACTTTTATTATAGTCATTTTTAAACTGACAGCAACCTGCTCAGTTTCAGCAGCACAAATAGTGTCACTCAGTGCAGCTAAGCATGAGAAGATGTTGGTTGAATTATACTTAAAAATAATTAGACCCAAAGCCTTTTGTAGAGGCAAGGAACAGCTCCATCTCCATCTTTTCATCCTCAAACATAAGTATACATTTTAATCCTAAAAGTATTTTCATTCTTGTGATTTTACTTACTAGATATTTCATTATAATTTGGTAATCCAAGCATACACATTTCTTTTCTTTCTTTCTTTCTTTTAAAAAAGACACATATCTTTTGGAGCTCGGTCCTCAGTTCACCCCTTTTGTTGTTCTGACCACATGACACCCTCCACAAATCCTTGCAGTGACTTCCTGTCTATTCCAAAATTCTGCAAACCAAAGCCTCCTCATCCTTATCTTCAAAGCCTTCTATTGTCTTTCCTATCCATATATTTACCCTCCTATCATAATATATGCCTACCCATGATCTTTGCTTCTCTTGCTGAGATGTTCTCTGACACCTGAAAACATCCTTTAGAGTTAAATTACTTGATACATTCTTCCTTGTTGCCCTTTATATTTGAAAATGCCTTACAGAACCCCTGAGACCACAGGAAGCTGCTCCAAACTGAGACCATTGGTTCATCAAGCCCAGTAGTTAGTCTGACTGGCAGTGACTCTTCAGAAAGGACTTTCCCCTAACCCTACCCAGGGACACCAAGAACGAAACCTATGGCCTTCTACATGCAAAGCAATTGCTCTACTACTGAGCAATTTGTGATGCTTGCTTCCTTCACCTTGCCAGAATTCATCTTTTCCATAACATCTTTGGCAGAATCCAGTAGTCCCCATACACATAAATTCACACAAATCAACAGCATATATATTCTTTCCTTATTAAACCTCAGCTTCATTATCCTCTCCTATTGCATCTCATGTGTCAAATTTTAGATTGTAGGTTCCTTGGGACAGAGACCTAAACTCCTGTTTTACTCTGTGAAACTCCACGTATATTAAGGGCTTCTGCTTCTTCTGCTTCTTTTGTGAGCAGATAAGATTTAGATAGGTAGTTAAATTGCCAATAGTGCAGCACAGTATGATGAAGTCTCAGTTCTAAGGCAGCATTCTTCATACACCAGCCACATTCATCTCACACTGTTAAAGATCAACCCATATCATGGGAAAAACAAGACAAAGGTAAATGATGTCTCATCCCAAAGGTTCCAGCACAGCATGAAGAATAATAGGAAAACCATGTGGCTAGTCCAAAGACGTCACCCATTTGCAAGCTACAAGTGAAGGCAAATCCAACATTATACCTGTAGTACAATAGCTGATGGTACGTTGGTGCAGTTCTCAGGATATTGCTACATGCAGTACTCAGAAGACTCATGTCACACAGCTGCATAAAATGTACACATTTTAATTTATATGCATTTAGGCTCCTGAGGAGATGGAGATGATAGGTGTTTGGGGCCCCAACAGTTCTGCACTTTACAGTGCACCCAGCCACCCTGTGAGCAAAGAAAAACAAATTCAGTTAAAAGGAAAAAAAAGAGGGAATAAGGCAGAATACCTGGTGCTCATCGCAAAAGACGAGGGTGCCGACCCTGTCAACTATCCCCTAACAATGCGTGTGCAACTGTTTATGACCAGAGCATAAGAGTTCAGTCTACCAAGTTTTGCTGCCATGCATGCTGTATTGACATAAAGGAACAATTCTTGATAGAATTCAAATGTTTGCTCTTGCATCTGTTACAATAAAGTTCTTCAGATGACTAATTTTCATTTCAGACTTTGTACTATCATTATCAGATTAGAAGTAGACATCTTTTTTTCTTTAAAAAAATGGGTAGTACCCAGTTGTCCCCTAGTGCTGTTACTCCAGGGAAGGTGCTAATGGAGGAAGGGGAGGAAAGAAGATTTTAGCTGTAGCTCCCAGTACCATCTATAATCTGTTCTTGAGGGTTCCCCAATCTTCCAGAACAGATTATAGGAGGCTATCATGGCTGCAGAGGGAAAATAAGCAACAATCACATTTCCTCTTCCTGTGTTAGCAAATGGCTTCAGCTGGAGCAAATGTTCTTGCACAAGGATACCAACTTGATATATCCCATTATCTTTTAAGTGCAATGCTAAATTGTTGCGATATCCAGTTTTTGAAGAAATTTCACAAAACTAGCTAGACAGTTAAATAGAATTACTTCAGAAAAGATGGCTATACTTCAGATTATTTAAAGTGATTGTAATTTGAAGGTTTATTTACATAGCTGTAAATACTGTATCACCAAAATTGAAGTGGATAGTTATTACATTTTGCTTGGCTTAAAATGGAAACATTTGTAACTTTACAATGCTACTTGTGTTCCCTCTATTATTTAAAGTTACAACTCAGTCAAGAGCACCACATGCTCATTTTATTGAAATCAAGGTGCAGGTGCAGCATTTGCAAGTTTAGGATGGTGTCTAATACTGTCATCTCTATTGACAGAAGGCCTCCATCAGCAGAAAGTGAGAACAGGCAATTTTTGCCAGTTGCTCTCCTCCCCAAAGCCTTCTCCCCTACCTTGGAATCTGCTCTGGTGGGTTCCTGAAATCTCTGAAGTAGATTCAGAGAGTGTGGGGGCTCACAAGGGGCTGCAGGGAGACACAGTAATCAGCAAAAAATTAAAAATTAAAAATGCCTTAACCCTTTCGTCTGAAGGATGTTACCCATTAGTGGAGGGGTAGTATTGGACACGGGACGTGGGTGGCACTGTGGGTTAAACCACAGAGCCTAGGGCTTGCCAATCAGAAGGTCAGCAGTTTGAATCCCCGTGACGGGGTGAGCTCCCATTGCTTGGTCCCTGCTCCTGCCCACCTAGCAGTTCGAAAGCATGTCAAAGTGCAAGTAGATAAATAGGTACCGCTCTGGCGGGAAGGTAAACGGCACTTCCCTGTGCTGCTCTGGTTTGCCAGAAGTGGCTTAGTCATGCTGGCCACATCACCTTGGCCAATAAAGCGAGATGAGCGCCACAACCCCAGAGTCGGTTACAACTGGACCTAATGGTCAGGGGTCCCTTTACCTTTACCTTAGTATTGGACACTGCCCTTAGTGTTGAATCTAGTACAAGCAACAGCATGAAAGACTAGTTATCGGATTTTTTTTTATTTAGATACTTTTAGCCTAGAATATATTAATATCTGCTCATACTTTAAATTAATTAAATTACTCTTTATTAAAGGGTACTTACTGATGGATTCCCAAAGAGTGATCTTATAGAACATGAAGTGGTTCCATCCATGAAACTAAGCACCTGGTTCTATGGTGGGCCAAATACCTGAGGCTATCAGTGTCTGAGAGCCCCACATATTTTGTATCCTACAAACATACTAATCCAAGAATTAATTGCCTCTTCATTTAATCCAGTGCTGTTCAAACATTTAAACAGACTGTTATGTAGCTCTCAAGCATTCGTTCTTGCAAAACCAGAACAGAATATTGGAATAACATCTCTACGGTATTGGAATTTTGTTGTTATGAGGAGTCATAGGGTTCAGTGCCCTACATCCTTACAGTTTATTTGAAAGTTTTATTTGCTGGGGATGGAATCTGTCTATTGGCCCAATGAAATTGTGTTATGCAGAATTAAAGTATCAGCCAGTTTAATTATGTAAATGATATAAAAGGAGTTTACTCCCACTGAACCACAGGTTCATGCCAACTACTTAAATTCAGTATAGAGACATATGTACACAAGTTAAGCCCATTCACTACTGTAAGCATAGAAATGACATGTGCACCTTGAAGCAATTGCAGAGTTCTGTATTGGGTAGGTTTGCCATATTTCATTTTATTTTTGTTTTTGCCAAAGACATGGATTTTTTTTTTTTGCTTGTGTATGATTTCTTCCTAAAATGATTTAAAAGGGGGAGCGGAATGCTACATAGCATCAGTATTCATTCAAACTTTTTTAAAAAAGAACTCAAAACACTAAAATCAATATTTGTATGTTTAAATATTTCCTTGAATAGTATTTGTTTTCGTTGGATTGAAATGCTAAGCCCATTCAAGGCAAGCTTTCATCCTGTTGATAGGTACTACTTGTGTGTGTTGAAACAGCTGTCACAGAGAGTCAACACATGATGTACATTTCAAATGACCAAACTATCATGTAATAGTTGTCAACAGCATGTAAAACAAGCAAACAAACAAAAATCTGGCAGTGTGAATCCCTTTTAGTTCTCGTGCAATTCACAAAACTGAATTTCATAAGTAGTAATTCTCTTTTAGCTGTCAGACCCACTTCAGTATAAATGTTCACAAGTATCAGCATTTCAAATGTCCTTTTCTTTACTTCCCTGCATAAAAATCTAATACTTGCCCTGATAAGTGTGTACACACACTTTCATACATGTACACTAGTCCCATTATGTGTAAAATGTCAGCTTGTATGCATATTCCCTCCCTCCAAAGTTCCACTGCCCATTTTAGAAAGTTAACTGCTAGTTGCCCGAGGAATTGTCAACCCTAAATCCATGGTGAAGCAGTTTCCAGATTCACCATTGGCTCCCTATTCCACCATTTGGCCCCCCTTTGGAAAATTTATGGTGACCTGGAAAACCGTGCTCTGGAGACATGATAGAGCAACGAGAAGACTTCATTTCTATGTATTCTGAACACACATCCCAAAAAATCACATCTCTGGCTAAAAGGGCTGCATAAATTGGCCCTTGGGTTTATACAAAATTGTCTTACATTAACTGCAGCAGCAAGTGTCTCTTTAAGTAGGTCTACCAACATTAGCATCAAAGCTAATGGGCAGGAGAGCCTTGGGATTTTTCCTGCATAACAGAAAAAAAAAATACCATCTCCTTTCACTTACAGATCCAAAATCAATGAGATAATATATACTAGTATCTAGAGTGGTACCTCGGTTTACGAACTTAATCCGTTCCAGAAGTCCGTTCTTAAACTGAAACTGTTCTTAAACTGAGGCATGCTTTCCCTAATGAGGCCTCCCACCGCCGGTGCCCTTCCATCATTCAGATTCTGTTCTTATACCGAGGTAAAGTTTTCAAACCGGGACACTATTTCTAGTTTAGCGGAGTTTATCAACCAAATCGTTCTTAAACCGGACTGTTCTTAAACCGAGGTACCACTGTATTCCCACTCACTAATTCTGACTGAAATCCTGTACATACTTACTTGGGAGTAAGCCCCACTGACCAGACAGTGAGATTGCGTGGAAACATGCGCAGAATTGAATGGTTCGTATATTTTTTCTGGGATGGAAATGACTGTATCAAATCCTTTCATTTAGCATTTGTTCCTCTGTCCTCTTTCTGTATGCATGTACGTATTAGTATAAACACAATAATGTGCTGTACTATGTGTAACCATGGGCTAGCATAATATCCTAAGGATACAATCCTAACCATGCTTACCTGGAAGTAAGTGCTACTGAAATCAAGGAAACTTGCTTCCAAGTAAACAAGTTGGAGATTGTGCTGTAAAACTGAGTCATTCCAATTGGCACAGAACCCGTGAATTCTTGAGGGTTATATTGACATTTGTACCAGATATATTATTACTTCAGGAAGGCAATTACAGTTCCTTTAATAGCTTCACCCTATTCACTTCACTGTATGAACACCTATGGAGACTGATTAAAGAAAGCAGGAAACTATTTAGACTGCTTTATACCTAATTTGGCTTTAGATATATCATAAACAGTGTGATGTTTTTCTCAGTGGATTCTTACCTTAAGGATATAAATGGTATTTAATAATATGGTTTTTTGGAACTTGGCTACATTAATGGGAGAGGTTTAGACTTTCTTTTCTATTTTCTTGTGAAAAATTGACACACTAATGCTGACTGACACCTGTCTAAATCATAGATACACATATCTGAGATTAAATTTGTAAGCATTAACAAAAAACAACCCAGTAAGCTAAGAAGGCTAACAGCATTCTGCTAATAAACAACACCAATGATGGTATCTTGATAATGCAGGATCTGCTGGTAGAAATCTCCTGCAATTTAGGCAATTTTCTTTCTTCAAATATATATTAGAAACCTAATGTTAAAACAAGAAAATTGGTTAAACTTGTTTTTAATTTATCCAACGATAATGGTAAATGTAAAAAAGCAACAACCTAGCGACTTGATCTGAAGCATTAGTCCTAAGAAAACATTTGATTTTATGGAGGTAATATGGTTCCTCCCCTGTAAATAAAGAAAAGATATATATATAGTTTTGTTTAAAAAAAGAAATCCCTCCCAATAGTATGAAACAGTTTCAAAACCCAGTTCCTTCCCTTTTTGAGTAGTCCCACATAGACAGAGTTTAAGTACAGTACACCATAACTCGATGTTGCTTTTATTGAGAAGCAAATGCATATAGCTAACAATATTTTTTTTGCATTAAATAATCTTATGGTAAAAATAAGCATGATAATATAATATTGATAGACATTTTTAATCATAACAGAAAAAGTTAAATCTTATATAAAGTTAAAGGTTATGAATTGTCCCTTATTTATAAAAAGCCAGCATCTGCTGATATATAATTTTAAAAAAGCAATACAGTACTTCATGCCCATTTATAGTTTTTAAAAATGTGTTCTCATATGGCACATCAAACATACAATATATAATTGGCTTATGGGTATGTTCCAGCCATATTAAGCAGTGATAAGTACCATTGGTTTCAATAGGAAACATTCACAGCTTCTGCTGAACTCTCTAGTTGAAACCAATGGGGATTAAAATTCTTTAATTATGATTGGATTGTGCTCTTTGTGTTTCTTTTGCTACTATTATAGTAGCACAGTGCAAAATTACTTTAAGGCTGCAATCCTATACCCACCTGCCTAGGTGTAAGTCCCACTGAACTCAGTAGGGCTTACTTCTGAGTAGGAATGCATAGGGTTGCAGTACAGCTGTATTTTACCATTCTATAGACTCTGTATTTTTTTAAAAAATTAATTGATATTAAGAATTGAAAATGAAATTGCAACTGAAGCAATATTTAATATTCAGACAGAGGCATATATATTAAGCAGTAGAAAAATATAATAGAAATAATTAAAAATAAAAATAAGGAAAGCTACCTACATAAATGGACCAAGTAGCATCGGGCAAATTTTTTGCATCCAGTTGTATATTTACACTTACATATTTTAGATTCATGGAAAATAGACTTCAGCCCTGTGAAGTAGCTTACACATACACAGCAGCAGCAGCAGCAGCAGCCACAAGCACAATAAATTCCTAAATCACACCTGCCTTTTTGCTGCTTCAGAATGTAGTTATTTCGGTCCTGCCTGCATATTCCCCCCTTTTCATATGTGAATTGTTGTCGGTTGAATCTTAGAGGAAAAGGCTATTCTCTGAGTCTCAGGAAGCTGTGTGTGTGTGTGTGTGTCCATAAGGGAGGCTAGGCTGGTCATCTTTCCACATATCTCTGCTAACTGGGGTCCTTCGCTGAGCTCTTTAGAGGGAAAAAGAACTCTTATAAAATGCATATTATTTAAACAGCCAAACACCTATGCCAGGTATTCCACCGCTTCCCCACCCCTAGAATTTGTTACATTCATAACTTAACTCTGCCAAAAAGGGATTGCTGGAACACATTTAAAATCAATATTTAAGACACAGCTTGCAAGTATCCTCAAAAAGAGTTTATTTTCTTTGTTCTGCAGATTCCCAAACTCCCCATCCTTCCTTGAAAATAGATCACACTTGTGATTTTGACATCTTGTGCACATTGGTGGGTTTTTTTTTCCCTTTTAAAAATATTACACGGAACAGGATATGTGTAGAACCCCTCTATAAATAATGATCATAAGATGCATTTGCATTTCAAAACTATAATAGTAGCACTTTTTCACTGCTGTTCAGAATAGTGTACAATTCAGTGAAAGTAAGCTATTAAATGTAGCATCGCTTTTTTTCAAAATGTTACACGTATTATAACAATATTTAATTTGATTGCATAAGGGACAATTATTTTTATATGAACTGTGGTAGTATTCTGACAAATACCATTATTATTGCAATACTATTTTGATAAAAAAATAGAGGGGAGGGTAAGCTGGAAACAAACCCACACTTAAAATAATATAGATTGCTTTGGGACACAAAAGGAAATATGTTCATCTGCAAACCTTGTCCTTATAATAGAGTAGATTTGATGCTGCAGTATTAATTTTCATATATAACCTTTACATTTTGTCTGTGCTGAATGAATCTGGGCCTTATTTTCATTTTCATGAAACACTAAGATTTGCCGCTTGGTATAGTATTCCCTCTATAATGCATCTTAGTTTAATTCACTCTTAGTGAAACAACAAGGCTCACTCTGGAGAGCTCCTTACAACATAATTTAGCCGGACCTTTTCTTAGTAAAGGTTTTCTGGTTTTCATTTTCACTTCATATTCTCAAATAAAAGATCCTTTGTTGTCTACCATTTGATTGGACTTAATGAAAAACACTCCATTTTAACCTAACAGTATTTCCCTTTGAATTTATTATATTTAAGGACACTGTCAAAAATCAAGCATTTAATCTCAGGTTTTTATACTTAAAATTATATTACTATCATATGGCTCAGCAAGGTGATGTAAAAAGGGCACCGAGGAGATTTAAACCAAAAGTCGAGTAAAAAACCCCAAAACAAAACCCCACCTCATTTTAATATGAAACTAAATACTATGGCTAATGTGCAGATTGGGTATGGTAGTTGACTTTAAAGACTAACATGTGACAGGGTGCCAACAGCTGAATTGTGCAGTATTGACTAAACGAGGTTCACTGATTTGTATTGAGGCTAATATCTTCTTTAAACAATTCCGTGTAAATTGTGCGTATAAAGTCATTGGAAGCTGTTTCTCAGGACAGCATCTCCGGCTCGGTACCTGCTGGAGTGAGGAAGATAATCAATAGAGAGAAATAGAGCTGAGCATGAGACTAGGAAGCTTCAGAGCAGTTAGTGCTGATAAAAGTAGATGATGTCAATATTTGGGAATAACACAACTCTAGGATAACAGACAAAAGAGAAGTGCATATGTTGGAGAGTGTTCAAACAGGGGCAGAATTAATGCATAAGTGGCAGCTGATGCCCCAGGCTGCAAAAGACATTATTTATTCCAGGTATTGTTAAATTCCTGCCGAAACACCAAGGCTCAGGATAGTATATTAAAAATTCTATCTCCACCAATAAGGAAGCAGGATGGAGCTTTTGTGTGTGTATATATATATATGTTTAGACTCTGCCTAAGCTATGAACCAGTTGCCAAAGTCAAAGCATCTCAAGATCTGAGTCTTGAACTAATAAAACAAAGAATCCCAGAAAACTGTTTTGTGAAATAAAAGTCCCTAGTTAACTTTCTTTTTGGGGAAATGAACGTTTGCAAACTTGGGAGACACAAGGCAGAAGTTGACTCTATACCTTTCAGTGTTGATCCTTGGCTCTTGGACCCTTACCGTTTTTTCATGTAAATATTATTTCAAACAGACAAAATGGATTCTCCTGCAGAATCATAACACCATGAATTCTTTTAACCCTGGTCTCCTCGTTGGTACTGAAGTAATGGTATATTTCTACTAATTTAATAGTGGAAATCAGTTTTCCTCTTGCTGTCAGGTGATGAATTTTTGTTCTTCTGTGCTGATCTTTCTGTTGATGTATTATGACATAGTCTGTCAACATGAACAGATATGTGAAGGGGAGATTGGATGACTGAGACTTACAACCTGAATAAGGCTGCACTTGAATTTTAAACATGGATATCATGTTAGGATACAGAAAGTAGGAATGTACGCAGTAAAGAATGCTATTATTTTGATGTAATTTAGGCAAAAGCAAAACAGGTGGGCTATGACACGCTTCTAAAAGCAGAATGGATGAGGTAATCCCGAACCACAGGCATAAAAAGCTCTCCAATCTAAGTTAATAGCTACTTAAAATCAGGATTTGTGAAACACATCCATGTACAGAGAAAATTAAGCCATGCATATATGATGATGGTTAAGCATAGCTATTTACAAACAAATAATTTTTGTAATGTGAATCATTCTGTTGTCACATATGGTTTTATTATTTGGTGTTAGATCTGGATTACATCAAGTAGGTGATTACTGTGTCAGCTAGAAAGGTCAAGTTCCATACCTTTTATTTTGAGCCACCATTAAGCCTTTTTATAAAGACACATGTGCCTGTACTCTGTCTGTGTATGCTTGTGTACGTGCATGATCTCTTCCCAACCCCCCTTGACAACACACACACACACACACACACACACACACACACACACACTTACTTTCATTTCAGGTTAACCTGTCCTATACAGGGAAGCTGCATGAATAAAAAACACAGTACCTCAACAGCTCCTATTTTTGTAAGATGTACAATATGTGTTCTGAAAACAGTAATTATTTTTATTATGAATACCACTAAAAATGGAACGAAACATCAAACACGAAACCTAAAAGCATTCAAGAGAAAACAGTATTTGCACTGAAAAGCCATAAAACCTTTATAATTTTTCACAAATACAATTTTGTTCAGGTTACTGAAGGTTTTCCCCCCTCTGTTTCTTTTCCACATATACCAACTTTTCTTCTTAAATTACTGGGAAGTAAAAGATCCTTTCTTCCTGCACATCTGTAAAGAAGGCTTTATTTTAAATAAAGCCTGTATCTTTATTTGTAAGACAAAGTTAAACATTTTTTTAAGACCTACCCTTCAACTAATTTGTTAATCTTGTGCTACTTTTAGCATTTGTCACACATATAGACCAGGAAATTGGCTCCATCTCATTCTAGTTCTGTATTGAATTAAAAACCTCTACTGAAAAGAAGAGCATGATGTGAAGAAAGAATAAATTTAGGCCTTTCTTTAGTAATGCACATATATTTCCATACATTTCACATCCTAAGGGAGCCCACAAATGAATTCAATAAATACAAAACTATAAACTATACATCCAAGAGAAGTGATTCCTCATATTCAAAATTCTTTATATGGGCACAGCTTTGAACAGATTAAAACTCGAAGAGAATCTACAGGAATATTTGGAAAGACCCAAAGCCCTATATCTTAGGGTTACCCATTTATAGGTATTATATGAAAGTGCTAGATGGCTTGGATCAAAAGAAATTAATGGGTGGAACCTTAAAACTGACAAAATGCTACTTATGTCTTGTCCAACTAGTCCTACCTTAAATATCCAGGTGAGAGGGGGGCCATATAGATAACCATTTATGTGGAAGGTTGGCTATTTTCACCATCTATATTAAGGTCAGCAAAAAGAGTAGTTTATGGGTAAAGGGCAATAATAAAGAGCTAGACTTTAAACATGATTAGCTTCGGCTGGGGAGGGCGGGATATAAATAAAATGTATTATTATTATTATTATTAAAGTTCTGTTACAATGAAATATATACCTCAGGTGAAGAAAATTACCCACGTCTCCTAGGATGATAGTCTTGCTGGATGTGTATTTTACCATATTCAGAATATTTGTGATTTTTTACTTCATTCTGCGAAAACAGTGCAATAGATTTATGAGCGTTTGACGGAAACAAGGGTAGGAAAGATTATGGCATACTTGTTTAGAAAAAATGAATGGAAGATTTTTGATTTATACTGACATATATCTAGATGGAACTATAGTTTGCAAATTGCCTAGAGCACCCATCTTATATTAAGAGTTTGATGGGTGGAGAAATATATATATGTACATTCTAAAACATTTTAGGAATGCCAGTGTTGCATATGCAGCTGTGATTATTATTTTTTAAAAGAATTTTCTAAATTCCCCCTTCATCACTAGGTTTCCATTGTGCAGTCCTATTTTTAATGCATTTTCCAGTGAACAAATTCTGCAGTTTGAATAATGTCGGAGATAAATGTTTACTGCATTCACAGTAAAAATTCCGTTTAGGTACTTTCTCCTTTGATCAGACTCACTGACACTTTATCGTATATTCTTCCAGTACAGGCTAACAAAAGAAAGATTAAATAACCTTGGACGCAATCTGCTGCACAGTGTTCCCATACTGGACCCACTGAAAAGATTCTGTGCAACTACCATGTGCCAGTGGCGTAGCGTGGGGGGTGCAGGGGGGGCCGGCCGCACTGGGCACAACATCTGGGGAGGGGGTGTGGAAGAGACTCGAGTGCTAAAATCCACGGGTTAGGGGGCGCAAATTACTTGCCTTGCCCTGGGTGCTGACAACCCACGCTACGCCACTGCCATGTGCAATAACTTATTAATGCTTTTGCACAATATGCATGCAAGAACTTCATGCTGAAGTTCTTTCATTCCCCTTGAAGACTTTTAGTTTGTATGCTATCTGCTAAAGTCCCTAAATATCTGGTATTAATTCATACTAGCTTAAGTAGAACTGTTACACCTAACTCTCCCCAGGAATGTTGCAAGACATGCAGCTGAAGGATAACTCCTGACAAGTTTTGGGAGGATGCTAAACTAAATTTTTTACATCTGTCTCAAGCAAGCCCAATCTTTATTCTCCCTTTACACATAACTGGCCAAATGATACAATCCTTTAAACTACCGCAGAAAGAATTTAGGGTTGTGGTAAGTCAGTGCAATGAAACAATCAGAATGCTTTCCAGTGTAGTGGTATTGTTGTGCCAGCAACAGCAGCTATCACAAGTTTATCACAGGTGCAGCATGCAAAGGTGATGTATAGGCAGCACACTTCTAGATAGAGATATTAGTTTGATGAGACTTAGGAATTTAGGAAGATTGATGTGGTGGTATTCTGAAGACATTTTGGCTAGTTTGCTATCTGCAATGTTGATGGAGTGCAGTGCTCTTAAAAGGTAGCTGTATTCTTTTATAATGGGACATAGCAATGGTGATACTCAAAGGACCTTTAGAAGTATGCCTATGTATGACATCAGGATGGCATATTGTTTTTAGAATTTGCAATTGTAAACTACAAATTATAGAAGGTATATTTCGTTAGGGCACATGGCAGGGAACAGCAAAGCAAAAAATGTCACTCAAGAAAGTTATGCTTTCAGGTATCTAATTAGCATCAGATGATACCAGGTATTTTAATGTCAGCACCTGTTATACTCTATTTTATTTTCATAGATTTGTGATTAAAACGTTTTGCACATACCCTGCTGAGGTTTCTATGTGTCTGTATATCGATACTTAGTCTAACTCAAGGCGATACAAATTGTTAAGCGACAAAAGGGACAATTGGTTGCTGAGAAAAATCATCAGACTGTAATTCAAAAACCAGATGAGGTAGAGTACTTGGATTAAATCAGATGTGCAGCCCTATTTCATCCTAAATGTGTTTATTTAGAAGTAACAGCACGTAACCATCCATGTTTACTCAAAAATAAGTCTGACTGAGTTTAATGGGTCTTCCCTCTAAGTAAGGATTATAGTGTTACTTCTGAATCCAGTGGGTCTTTACTTCTCATAAACTATGCCAAGAATTGTAGCTGCAGATCATATTTATTTACTAGAATGTTATGTTCAACTAAAATTGATTTGAGTTACTTCCAAGTAAATGTGTTTAGCAATTGCTTCTGAAATCAAGTCCTCTAATTTTACAGACCTAGTAGGCTATGCTGCACAACTATGATCCTATCACAGTTTATTCCAGAGTAATCCTATATAGGTATAACAACAACTGTGGAATAGGCGAGATTTAAGATTGTATACTGCCCAGCCCAATCCCAAACATATTTACTCAAAGGTAAGTGCACTGATGAGGGACGCGGGTGGCACTGTGGGTAAAACCTCAGTGCCTAGGGCTTGCTGATCACATGGTCAGTGGTTCAAATCCCCGCGGCGGGGTGAGCACCCATCTTTCGGTCCCAGCTTCTGCCCACCTAGCAGTTCGAAAGCACCCTTAAGTGCAAGTAGATAAATAGATACCGCTTTCTAGCGGGAAGGTAAACAGCGTTTCCGTGTGCTGCGCTGGTGCTGGCTCACCAGAGCAGCTTCGTCACGCTGGCCACGTGACCCAGAAGTGTCTCTGGACAGCGCTGGCCCCCGGCCTCTTAAGTGAGATGGGCGCACAACCCTAGAGTCGGACACGACTGGCCCGTACGGGCAGGGGTACCTTTACCTTTACCTTTAAGTGCACTGAACTCAATGGGGCTTACTTCCCAAGTATGCACAGAATAATTCCCTTAGTGGGCAATATACTTAGGAAGTAAGCCCCATGGAAGACACACATCTTGTGTGTTTTTCCTTTTGAAAATAATGGTTTGACATTATAAATATATGGTGAATTTGCTCTTCCATCTTCCTGTATTGCAGAGTTTTCATCTACTTTATTTATGAGTTACAGAGATCTTTTTTTTAAAGTAATAGTCATCTGCATATGTTATGGCAAGAAACTCACATGGGTCTTTCCTAAATTATAAGCTTGACAGGGCATGGCAAAGAGTGTCATTCCAGAGGTTTGGAGAGTGCTTCACGCACTATAGGTGCCATCAGCTAGTTTTTTTTTTATAACTCTAATAAATAATTGGTGGTTGTTAGCGATAAGCAACAATCATTAGCATGACTTTTCTAGCAAGCCAACAAGCAATTAATCTCAACATCAGTCCTTCACATTCTCTAAACCAAATCACAGTCTCTTAAAACAGCTAGTATCTTCTGCTGTAATAATATTTCCATTTGGGATGACTTTGCCTTTTCTCCAGTTCAAATGGTACTAATGCTTCAATGACCAAAACAAATGTAAATAATTTCTCTGGTTTGGTGGTAAGTTAGGAGCCACCTGACTCAAGCCTCTGAAACTGCAGGCACATAAAACAAATCTGGGGGGTGGGAAATGAAACCAGAATCAATCCAGTTTGAATATTTAACAAACTAAAATGAAAGTTGTGTTGTTGCTTAGCTGCACAAACACAGAGCATGAGATTGTGATTCTGTGAGAACATTGCACCCGTCTTGCACAGGCCAGCAAAAGGACAGTTACAATGAAACAAACTCAAAAACAAAAGCCCCCAAAGGGGCAAGGATCATTTATTGTAAAACTGTCTAGCGCCTGAACCTAAATACATCATGAAACCTAAGTGAGAGAGACAGTGTGGTGTAGTGCTTAGAGTCTTTGTCTCAGGGTTCTGCCACTTCTCAGTTGGAAATTTTGCTGGGTAACATTGAGCCAGTCATCCTCTCTCAGCCTAACCAGCCTCAATGGGGTTTTGTCAGTCACTTTTTACATGTGTGTCCAGGCAATTTGCAAACATATAATAAAAACAGTGAAACGGGATGAAAAACAATACAAAAGGAATTACCTAAGGAAGACACCTTTTCATCCACCTGGAAAGGCTCGTCAAAACAAAGATGTATTTAATTATTTCTGGAAAGTACAGATCATGGGCATCTGTTGTAGTTCAACAAGAATGGTGGGCCACAGATCAGAGTCATACCCAATGAAAGTTCTGCTCTGAGCTACTGTAGAACTTTATAGTCATTGCCAGGTTTGCTGTGGATGCTGGTGATGTGTTTATTTTGTTGTGATGAAGGTGGTATAGATATGTTTTAAGTAAAACAAAATAAATGTGCATTACTTTGCTTACTTCCAAATGATGTAAGCCATCCCTGCTACGTTTGCCGTTCCTCTTGCTGATTTTGCTGAGTGAGGCCCCGGACCTCTGCCCCCAAAATTCTGCTCCAATGATGTCAATGCCATTAACAGTCATTATGGTGACATCTCCATAAGACGTGTTGCTTGATTTGGAGGGATGTCACTGGGAAAGAGGAGCAGCAGGACAGAGCTCTTAGCAGTAAGGCAGAACGAGAACAGATGAGCAAACTGTGTGCATTTATTGAAAATGTTTGTACCCCACATTAAAGTTTATTAGAACATTATTAGTAAAACTGAAAACCATGAATTTCACTTAGCAAAATTTTTCATTGTCCTTCAGTAAAATATGGAAATGTTGACTGCAGTCCTATAACATGTATTCTCAAAAGTTAGTTGCATTGAGTTCCACTTACTTAGGAATTCATGGCAAGCAGGCATGGGAGTGCAGCCTTAATCTTTTTCACTAACAAATGCAGGTTCCAGTGTTGATAAGTTAAAATATAAATATGAATTTCCATTTTCAGTAACATCCTTGCAAAAGCTTAGTACAGAGACCCACTAGATAAACATTCACACAGTGAGCATAATGGGTAAATATTTATGCTTATAGAAGTTCTGACATCTATTGTCATTAGTGCATCCAAGAGCATCATAGCCATGTTCGACAGCCCGAGTAGCAAACATGGAGCTGTTCAGATGTTGCTAGACTACAACTCCCACCATTCCTGACCATTAGCTGTGCTGGCTGGGACTGATGGGAGTTGGAGTTTAACAACATCTGGAAGAACACATATTGCCTACCGCTGATGACTATGGGAATGGGTTCATAGCACAACGCCTTCTCCCAGGTCTGTGTAACTTATGCCAACTAAATAGTTTAGAAAGGACAGTAATATAGGGTTTTAAGGCCTTTAAAAGTTGGGTGCGGAAGCAATGCATAGCCTTTGGTATCACAGCAGCTACAATGAGGTATATGATTGATGTGTATAGCACATCAAGTAATTCATGTTTACAGTCTATGTCTGGGATTCTGAGACAGAACATTCAAACACAAGGGAGAACTGCATGCAGCCAGAGCTTCATTTTACTTTGACTTTCTCATATCGGAAGTAGGAAGCTACTTTTTAAACTGCTCATTGGGTTTCTTCAACAGGCAGAACTGCAGAGGTGTAAACACAAACAAAGCTCCAACTGTAGACCTTGTTATGTTCTATGCACCCATGTCCCTTCTATGTATTCAAGAGAGTGTGAAGACATTATCTCTTGCATTTATCTTAAATTCAATTCATCTTAATTTTTTCTTTTATTAAACCTAGCGTTTTTTTAAAAAATACAGGGAAAAAAAATTGATGCTACATTAGTAAATCAGATTATTATTACTTTTAGTGCTTCCCCTATTCAGGACAGTTTCGTATGAAGTAAAGATATCAATGGCCAACAGTGTGACATAAAGAGGGTCACCTGATTAATGCAACTAAATGAAGGAACAGATGGCAATGGCAATACCTTGTTTTTTGCGACACCAATGAAATATATCTGTGAGACCACTTTGGAGCAGTATGTTTAGAAGAAAACATGAATTTTTCTCTCTTTACGCTACCAAAACAACATCAGAAGATTGCTTCTGAACTGATGTTTCTCCTGTTACTTGTGCATTGGTTTGTAACTGCCCTGTGTTTTTCTTTTATCTACAGGTATTAGAGAAGCATGGAGTGGCCAGAAAAATGTCCACAGCTCAAATATGGAGAAGTCTTATTGCCAGCAGCTTGGAAACATTTTGGGACGTATTGCAACAACTCCCACCCCCCAGCAGTGACTTAAGCTGCAAAACTACTAAAAGAAATTGTAATGGAAAACCATGAGGAGATATCAGGCATTGAAATAAAGAAGAACTGCTGTTATCTAAAACTTTTTGTTAGTTGATTTGATAATGTGTGCTTCTTGTAAAACCAAGCTAATATAATTCCATGTGCTACTTTATGCTTTATGGCGCCATGATCTGCTTGTGAGCTTCCTCATAGCCATTTGCTCATAAGGACATTGCACATTTCCTCACAACTAGCACCACTGAACTCAATAGAATTTACTTCTGAGTAGACGTGTCTAGGACCACACTTTTAGCCATCTTAGAGACTATGTGCAGAAAGGCAGGACACATTTGATTAATAAAATAAAAAAAGCTTTCACTAGCTTTGACCTACAGGTATATATATCTATATACATCCATCACTTAGATAATGGGAGACTAGGAAAGTGTAATGATACCTTCTCTGGCTGCAGAACACTACTGGCATTGCTTTAAATGACTCTCTTTGCTTGTGCATTTACTCAGATTATGATAGGGCAGTTCATTGTGGGAACATAATACAAACTAGAACATAAAATTGTACCATTCTAAAGTGGAAGGAAACCACATAGGTTATGGTAATAAAGACTTTTTTTAAAAAAAAAAGGAACTTGATGGAATTAGCTGTACGTCGCTTGAACTTTCTGTTATGGGTCAGATTCAGGAAGATAAATGAATCAGTAATGTGGCATAGTAATGTAACTATCTTGATTGTACAAGCAGCAGAGCAAGTGAGACAACACAATATCTTTACTAGAAATCAGACATTTTACAGATATTTGAAACAGTGAAAGGAAGGTTCTTGGTGTTCCAAACAATAATAACCTTCTTTTAAAAAGATGGTATTACAAGTACCAGCTAATCTTAGACTAGTAGAATGGAGAGTACTTTAAAGCAAAGGGGAGAGAGAGAGAAAAGTAGAGAATATGCTAATTGAACTGTTTGTCCATGCCTGAGGAATCAGATTACTTCTCCACCCCAGTGCCCTACCAACCTAAATGAAGGTAGCAAAACAAGTTGTAACAAAAACACTTTTAAGCAAGGAAACAGAGAAAGAAGTGTAAGATCAGCCAGGCTCCTAATACACACAATTATTTTTGCATGCTCTCCTCTTGAGTAAAAGGGCTTAACCTGGACTTACACTACCAGTTCCAAAGGACCAGAAGCGTTTGGAGAGCAATGGAAGAGTTGGTCATGTGAATCAGCATCTGTACAATGACAAGCCCTTGGGTGCATATGCATCTTCTTCTGCCTTGTTCCAGTTAAGGGAAGAGCCTGTAACCTAGACTCACACTCCCAGCTCTCAGAAGATCAATGTATGGGCTATTCCTGTGAGTTGTATCTCTTGTCTAATTTTGTCTTCGTTGCCCTCTTTCTTCCTAGGATTCACCCACTTCCAAACAGTGGACTAGGAAACCCAGGACTTCTTAGAAATACAGCTTGCCTACCACTACTGAGCTTCCTCCATGCCATGCAGTCATGGGGAGCTATAAGATGTGTTCCAAAATATACTTTCAGGTTGTGTGGAGCAAGGCTCAGGGCTGCAGGTCAGTGAAGGAGCCCATCTTTTGCCTGCAAAAGGTCCTAAGTTCAGACTCTGGCATCTCCAAATATGGTTAGGCAAGTCTCCTGAGTGAAAACCTGATGAGCCATTGCTTGTTAGACTAGACAGCACTGAACTGTTGTTGTTTAGTCATTTAGTCGTGTCCGACTCTTCATGACCCCATGGACCAGAGAACGCCAGGCACTCCTGTCTTCCACTGCCTCCCGCAGTTTGGTCAGACTCATGCTGGTAGCTTCGAGAACACTATCCAGCCATCTTGTCCTCTGTCGTCCCCTTCTCCTTGAACTTCACGGACCAATCTCTAACTCAGTATAAGACAGCTGCCTATGTTCCAAACTGGGAAGCTCAGTAGGTCTGTGACTATGTGAATAAGATTCAGAAGCAAGTTCCAGGATTCTGTTGATATCATTCAAGTAGCCTCATCATGGAACTATAAACACAATTTCACTCTGTTTTCGAAAGAGACTTCTCACTAACTGGATTTGACTTAAGATTCACATGTACCTCAAATTCCCCCAAATCTCCTTCCTTACAACTCCTGGCCCAGCTATTGTCTTCTTGCAACATTCCATGCCCATAATGCCAGAGAGATTACATTTGACTTCACAGTTGTGCTGCAATCCACAAATGCTGTACTACTGCTGTCCACACCACAATTTTTATCACACGCCCATTCCTCACTGGATATTGTGTAGCTACCTGGAGCGTAAATTAATTGTGACTTCAGGTTAAGTAATTTACCCCAAGGCTCTCTCCCAGAGTGTGACAGAATGGAGAGCTAGCTGACAACATCTCTCTGAATGCAAAGGTTTTTATATAAAAATGAGCACCAAAGAATATCATGGTCTAATTCTGCTTCTCTTATGCAGGTGTGAAGTTTCATTGGCCAAACCAAGACTAGCTGAGTAAGAATGCTTTTAAGATGATTTGATCTTTGGAGATATACTATAGAACATGTTGGAAGTGGGCAATGAAAAATAATGCTCACATCTCATGCAATTTAAAAGGAAAATTCATTCCCCCTGCCCCCTCCAGACTTAGGTCCTGGTTTTTCAAACATAATGAATATCCAATAGCACATAATACATTTAACATGTTCTATTAACATCTGGAATGGTGGACTGTTAGTAATAAAAGAAACATCATTTTTTTGTTTTTTGCTAACAATGGTTCCAATCCATCCAAAGTTAAGACCTTCTTTAAAATTTCATCAGGGTAAAGTTAATCAAATAATTAATTTAAGAGAATCAGCCCTTTTTTCACTAGATTATGATTGGATGCTGGAGATACTCAGAGCTGGAACCTACTGCATGCAAACATTTGTGCTTCCTTTGAACGATGGCCCTGCTTTTTAGCACCAGCAACCTGACAGTCAAGGAAACAATATGAACACTCTTTAGCCTTATAGTTGTGCAAGTGTGGAAAAAATGTGCATGCGGATATAAAATGTCACAATATCCATACAATGCATGCCTTATACATGTGATATTGAATGCAAAGCCATTCTCTGGGGGTCTGGTTTTCCAAATCCTGTCACCAGGATTTTCTTTAATACTTTAGTCCAGTCTATTAGAAAAAATTAAATTCAAAGACTAGAGTGGTGGAAGTGAAGGGTGCAAGGCTCTGTGCTATAGGACACAGTACAAGTGGCAGCAGGGAGGGGGAGTCTGGAAGAAAGCATAGAACAATGTAAATGGTAGACATAGGCTGTAGCTGCTAGAAGCTTAAAAGTACTATTTCTAGTTTCTGGATAGCTAACCTTTTCACATTAGCTATCCAACTGTTCTTCACAAAACATGAGGACTATGAAATCTGGGCTCCAAAATCTGTGTATATCCTCCATCATATACTTTCTGAGATTCTGCGCATTAAAAATCTCTGGATATATCTGATTGCAATGTATCTTTGATTTCCCCCAGAATTTACTACCACCAGGCAAGAAGAAGTTCCAGTTGAGTATTTCCATTGGAACTCCACTCAGTAATTTGACAATATACAAAGAAAGTCAAAGACTTCAAACCCATGATAGGTTTGGATAGGTCTTGAATAAATATATAGTACAATCTCCTGAAGAACAAAAGAAAGAAGCCAGTCTGTACCATTTCTTTATCCTAAAAGCAATGATTACATTTTAAAAACACACACACACACACACACATATATAATATGTATGTAACCTTAGTTCCTGCTACATCTTCCTCTTTGATGTACTCTTAGTGGCTCTCAAATGGTGATTTCCCCCACCCCATTCCCCTCATCAACTGCTCCCACTGCTGTTCAGGCTGCATCCAATTTTTTATCTCATGAGTTCAACATGTGTATAGTTTGCAAGGCAGCATAAGAGTTTCTTTCTGTTTTGCATTAGTCCAGCTGGGATATTAATTCGTACAGACAATTTTATGTGAATGAATAATGCCAACGCATTTTCCATAGTTATCCTATATGCATGGCGTAAGAGCATATGGTCTTGCATGTAACTGAAGAAATGGCCATCAAACTGCAGCTGTATGTAACATTTCGGGCTTGGCATGTAGGAGACTTTTCTATCCTGCTACTCTCGTGAGCTTAGAATTACAGAACTATTTCAGATAATTCAGATCTAACATTAATGTCTATCTACGTAAGTACTTTCTTTAGCTTTATGAAAACCATGGGCTCAATGCTACACTTTAACTTCCAGAATTAGGGGCTGACTGAATATAAATGTTAAAATTGTTCTAGAATACACAACACTGTTATGGATCCTGAACTACAGATAGGCCACACCCACACTACACATTTTAAGCACTATGCTAGCTTTTCAACTGTCATGGCTTCTCCTAAAGAATCTGGGAGCTTTCATTTGTTTAAGGGGTGCAAAGAGTTGTTTTAGCACCCCTATTCCTCTCACAGACCTATGATACCCAGAGTTCCCAGAGAAGAGGGACTGATTGTTAGACCACTCTAGAAACTGTTTATAATTCTGCCTTGCAAACAAGGATTGAACTATGGCTTGCAATCTTGGTTTGTAGTCAGAAGTTAGAGCTGCTGTTTCATGGTTTGGGTGAAATGGGAAACTGTAGAGGAAGTGAAAAGGGGGAACGAATGTTCAGGTACCACACCAATAAACCATGATGATCAAATTGAGATTATTAAGAAGAGTCCTGCTGGATCATCAAATTGAGATTATTAAGAAGAATCCTGCTGGATCAGACCAAAATCTCAGCACCCTATTCTCACATCGGCCAACCAGAAGCCTATGGGAAGCCCACATACAGGACCTGGGTAAAACAGCACTCACCACAATTATGTATGAACTGGGCCATTGATTCAGCACA
Organism: Podarcis vaucheri; assembly: GCF_965113315.1. Lineage (NCBI taxonomy): Eukaryota > Metazoa > Chordata > Lepidosauria > Squamata > Lacertidae > Podarcis > Podarcis vaucheri. The sequence goes on along the minus strand of NC_138766.1, from coordinate 63,032,677 downwards.
TTCATTGCCTTAAATAATACCTGTAAAAATGAGAAATAGAGTTAGGTATCATCAGTGTACCAATGGCACTTCAGCTATCCATATGTTCTACCCTGTCTAGAGTCTACACAGTGGGAGGACAGTTGATTGCTATATTCATTAGCCAAACATGTTGATCATGAGCTGCCCATCATCTAATATCTGGAACAGGAACATCACTGAAATGCTGGTTTTTAAAATGTTCAGGTTTTTAAAATGTTGAATTCTTTGTCTTTCCCCTAAATGAGTATTCTTCTCTGTGCTGTGCTGGTGGGCATCTTTTGCATGGGAATAGCCATAGAGGCTTTTATTTTTGTGGATATTGTGACAGGATCAATCTTTTTTATTGGAATAAAAAACCCTGCATTTTTAAACACAACAGAGTACTTGGTTCCTCATGCTTCTTCTGGGTGTGGGTGTGTAACCTGTTCTTTCAGTAGACTTTCAGACTAAGTAGTATTACTGCAAGCTGTTGCATTAAAAATAATACAAGACGCTAAATAAAGGAAGATGGATATCAAACTACAATCAAGTAGTATTTTGAATCCATCAAAAGGAGAACGAGGTCTTTAGGAGCACGTGAGCATGGAAGGAGGCCACAAGAAGTGAATCCGTTCCAACAAATTATTTTGAAGTAGCAAAAAGGGGCAGTAATAAAACCAAACTTCCAGCCTATAAAAACAGATTCTCGGAAAATTGAACTCATTAGCTGTGCACTAGTAGTAGCTAACTCGTTTTCCTCTGCCATCAAGCCAGTTCAAGGCCAGATATTTCTTTCGACTAATATGAAAAACTAAAAGAGGGGGAAATATAGAATACACATGTGTTGCATGTATGAGTACCTAAGGAAAAAGACACTAGGACACACAGCTCGGTCATTCTTTTTCTCAATTTGGATCAAAGCTAGTTTGGGAGGGAATGTCTCAAAGCATAGTATTTCACAATAAATGACAAGATGGATACAGGATAGATGTGAACTGTGGTTAATGTTGTGTGTTATCTGCTTCCCAAACCAGCAGTGGGAATGCCCAGAATACTGAGCAGAGAGCTAGGCTTTTTTTTTTTTTTAAGAAAAAGAGGTGCCAGAACTCAACACGAACACCTCCCTTGTACTCTTATAACAGCAATGGCACCCACCTGATAACACCCTTAACAAACTTCAGTTCCCAGGTTTCTTCAGTGGAAGTCTTGTGCATTCAAGACGCTTTAAATGATGTGGATGTGACATTGTCAGATTTGGTTGACTAATTGGAACAGAATATGGTTGGCAATGTACAAACCAATGTGCATGTCCATTCACATTCTGCCCTATGAGGAGTTATGTGCAAAGAAGGCTAGACCACAGTGCTGGTCTCACAGGCAATACAAATGGAATTGGGCACAACAGTCCAGTAGCCTCAGTAATGTCCCTTTCCCACTTCCCTTTAGAATGAAGTCTGTGGGAGGTCCCGCCCACCCTAACTGATGTCATTACACAGCAAAAACTGGTTAGTAATGTGATGCTCTGTTGTTATCATGGTCAGTACGTGATCCCTTGTTGTTTGGGATCATAGTTTGTTTTGTTTTGTTTTTTAAGGCACCAATGCAGCGTCAAATCAAGGAAAGAATAACTATGCCCAGGGATTAAGCGGAAAGTGCACTTCTCTCTTTTGTTTTTGTCTTCTTCCTCCCAATGGTAGCTCTCACTTTGAAAGCCGAACCTCAAACAGATTTGGTACAGCACTACTGTCAACGGGAACATTTGTGGTTCTGATATCATATCCCCAGCTCTTATTTTCATGCTTCCTTTCTGATGTTGCAACATTGCTTGGAACAGAATGTTTTGCTTTGGACTTAAAACGCAAAAACCTAAGTAAGCCTTTCTTACGTACTGCTTCAAGATGAGTAACTCTGCAGGAAATGCTAACATTTCTATTTAATTGGACCAAGAGCTACCCTGAGCATAGAATAAATGAATTGATTAAGTGGTTCTCTTATTTCCTTATATTCATTTTACTGCTTGAAAAGACTCTGAGTGTGTATTGGGTTATAGCAAATTCAAAATAGCAGGCCACACTCAAGCATTTATTTATTTATTTAAAGCATTTCTTAACTACTCTTCGTCAGAATATTTCAAGCTGGTGTACAAAAGTGTGAAAACAATTCACACAATGAATAAATACAATGGATGAAATGCAACGCTGCATTCTTCTCATCATTCAATCTGTGCAAGATCCTCCAACCATCTGGCTGGAGACAAATTCAGAATGTGTGGAAAGGAAAAGGAGGGAAAGCCTTGCTGCAACAGCAGGTCTTCCATTGATGGGGCTGCTTAGACAAATCCTGTCCAATATAATTAAACAAAGTACAACAAACAACATAATAAAAAGGAGGCTAAAAAGTTAAAACGAAAACACAAAAATCCCTGCCTACCAAGATCAAGTAGATCCCTTGCTGGTAGGAACTTCCAGCATTCCATACCATTCCCGTTTTCTCCTTATAGGTCCACATTCATTCCAGTTCAGGTATTTGTTTACAGATGGAGACCCTTCACCTGAAAAGAGGTGACACTCAGGAGGAAAGGTTTACAGGGTTGAAATTATTCATCAGGTTTATTTTTTTAATCTAACGTACGAGGCTTGTCTACATATTATCACCTTTCTCATGAGCAAAGGCTTATGAAAATCTGATTGTTTTTAGTTTAATTATTTGTCCCTGCCCTCTTTCCCCTTCAGGGCCTTTTAAGCTACATGAAACTAAGCAATAATGTTCAGAGAGCAAAGATGGGGAGAGTGAAAACTAGTGACATTAATTCCCCATGAATTCCAGTGCAGATATACCAATGCAAACCCTATTAAAATTAATAGGAGTCATGTGACTAAACCTCCTTGAGACCTGAACCTCAAAGATCTGTATTTAATTTTTGATTTAAAAGAGAAATGAAAAGTATTATTCTGTGGCAATGATGCCTCATTGGCCTGTCACCTGTGTATTTTTTAGCATAATTCAAAGGTTACTTTGAAGAAAATGATCCGTTTCAAGCACAGAAGCAACTTTTGTATTAGAAGTCAAGGGTCATGAGGATAGTTTAATTAGTATTACAAATCTGAGTAACATTTTCATCTTAATACTAAAACGAGATGTAGTATCTGCAATCTACCCCTTAGCTATAATTTTAGACTTAAACATCCGCAAGGAATTCAATCAATAAAATATTTTTCATAGCAGTGAATTGGGCCTACTTTTTAATCAGACTTTTGTAAAAAGAAAAAAGAAAAGAAAAAAAGATTGACTATTAACAGAGTATTAATAAACCATTCTGTTAAATGGGATTTCTAAAAAGAGACTTGAATATAATATTATAGCATGCCAGTGAAATTTGGTGCAGTTATTTTTTTAAAAACGCTTTGAGCAATATTTATGCCATTCAAATGCAATGTAAAGGCATGAGGTAAACAAAGCTTTCATTCCTGTTCTGGCCTTATATTTATTATTATTGCAAGTTAATTATAAGACCTCATATAAGTTTTAAAGATTCAGTGATTATGTTTCCTTTTTATTAAACTTCGGCCAGAGGTTGTTATTCAGTTTTGTGCTGTTTTATTCTGTTTCTGTGTTGTTAACGTGCTATTTTACCCTGATTTAGTTTTTATGTGTATTTCATTTTTTGTTTTGCTTTTAGACTTTATTGTAAACTGCCTAGAGAATGTCAGTTATTGGGAGGTGTAGAAATGCAACGAACAAGCAAAAAGATAAAAAAATAGCAAATATGCTGGGCAGGATCCAGTGGATAAAATATTATGAAAAAGGCCTTTTCCCAATACGATTTCCGCATGCCATGACCGCCTTTTACTTGCTCTCCTCCAAATTAAGAAGTCAAATCGTAGCCTTCCTCTCAGGGGAGTTTCTGTAGCCCCCAGATCATTTTGTTGCTGAATGTGGTTGACTTGTTGACTGTCCGGAGGTCATAACAGGGCTTGGAACCTCCAGGACTCATTGCCTTGCTCTCAGTACTCTCTCAGGCCCTGTCCCTCCTTGGTAATCAACACCCCTTCCATGAGTCATTTTGCTTGGCTGGAGTGCATTCTTGAACTGTGATAATGCCTCTTGCTTGGTTGATAGGATAGATGAATCATAGAATCATAGAGTTGGAAGAGACCACAAGGGCCATCGAGTACAACCCCCTGCCAAGCAGGAAACACCATCAGAGCACTCCTGACATATGGTTGTCAAGCCTCTGCTTAAAGACCTCCAAAGTAGGAGACTCCACCACACTCCTTGGCAGCAAATTCCACTGTCAAACAGCTCTTAGTGTCAGGAAGGTCTTCCTAATGTTTAGGTGGAATCTTCTTTCTTGTAGTTTGGATCCATTGCTCCGTGTCCGCTTCTCTGGAGCAGCAGAAAACAACCTTTCTCCCTCCTCTATATGACATCCTTTTATATATTTGAACATGGCTATCATATCACCCCTTAACCTCCTCTTCTCCAGGCTAAACATGCCCAGCTCCCTTAGCCGTTCCTCATAAGGCATCGTTTCCAGGCCTTTGACCATTTTGGTTGCCCTCCTCTGGACACGTTCCAGTTTGTCAGTGTCCTTCTTGAATTGTGATGGATACCAGACAGATGTCTTCATGGTTTGTGATACCAGAAACCTCTGACTTTTGCATGACTGGAACATAGCCTATTGTACGAAGACAAGAGACACATCCACTATTCCACCTACTTTTGCCTCTGGCTCTGCCTACTTTTAAGAAGATCTCTAAATATAAGTAGAGCCCTACTGGGTCAAATCAAAGGCTCATCTAGCCCAGTAGCCTGTTCTTACAGTGGCTGGTCAGTTGCCTATGCGAAACCTGCAAGCAGAACATTAGTGCCACAACATGCTCCCCACTTGAGCTACCCATCATCTGGGATTCTGAGGCATGAGACCTCCAATACTTCAGGTTACCGGTTTTCAACCTTTTTGAGTCCACGGATCTCTTGACCAACTACATTCTTTCTGTTGCACCCCTGTAGGGCTCAGGAGCCCAGTTACGTCACCCTTTGCCTGCAGAGCTGGCAGCCTCTCAGCCTTTCTCGAATATCCTCCCTTGTGGAGTGTTCCCTCAGCCTCCTCTCCTCTCCTTGGGAGTCCTCTGGGCAGCTGCCGCCACCAGCCCTGCTCTCTGAGCTGCCCCCAAAAGACGTGCCTCCTTACACTGCCCCACAGGGGCCTGGGAAGCAACCCCTGGTCAGCCCCAGAGCCATCATTTGCCTGGGAGGCTGCTGCAACAAACAACTGAGGCAGAGACACGAGAGGGCATCAGACGAGGGAGGGAAGGAAAGAGGGACAGAGGCCAGTGTTGCCTGTGGCACCCTTGACCATCACTCAAGGCATGCCAGGGTGCCGCGGCACACTGATTGAAAACCACTGTTGTAGGTAATATAAGGAAATGGTAAAGGACCCCTGGATGGTTAAGTCCAGTCAAAGGTGACTATGGGGTTGCAGCATTCATCTTGCTTCAGGCTGAGGGAGCTGGCATTTGTCCGCAGACAGCTTTCCGGGTCATGTGGCCAGCATGACTAAACCGCTTCTGGTGCAATGGGACACCATGACGGAAGCCAGAATGCACAGAAATGCCACTTACCTTTCCGCTGCAGAGGTACCTATTTATCTACTTGCACTGCCATGCTTTTGAACTGCTGGGACAGAGCAACAGGAGCTCATCCTGTCGCATGGATTTGAACCACCGACCTTCCAATCAGCAAGCCCAAGAGGCTCAGTGGTTTAGACCACGGCACCAACCGCTCCCGTAAGTAGTATACAGCCATCATGGCTAGTAGTAGCCATCAGTAGCCTTATCCTCCATGAATTTGTCATCCAAAGTGGTGGCCATGACTATATCTTGTAGGAGAAAATTCCAGTTTATGTGCTGTGTAAATTATGTCTATTTGCTTGTCCAGGATCTTCCACCAAGCACCATGTGAGGGGAATAAAAACCTAACCCTATCCACTTCCTTCACACATGCATATTTTTTTTACACTATTACTATGTCCTCCATTACTGTACTCTTTTCTATATATATATATTGTAAGCCCAAAAGCTCCAAATGTAACCTTTTCTCATAGGGGTGCTGTTCCAGCTTTGAAATCATTTTTTTGTTTCCCACTTCTGCAGCTTTTCTAGTTCCACAATATCATTTTTTAAGTGCAGTGACAGGAACTGAAAGCAGTCCTTTTCTTAATGATCCCTAACATGGAATTCACCTTTTTTCATAGCTGCTGCACACTAGTTGACATTTTCACTGAGCTACCCACCAAGTTTCCATTTGCTGGCCAGTCACCATCAGTTCAGACCACATAACTGCATACATTACATGAAGTTAAGATTTTTATTTTTTTGCTTCAGTGTACACCACATTGCCCTTGCTTACACTGAACTGCATTTGCCATTTTATTGCATGGGGACTCTGTGGTCAGAATGGTCATGAAAATATATGAAAGGAACATTAAATGTATGCATAAAAACAAAAGCAAAATGACTTTGATTATAACTTTGCAGCATCTGCCCCAAATGTTCACTAATGATGCCCTAAAGTGGTACTACAGGAACAGCAAAGTTAAAAGGTGGATTTTTTTTTTGGGGGGGGAGAACAAAAACAAAAAATCCTTGTGCTGTTTAAAACAACTGACAACTACAATCACTAATTCAATTTTAAAAAGCTTTAATAGAAGTCCATCTGTGAGTTCAGTTTGCCTTGGGGAAGGTCTAATTTGAGCTGGCCACTAATGAAAGCTTTACATGACTATTTAGATGACTACTAAGGAAAAACTGAGAAGTTACCACAGCAACCTCAGCAATGCTTTGTAGTATTTTCCCCCACTGGTGGCTTAATATTAATCTTAAATTACTCCCTTAGAACACCAAATTTTATTTTGCAACTTTCACAAGGGACTTTAGTTTAAAGAATGAAAAGGAATCTTCTCACCCTTTCAGAACTTTATCTTTTATGTTAATGGAAAGCAGATAAACCATGTACCTAATGCTAAAAGCAACAGAATGAGCAACTTTCATTCGTTGAGTTGTGTTCTCTCAGTATTTTGATAATGATGAACGCCAAGTAAAATACGACATGGACAATTGGATGGGCTATATGGAATATCCCTGGATGAAGGGATCAGACATGTAGAAATAGGGTTTGCAAGTTGGAGACGTTCCCTCATGTGGGATGCTGGACAACAGAATTAAGGAGACAGTAATTTGATGACATGCCCTAAACCCACTGGGGCTTAATAGATTGTAGAAAGCCTTGGGATGGCTGTATTAGCTGCTGAGTCACTCTCTCATTTGATTAAATATCAAGTTTGTTTTATGCCAAGTTTGTAGTCTGCATTTATGGACCCCAGAATATCACAAAACTGATTGCCCAAGCTTTACATTGGCATGAAACTACAGTCTTGGATCAAGGAAAATCCAGCCTGGTTCCACTCCAAATGTACATTTTTTTTTTTAAAAAAAACCCCTTATACTTGACCCCAAAGCCATATCTGTCCAGGAAGATTTAAACATAGCTAGGCCTGTGCCAAGTCAGAAACTGGCACAATTTCCTCAAAGGTATCTTCCATTATTCTGACAGTAGTATGGCTCTCTTTTCTTTCAGCATTTGTGGAATGTTATTTTTATTCCAAGCAATCGTGGCTCATTCTGAGAAGCCCTCTGATATAGTAAACTGCTTTCCATGGAGTAATGCAGAGGCACAGAGCTTAGTGGCATCCACATAAAGGAAGTCCAATCCCTGGGGAAACCCCCCCACAATTCAAGGTTCTGTGAAGACCCACTGGCCTTCTGGGACACTGCTGACTTCTAGGAAACCAACTACTTCCAGAAATCAGGTCTAGCTTCTAGGCCTCTTCACTATTCATTCAGTATGACAGTGGTGGGAACCTCATACACAGGGGCTAAATGTGGCCCTTCAGGCCTCTGTCTACCAGGCCACGGATTTTCCACAGGCCACCCAAAACACCCTCACAAGCCCTGTACGCTGCCTCCTGTTGAAATGTGCCCTTGAACTGTGATAGGACCTCTTCCTTGCCTGTCTGAAGGACAGAGAGATGTAAAGGGGGCATGTGTCCAGAAAACCACGATTTTGTGTGCTCTGGTGTACAAAGATGAGTCACAGCTATTGCTCTGCCCACTCCTGCCTCTGTCCACACCCACCTCTGGCATACAGCTCCTCGAAGGTTGCCCATGAGAGAGATCAGCTCTCTGTCTGTTTTTTTGTTTTGCCTCAGCCCATTTTATGGAATTGCCTGTAAACAGGTTGATTGTATTTATCTACACAAACTAATATAACATACCATCTTCTGGGACCATGCCCCCACACAAGTCATGTGCCCCGCATGAGATTTCAGCCCTGAAAAAGCACTTTTTTTTGGGGGGGAGGGTTAAGACTGCAGTGTGAGATTGTGCTAGATGGTGGCACCCAAAATGGTCACCGTGTACTCATGCAAAATAATGGGACATCCCAGTTTTCCTGGGGCAGTTAAGGGGCATGATATAATTGATTTGGTTCTTCATATAAGTAATGATTAAAATAACAGCTTCTACTTGGTTTACACCAAATAGTATATTTAATTTTATAAATTCTTCCACAGAGAATCTTGTGCATGCTATCCATTTTATCCCCCCCACTTCCACATAGACTACAGACAGACCACAGGCAGCTGACATTCCGAAAAGGCTGACTGATACATTTCTTCCACAAGCTGCAACCACACCTTCAACATTTATGTCTTAATTGCCAGTATAATTTTTTGAGGTTACTGTGTCTCTTTAAAAAGAAAAAGAAAACACCCCAAAAATGTATGAATATCAGATTGTCAGTATTGTTATGAGGGTTTTGTGGGGGGAGGAAGTTTTTTCTTCTTCTTCCTCTCTTTTCCAACACATGAAAGAAACAGGACACGAAATTAATTTTGCAGATTCCAAATTGCTCTTTAACATGGAACATCACCACAAGAGAATAATCATGGAAGCCATCGAGATAGAGAAACACCCTCACAACATGAACAAGCGTGACGACACGTCCCGCCTGCCAGACATCTGGAAATTAGCCCTCCCCACAAAAACCGACACCAGAACCAGAGGCACACAGAACGCCGTCACCAATCAACCACACCAGATCCCAAACCCAGACCCTCTCCACAGACATATTACAGACTCCATCCAGTAGCCAAACTATAGTGGCACCTCCGGATGCTGCACCCCCCTGCAATCCCTACACAGATCTGGCTGGCACAAGGCACAAAACCACAGCTCGCCCCTATACACGAAGCCAAGCCAGAGCACAACTAAATGCAGCACAGCCATCTTCTCAGAAAAACTCTTCACAAGCTCAAGAGGTCAAGACACGAAAGCTTTAGCAACTAATCTACACTTAATGACCCACCCAGTGGTATTCAGAATATCACTCATGAAATCACCCAAGATATCCCTCAAGTAATTAAGGAACAAAAGAAGAAAAGGCACACTAATCTAGGAACTTCCTCTCTGCCCAGAACGTTGGAGGCTATACACCACACCCCTCAACAGTATTTATAGGAACTCAAACACCAGACTCTGCTCTGTTCCAGTAACAAGAAGCCGAAAGCACCAGCCTGAAGATGACGAGTGAGACCTCGTCGAAACGTCGCACAGACACCCCGACTCTTACACGGGAAGACACCCGAAGACACCAAAACCTGCATATATATATATATATATATATATATATATATATATATATATATATATATGTATGTATGTCAGGGGTTCAGGAGCAGAGGCAAGGGCAAGGGAGGAAACAGAGAGCGAGGGGGAGGAGGCAGAAGAAAGGATGAGTGATGACGACGACCCGAGATCTCCGAGTCTTTCCAGTGAATCAGAAGATTCACAGAAAGGAGCACCAGTGGCCAGGGCAAGGGGGGAGCCTAGGGGGACACCCCAGGAGGAAAGGGCCAGAGGGGGCTCAGAGGGGAGCAGTTGGAAATCGGGACCAGCGTCACCAACAGAGAGCAGGGGAGAGGAAGGGCGTCAGGTATCAAGCGCTGGCAGCTCACAACAGGAGGGAGGGCACGAGTCAGGAGTGGCCACACCTCCATCGGGGAGCGAAGAAATGGTCAGACGGAAAGTGGAAGGTTGGGCGCGCGCGCCAAGTTCAAATGCACAGGAAGGTGGCGCAGTAAGCAGCCCGGAAAGGGAGCCAGGTCCTAAAGCCCGGCGCAAGGAGGCAGGAGGGTCCGGGGGGTCGGCGTCAGAAGAATCCAGGAAGGAAGAGACCCAGGGGGGCAGAGGGACCCAGAGAAGAACAGTCAGGCGGAAAAGGTGGAGTAAGGCTAGGATATTAAGCTGGTGTACAAGGGGCGGAGACTCAGACGGAGCTTCGCCGGTCTAACCCATAAGACGTAGAGTTGCACGCAGCAGCTGGGGAATGGAAATTGTAACTCAATAAAGACTTTTACAAAGTGATTGCTGGCTAGCGTGATCCTCTGTGAGCTAGGATCTGGAAGCAGCTCTGACAATATATATATATATATTGGGGGGGTAATGCTGTGAACCCCTCGAGCCTATGTTCAAGATGTATATATGTGTAAATAAAACTCTACATCCTAAAGGCACCACCATGTACCCTTAAGATCCCACAGTCTCTGCTGACCTTCACTTCAAGGGAACTAGAACTCTGGGCAAGTGCTGTAGCCTCTCACTGCTCTGATACGGCATATAACAGTATTGATATGGCTATTCCCAGTCATACAGAGAATGCCCTTTTAAAAATAAGAATAGATGAATAGGGAATAGGGCATAGCAGGAACAGCAATTTTGTTTATAAATATATTTATATACTACGCCAGAGTTGTCCATGACTGGACTTAACGGTCAGGGGTCCCTTTACTTTTACTATATAATAAAAATATATCAAAGTGGTTTGCATCAATAAAGACACAAAGCCATACAGCATAAGCCTAACAAGTTAAAAACGTAAAAACAAGTTAAAAACAAAAAAGTTTAAACACAGCTAGGTTGTGCTTTTTCTCAAACTGGATTGAAGCTGGATTTGCAGGGGAAGAGGGAATGCATAAAGATCCAGTGTTTCATAAGAAGTGATAGAATAGATATGGATTAGGGCTAACACCGTGCATACTCTGCTTTCCACACCAGTGGCTGGAGGGCACTGGATGCAGAATATGTATACATCCTTTGTTTATGAAGACACTGGAAAGCACTGGGAGATTCTGACCAAATATCAGGTATGCCATGAACCCCAGGCTTACCTGGCAGCAAGTCAGTATGTCAAGTCCAAAGTCCAGGGATCAATCCACACGCCTGAGGTCCAAAGATCAGGAAACACAGTCCAGGGTCAATCCAAATAGGCCAACGCTAAAGTCCAGCAGTCAGGATACAGTCCAGAGTCAAAGAACAGTCCCATAGAGGCCCAGGAGCATCTAAGCCAAGGTTCATCAACATGGGCAATTCAGCTCTACTTCCCTTTTGTACTTCCAATGCTGATTGCAGCCTCTGGGCTTGATGAGGCAGGTGACCCTCACCTGTTCTAAGCCCACTCCAGCTGAGGAATCACACAACTCCTCCCTGAGTTAGTGAACCCCACCTGGCCAGCTGGTAAGCTGAGCTGTAGGCCCTCGCCTCCCTCAGCCTCCTAGAGCACCACTCCTGCTACTCCCTACATTTCAGAGCCTGCTGTGGTCACGGAGACAGGGCTTCTCTGGCTCTGGTGATGGGCTCTGCTGCTCTGGTTCCTGTGCATTGACCCTCACTCCCTGGCCTCCATCGTGCTGTGAGTACTTCCTTCCCCATTCCCTGCTTGTCCTGGTTTGTCCCAGTCCTGGCTACACCCCTCGCTGGGATCCTCTTCCTCCTCCCCATTGTCCTGCCAGTTCATGACAAGGAATAACTTTCTGACAGTAAGAGATGTTTAACAGTGGAACAGACTCCCTTGGGAAGTTGTGGATCAGGCATAGGCAAACTTGACCCTCCAGATGTTTTGGGACTACAATTCCATCATCCCTGACCACTGGTCCTGTTAGCTAGGGATCATGGGAGTTATAGTCCCAAAACATCTGGAGGGCCGAGTTTTCCTATGCCTGTTGTGGACTATTCACTGGAGGTTTCTAAGCAGACATTGGATGGTCTTTTGTCATGGATGCTTTAGTTGAGATTCCTGCATTGCAGGGGGTTGGACTAGATGACCCTTAGCATCCAATCCTACCCTACAATGCTATGATCCTATGATTTAGCCCAAGGTTGCTCCAGCTGTGAATTAGAGTGATGCAGTTTGCTTCAAGTGGAACTGGGATGTGGTGGGGGCAGAGGAAGGCAGGAACTTGTGTTGAATGGTGCAACAAGACTTCTAAAAGCGTTGACCTTCATGCAGGTCTAAGGTGGGGTGGCAGTGAGGCTCCAATTCAGGTAGCAGAATGTCTTGGGTCAGCATTGATTCACGTTTTGGTGCCCTCCCAATTCTTTTACTTGACCTTTGGCCTTGTATTGCTTTTGAACTTGTAGCAGAAGGTTGGCTGTCACTTCCCCTAATTTCTGCATATGGCAAAGCTTGCATTGCTTCAGAGGCTGCTGCTCTTAGTCTAAAGAAATACATTCAGTCACCCAGCAAATGAAAGCCTTTCTGTCGTATATCATCCATTTCAACAATACACATCCAAATTGAAATTTAGAGATGATGCTTTGTTCACATGCATCAGGAAATTTTTACATTTCTGTGGCCTACGTTAATGTGTTTTCCCCATCATGTTCAGAAAAAGGGGTCTGATTATCTATGAAGGTTGATCCGTAAACGTTTTCATTCATCCTGGAATAGCAAATGTGTATGTTTACACTGTCATCTGAAAAGATAACTCCGGAACCACATTATTGAGCCTGTCACAGATGTTTCTTGAGGGAGTGACCAATTTGCTAGGAGAAAAAGAATCAAAAGAAGCTAGGAGAAGATTTTCTTTAAAGCAGGACTCTCCTCCTCGCCAGTGTCTCTCCATTCTTCAGATGAAATTCTAACCTGTGATGCCTTAGAATCCAGTCTTCAAAAATCAGTACAAACAGTGCCAAACAGAGATATTTTTGTCATCTTACATGAAATATTTAAATGCCCTCCTCTCATCCCCTTGGCACTGACTGCCAGCTTTATGGACCCAGCATCATTCAACCAGATCAGCCTGCAGCAATCTCAATTAGGATTACATGCCTAGACAGACTGATCAGTTAGATGTTGTCTACTCTATTCTGTTCTGTTGTGTAGCCTCATCCCTCTGCTGTTGGCGTTCCTGCCTTTTCCACGTATCTCCTTTTCAGTGTGTTGTTTTCCCTGCACTGCTGCTTCCCGTGAGTCCTCAATTCTTGTCCCTTGTTTGCTCTCCTACCTTGGGTTTCTCTGGATCTCTGGTGGGTTAGTACTGCAGATATTCAGGGTTTGCATCTTTCCAAAGCTCCTGCTGTCTGGTATCAGCGTTCCATTCTCCCTGTCTCTTGTACCTGCCTGATATTGACTGGCTCCATGGGCTATGGATGCTATGCTAACATCTCCCTTCATTGGCCATGCTGGATAACTTGAATCCTGGCTTGGAAATCTGACTTTCTTGCAGAACTGCTATAGCCAAAACTCAGTAGGTCTACCTGGAGTATTCCTCAGTCTTGATGCATTGGCTTCTTTTGACATAATGGCAAGAGGTGGGAGATACACATGGAACAACACCCGTTTCAAATTGTTTAGGCATGACTGATGTGGCATGGTATAAGTATTGCTATAGGGGGAACTGTCATTGCTCAGTGAAATGATGGCACATCAGACAGCCCTAGCCATTTTGATTTGGGTGATGCCAAGGCATGAGACTGGTGCCAAGCATTGGCATTGTAAGGCAGTGACAATGTTGGGCACCACCAACAGCTCCTGGAGCTCTCTGCTCTTCAGGAATATAGAAACCCAGGAAGTTGCCTCATACCAAGTGAAACCATTGGTCCATTTAGCATCATTATATCAACATTTTATAGCAGCAGCTCTCCAGAGGCCAGGAGTGTTAGAGGCACCAGGGATTGGACCCGAGACCTTTTGCACACAAAGCATGAGCCACATTTCCTTCTTGCTGTCACAGGTTGTCACCTGACCTTTCTGAGCCAAAAAAAGAAAGAAAGGAGCAAAGAGAAGAAACAGCAGCCTCTGCCTTGGCAAATAGACTCAGAAAAAGATGGCAAGGGGAAGGGCAAAGGTGACAGTGGCTCCAAAAGATGGACCCACAGTTCCCCCCAAAGCTGGAGTTGGTTCTCCAGAGGCAATTGTTCTTTTTGATAAGTCTTCCAAAAGAACAGTGTGGCCTTGTGGTTCAGGCAATGCAAAGAAGCTTTGGTGGTTGTGCTAAACAGTATGGGAGGTTCACTTTTAAAGGAGTGGAAACTGAGGGCCTTGCATTTGCATGCCTGATAGCAAAAATAGGCAGTGAATAGTAAAAGCTGCTTGCGGTGGTGTCTATTTCAGCTTGGGGCCAGCCTATGAAGGTCAATAATTTTGATGAAAAGCTAGTGCCCTCCCCCCAAAAAAAAAATAACCTGGGGAAAGGTATTGCGAATGTGCTGCTGGTAAGTAACTCTTCCATGGTCTTCTGCCCAGTAGCATCAGTGTCTGCTTATGCCAAGGGGTTGCCCATACTCCGAGTCCTAACAATTTTGATAGACTGATTGAAAACCATCATAGGAAATCAATGTAATTTTTCACATATTTCTTCTCAAGATGGTATGCATGATGCATCAGCTTCAGACGCCAATGTTTTCTTCAAGGCATTCCCCTCCATCCCAACAGGAAACCCTTAAGTGTTTAGCTGAACCGTCTTTATTGGTTAATTCAAATGTTTCCTACTTACTGGAGGCTATTTAAATAGGCATCTGAGATTCCTACGTACTATTTGTATTTTAGGAATATAAAATAAACTGGGGTTGGGGCAAACCCTTCTGTGAAAACACACAAGGAAACAAGTTTTCATTGGGTTAGGGTATATGAGCACCAGGCAGGTATTTTATCTGTAAGTGGAATGTGGTGCCCTTTGAGGCACCCTTGAGCTGATCCCAGAAGCTGACATTTCTATCTTTTATCATGCTTGCTTATTTGGATTTCTGGCAATGGATTCTGGAATCCAGCCATCTGAGCAATCTTTATCTTTACCATCAAACTGGTCTTACTGAAATGGCAGTACTGATTCTAAATGGGATTGAATCTTAAAGAAGGGCTTAGGGATTAAGCTTCCTGATATTAATTGTATTTCCAGCATAAAATTAGAATAATTTAACAGCAGGTGCACAACCCCAGCCTCCATGCACTACTGGAGACTGGGAGACTACCGAACCTGATGCTAACAGACAGGAACTCATGGAATCACCGTGTAGCATCAGGATCTATAGAGAAAGACATAGGAGACTCATAGGAGCCTTTGTCTAAGGAATCAAATGCCCCCCACTGTACCTCACTGGTTAAATGGCACACAAGAGGCTATGGAACCTAGGAGTAATGTTCACCTTCAGGCTAGAGGGCTGGCTCTATCAGAAACTAAGTTCTCCACAAAGAGCCTGGAAGGGATGGTGTGGGGCCAGAGGTGTGAAAAGGCTCACTTTGTTTTCAACCTTTGTTGGAGCAAGTTGCTCACCGAGAGTTCTCTGTGGTTCTGCAACTCCAGGGCCACCTTTCCCTTTCCTTCACCATACTAGAGAGCCAGTGTGGTACAGTGGCTCGAGAGTTGGACTAGGTCCTGGGAGACCAAGGTTCAAATCCCCATTCAGCCATGAAGCTCACTGGCTGACCCTGGGCTAGTCATGGCCTCTCAACCTAACCTAGCTCACAGGATTGTTGTGGGGATTGAATGAGGAGCTCCTTGGAGAAGAAGGTTGGATATAAATGAAGGTAAACAAGCAAGCAAGCAGTCGTTCGGTCCCTTTGCAAACAGCCAGTCACCAGCTGATATGATGGCTTAGTTTATTTGAGAATCAACTCAAGCATCAAAGTAATCAAACACACAACCCACATTGGATTGTAGCTACATTTTGGCCTGTGGAGCACCCTCCCATAAAATGGCAAGGAGATGAGTATAACCTTTAGAAGACATCTGAAGGCAGCCCTGTATTGGGAAGTTTTAAAATGTGTAATGTTTTATTATGTTTTTATATATGTCGGAAGCTGCCCAGAGTGGCTGGGGCAACCCAGTCAGATGGGTAGGATACCATTAAGTTGTTGTTGTTGTTGTTGTTGTTGTTGTGTGTGTCAAATGCGGTTGCCTTCTTCCAGGTTAAAAAAATAAAGGCTTTGGGCTTTTTATACGTGGTCCTTTATCCACAAGAAAACAACAAAGCTGTTTGTGGCGATTTTTGCCTGCTTGCTTCTCTGCTAAGAAGGGGGAAATGGTGATTTGGAATGTAACACTAAAGACAGCGTGCACTGGCTACAGTAACAAAGTGTAATTCATAGCCTTTCAGCTGACACAGGGCTTTGTTGTGGTTAGATATTCGGCAAAGCACAAAGCACTGAGCACTCCTAGCTATGTTGCTTCCATCTTTACGACTTCTCTGTGCTGCTCATAACACTCAGGATGTTTCATAGCAAAACAGCTAAATATAAGACAGTCTATTTCCAGTCATCCCGAATATCAATCTCTCACGTAAGCACTCAGGCCAAAATAGGAGCACATGGGCTCTTTCTCATGTTACTATTTAATAACATGGCACTCCTCCCTGTTATGTCACTCATGTATCTGAAAACAGCATGTGGAAATAATTAATGCACCTAAAGGGAAGGGACGTGCATATTGAAGAGACTGCCTCTGTGCAACTTACTTGTATTAATTATACCCACATGGGAATGACTCATGAGAGAACTCTTATGTCTTTAAAAGGTAATGTTGGGAGCAGCCTTTAGCCTTAAATACCACCATTGAGGATCATTTACTTTTAGCTCCATTCCTCTTTTCTCCATTTAATCTATTCATTATGCCAAATCTTATTTTTGTGACCTTTGCCCAGAGAATCTCCAGCCGTCCAAAGCTCACAAATGGGCTCTTGTGTCAAGCTGACACACTGCTGGCCAAGTGGAACAGCACACACAAAACTAAGTTTCATAGACCTCCCACACCACACCTGAGGTGGGATTTCTTGGGCGCTGTCTTGGTGGGAGGCTGTGGAGTCTCCTAAACATCAGAAAGTGATGCAGACTGTTCATTGTGGCTATGGAAACATTCAGATAAGCAGTAGTGGCATATGCTGTCATGAGACAGAGCCCACAGGGCTCAGGGGTTGGAGTGGTCAGCTTCATCGTCAGGAGAAGGTTCAAGTTATCATCCCAGTTATATGTCTTCTGGACTGTCTTAAGGACTGTGCAGACAACCGATTTCTAGCACAATTCACATTATTTCTAAAAAAACTGTAGTGGACCTGCCACATATCAGTCCAACATTTTGGGTGGTAGTCAATTAAGTTTTACTCAGAGTAGATCTACTGAAATGAATGAACACGACAAAGTTAGGTCCAATAATTCCAATAAGTGGCTCAGGTCAAGTGAGTCAAGCTTGGTTTAATACCACCTTTTGCTCCCAGTCTCCAACTAGATTCATCTGGTATGCCCATGAGTAGGATATGAGCACAACAGCACTCTCCTCATGTTCACCAGCAAATGACATTCAAGGGTACTCTGCCTCTGGTACAGGAGGCCATCTGGTACATAGAGCCATCATGACTAGTAGCTAATGATAGATGGGATCCTCTTTAATGAGGGTCCTGGTTGCTCACGGGCCCCTGAGACAACCCCCGCCAGGTTGAAGGTGCTGGGCGTGGCCCAGGCCTTGTCTGTATGGCTCCACAATCACACCAGGTCGTTTGAGCCAATCAGTGCAGGTGGAGTGATTGGTGGGGGGTCAAGCCGGAGCATGACGTGGCTGAGGCACTTGCTTCGTGCTGCCGAACACCCGCCCTCCTGTCCCTATTTGTAGGTGTTGCTGCTTTGGCCTTGCTTCGGATATTGGTTGGTTGCCTGTTTTGGAACAGGGGCCGGGTAGGATTTTTTTCCATTTGGCAAATTGGCAGTGGCCACTTGGTTTTTGCCTACTACCCCCTTAGCAATCGTCACAACTTTGTAAGGTTAGGCGGTTAGGCATTGGCTTAATGAAGTGTGTGGGAGGGGAGGTGCAGCCATCACCTGCCCCTCCATGAATAAGGGTATTCCAGTAAAGGAATCTGAGGGTCCTGGATCTCATCCAAAGTCCGCTTCAGAGGCTAGAGCCATACCAGGACCACAGGAACCCCAAAGTGAGTTGGTTGACCTTCATCGATGTTGCTCCCTCGTTTGGTGTTTACCCTTTCAGACTACCAGCCAGAGAGGCGGCAGTCAGTTATAGTCTGTTGCCAGTGCCTAAGCCAATACCACTCACTTTGCTGTAATCAATAAAGTTGTGGCCTAAATTTTTCCCATTAACTTAAACCAAAATTATGTGTCAGTGTGAAGTTATTTACTTGGGGAAGGGCTTGGGGGCCTCGGGGGGGGGCAACCTTATTTGCAATGAATTTGTCTAATTCTGTTTTAAAGCTGCCCACATTGGCAGCAGCCATCACGACAGCTAGTGAATTCCATATTCTAGTTATGTGCTGTTTGAAGAAGTACTTCCTCTTGCTGAACCTCCCACCCTTGAGCTTTGCTGGATGACTCCAGTTTCCAGTATTATGAGATACTGAGACAAACCTCTTCCTATACACTTTCTTTGTTGTTGGAGATCTTCCAGACACCTCCATCAAAGAAGCCCTTCTCTGGCATGTATAGCACATTTCCCCGGCACTCAAATGGAAACATTTGTCACATGGACAAGGCAGGCAGGTATGGGGATGTCCAAGCTTTTAGATGTTGTATCCAATGTTGTTGTAAATGGAATGTAATTGTGAGTTATATACAGGCGGCAACCATTTTAAGTGTGTCCAATTGACACGCCATTGTCCTTTGGTACCTGGAAGAAGGAGTAACAGGGGTGTAACAGGGTGGGGTATAATGGGACAGGCCATAACAGGGCAGGGAGTGCTTATATAAGCCCCGCCAATGCACACGGAGGCTGGGAATAAAACCCCACACAATATTGTCGCTGCATGTACATCTATTGGATATATAACTGGGAGTGATCACCTCTCAATTGCGTATAAGAACGTCCCGGCAAAAGTTCCCAGCCACATACAAGACCTAAAATCTCCAGGGGGGGGGGGTTAAATAAAAAAAATATTATCAGATACCAGGTGATGGGAAAGACCTTCTGCCTGAGACGATATTTAGGAAGATGGTCCAGAAAAGGCAGTTTCCAATTTTCTGTGGCTATACAAGTGATGAGCAACAGAGTTCTGCATTTTGAAAATGCTTGTTATGTTCTTAATGGTTTTATGTTCCCTTCATGCACATCTGCAGCGCTGCTGTTCATATTTAGCAATCCTGAAAAACCAAAAGAGCAAAAAACAAAACCCCCTAACTTTCTCTTTCCTGGCTGAGAGCTGTAATATAAAATTAAGGGCAGACTAGCCCACTGAATGTCCAAAGGTGCATGAAGATGAGAAAGTCACTCACTTATGCATCTGTATATGCTCATAGAAAAATGTGTAAAGTGTTAATAAGCAGATCTCATCAGTCAGTAGACTCACAGGCTCTGGAATTTCAGTATCATCTTTCCATGACAAGAGCAATATGTTGCCAATTGTTATGCTTTTGGCAGGCATTCAGATTCCAAATTGTTTGTGCACCTCCGGATACTTCTGAAGTTAGAACTGGACTCAGCTGACTCACAGTGAATGGTCATTTATACAAGAATTGCATATGGATTAATATGCCACCACCACACACACAGACAGACACAGAACAGAAGACAACCTCTTTGTCATGGAGAGAGATTATTTTATTAGGCAGTCACAAAAATCTCAAGCAGAAGACACCAATGAGTGGCTGCTTGGGATTTTTCTTTGGCCTTGTGGGGCTGTTATTCTACTTGACCACGACTTTGTAGTTGTAGAGAGAGCCGTTCCCAGCAGCACCAGCCCAGTAAACAGCCAGATGGAGAGGACAGGAAGGCCATATTTTTACACCCACAGAGGGAAACTGATGGTATATTCAAAAGGCAAAGATGGAAGGGCAACCCTGGGGGAAGGAAAAAAAAAACCCAACCTAGAGAGACACAACACCTGAAACAGGTGCTCAAATGTAGTAATTTGAACACAGACATGTATTGATTTGTTTTACATTTTACATTCATTTTTAACATTTATTATATATGTTATTCATCTGCAGTGCCCCGAGGAAGATTGTTATCGAAACATGGTGAGCAATTTACATGTAATAATAAATTATAACCTTTGAGCACTAGATCTGTCTCCTCCCCCCCTCTCTCCCTCCCTTCCTCCTTCCATTGCATGTGTGTGTGTGTGTGTGTGTGGGAGGGAGGGAAGGAGGGAAGGAGTGTGTTTTTGGCATATTAGGGGAAAAGAATGAAGCAACTATATTTTGATTGGAAGTCATATTACACTGTGATGAAATGCACTGGCAGAATGCCACTTTAAGAATTCAAAGACATTAAGAAAGTTCACAGAGATGATTAGTAAGGCTGACACCCCTTGCCACACTATGACACACGTTCTAAACTTATGACACATGTTCCAGGGATTTCCTCCGCCCCTAGGGAACTTCTAACTCATCTTTTATTTTCTTCCTGGTCTTTCCCACAACAAATTCTACTCCTCCTTAGAAATACAGTCACCCTGACTCTTGTGCCATAGATCAGTTGGCTACTTTATTTGGCTGTCTGGCATGATAGCTATTAAAACACTAGTTATACTTTTCTTTTTTCTTAAAAAAGCCAAAAAGCAGAATCATCATATGTTTAGTATCAAGGCATATAAACTGCTAAATAAGGTATCATTTAAAAGCTTTTAACACATATGAAACACAAAGGAAGTCAGAAGAAGCAGTAAAATGTGTTTACACATGAGCACAGAATCTGTCTGTCTTAGAAGTTCTGTTTTTTTCACATCAGTTCCTGGAAACGCAAGGCCTAATCTATGCTGTACACTTCAATCACATTTGGTTGTTGAGGCGCAGCACTGCTAAACAGCCAAGAAGGGTTAAGCCTGTTTTTTGAGATTCCTTCAGATTCCATCTCTTGTATGGACCTGCTTCTCTTATCAGCTGTTTGAACTGATGGTCAGGTGCTCAAAGGTGTGGTGGAGGAACTCGGTAATAAAGGCTGCTGGCTGAGCACCAGTGATTTCAAGGTTTGGGGGAAAAATGTGTGTAAACATAAAAGGAAGGGGGCAAGCAGCCCACATGCCACTCAAAATGTATCATGCTGAAGCTTCCATTTCCATTGATACATTCTTCTTGTGCATGTTTAGCCATTACTTGGGGAACAAATAAGGACAGAGAAGGCTCATGTGCATTGGCTCCCCCTTCTCTGCCCCTTAGACAACAAAAAGACAGGGGCAGGAGATGGGAAGGAGCATGCAGCCACTCAACAGGCCATCCAACTATCACAGCTCAGCAGTTCATCTGAGATGCCAGTGGGATAGACCTTGGGGCCAAATACTGGGGGGCATTACAGCCTGAGGAAGGCCCTAACAATGGCAGAGAGTGAGCAGCAGCTGGTGGAGGTGGCCACAAATGGCTGGTGTCCACACCCCTAACTGGTACACTGCATCACTTTGCAGCTCATGATACCCAGGGGAAATAATTATGGACATAGAGAGACAACAGGAGTGCTTGAGGTCCCCTGATTACATAATTGCAGAACACGAGAGATATGTTGTTGTCCCGGCAGCATACCTCCATTTCCTTGTATCCAGAAATGCAAGAAGGGCCCAGAATATTACCTCTGCCCTCGTCGGTTATGGAAGGATCTTTTGGAAAAGTCCCGTACGCTCAGAGACTTTGCACTGCCCATTAGGGGAAATAGGAAGCCCTGAACACTTATTTTTTAGATGTCCTTTTTATGATGAGGCACGTAGAGATACCATCGACCCCCATCTGGTGAGGCTTGCTGACTTTCCAGACAAGCCTAAACTCAATTTTCTCCTCTTAGGCAAAAATCACAAGACGACCCGGATGGTTGCCAGATTCTGCATGCAGATTTGTAGGCGTAAAACACCCCCTGGAACAAATAAATCGCTAGGAAAACTGCCATAGCCAGCCTCCCGGCTGTCCTAGGGGCAACCTGCATGTTAGTTTAACCTTAGGTCTTTTTGTGTTCATGCGACTATTTTAATCTATAATCTGTTATTGTATATTGTTTTAAATGTCTATTTCACTCTTGTGAAAGCAGTCTCAGTTGTGCTTCTGAACTGACCCCCAGGTGCATAAAAGGTTAAAACAAAGCAAGCGGGAAAGAGTAAACCAAACCCAAACAAGTGGAATAGTGGTGTCATGGAGAAGAGTGGTCCAGCTGCCCGAAAGGTAAGATGAAGGGAGGTGGCAGGAGCAGCATGGCAGCAGAAACCAGCTCCTAGAGTGCTGACCCAGTGGTGTGGCCTGGCTGGAGATGTTGGTTACTACTCAATGCAGGCTCCGAGGCCTCACCAGAAATAGTTTATTAGCCATTAGCTAAGTTTGTAGTGAGTTTATACATGAACAACGGAAGACAACACAGAGGGTAGAAGAATTGTGTGTGAGAGAGAGACTGTGGCCCCACCAAGACCAGCTCACCTGGCTCCATCAAACTAGGCAACACATCTGTCAGAGGCACAGCTGTTTCCCCCGTGCAAAGTTTAAGAAGCATGCATGTATAATGAAACTTGTGACCCTTTACCTGTATAGAAGTTGTACTCTTGTGAGGAGTTTTGTTTTAACGAAGCTGTTCAACTCATGGAAGCTTCCTCTACTGCTCCTGATTGCATATTACCTGTATGCAGGAAACGCTAATGAAGAAATAATCCTTTTATCATCCTTTGAGATTAATCTGATGAGAGCAAAATCAAGTTATCAGGAGGCAGACTGGGTCAAAAAAATGCTCCAGGAAAAGAAATTAGCCCTTATAGCAATGGCTCCCAAACCATAGGACAGAGTCCTCCCCATCCTCTGAAGACACCTGGAGAAAGAAGATTTTGTAGCAGACATTTTCCTTCTAGCAGCAGAGCGTCTAGCCTTGAAAATTGTTTGTGGATAATCAGGAGAGCTGCAGGGATGCCTAGCCACCACCCATTTGTGGCTAACATGTGAAGGGGGCTTCTGGGATATGCTGTTCTGGATCTTTCCCACTCTATTACTGTCTTGCTGGGAGGGCATCAGGTGGGAAAGATCCAGAGTCAGCTCCATCTATGCAGCATCTAGTAGTCATTCACATACATAGCTATATGGAACAGCACTATAGGGAAGTGGTTGTGGGTATGCGTGGAGGTGGCCAGAATTGACTTTGATAATAATCTGTTAGGGGATACAGGCTTCACAGGTTTGGACCTAATCCAAGTCACTTCATTGCACACACAGGTGTTGGCTGTTGGGCTTTTTATTGCCTGCAGCATCCTTTTACATATGCAAGTCTTGATTCACAGGGAAATTCATATGCAGAAGCCTTCTCCCATGAATGGCTACTTGCTGCTTTGGGTAGTAAATGCTTTTAGCAAACTACAGGCAATAACCGGTAACATGGATAGAACACACTGGAACTAACATCACAAATCTAAATGTTGTTCATGCATTCAGAAGCAATCTAGAAGTCTTCTTACATATTGGATCAAATTAAAAGTTGGTAGTAATGCTTGCAACCATGAGACTGAGGCTAATGAACCTTGTGACATCCCCAGCAGCTGACCTGGGATCCTGCACAAGTGCCAAGGCTTTAAAATATATATATCTTTATTTTTGCAAGGCTTTTTTTTATCCAGGCTGGTGCTGAACACATTTGGGATTTGATACCTCATATTGAAATAATTATGGCTATAGATGGAGTTCTCATTTTCAGTGACTGATAGTAATTCAACCGAAGTCAAGCTGAGCTAATGTATCTGGTGTGCAGATGAAGGCTCTTCAGAAGTTGTAAGCAGGTCCTCTAGGTTAGCTCAGAATTAAATGGCACCCATTCTGCCCCCAGACTTGCTCACGCATGTGACTCACCCCCATTCTGGAAGGGCTTTGACTACTGTCGTAGACCTTTTCTTAATTGTAATTTCACCACAATGACAAGACTGCTTAAAATTTGTTCTACTGCACCACATGTTAAGAGTTTAATGGATTTGCATGCTTTTTATTAAAAACACTTCATAATGACACCACAAAACATGAATCTTCATTTGCCAATGGAGCTTCAACACATTTTTCAAATGAAAGACAACAAGCTATTTCCAGTGAAAACAGCACATTACATAATGGTTGTTTGTTATGGCCGTAGGGTGGTTGTGAAATGCAAGGAGCAAGTTGTGGGAGAGAACTTTGCTAATATTGGGGTGGGTGGGAGGTGAAAATATTTGAAGAGGTTCATGGGGGAGGGAAAACAACATTTTTTACCTTAATTGGGGGCCCACCTGCCTCATACATTTAAAGCAGTAGCATGCCACTTTAAACCATCATGGATTCCACCAAAGAATCCTGGGAACTGTAGTTTGTTAAGGGTGCTGAGAGGAGACTCCTATTCACCTCATAGAGCTACAATTTTCAGAGTTCTCTTGGAAGAGGGATTGCTTGTTCAGCCACTCTGTTATGCTCAGGTTCTGCTTTCAGGCTTTCCACTGACATCTGGTTGGCCGCCGTGAGAGCTGGATCCTGACCTAGATGGGCCATTGGCCTGATCCAGCAGAGCTTTTCTTTTGTCCTTATATAAATTAGGACCAGTAGATGTCTTCCCAACTTACCTGGGGTTAGGGAACAAATAGAGAAGAATTAGGGAATAAATAGAGAAGAATTGTACGAACTGCTGCTCTCTAGATACACTGCAATGTGAAATATGGTGGGTGTACCAAAAGGCACTGTCTCAATCACAGAAGTTGTATATCTATGGCGCATTTGTTCATACAGTTTACTCCTCTACCTAATACATTTACTAAGGCATGGGCAAAGATATTATGTGGAAGCTGCCTGGAACTGGCTTACACTCTGTGCCTAATATGATGTGGTGGACAGAGAAACCGACTTGATCAGGGACGCTTGTTTCAAATTCCTGCTAACCCAGGAAAGTTTATGGGAAGAGCCTGGGCCTGTCATGGTCTCTTAGCCAAACCACCTTATAAAGTGGTGATGCACGTATAATATGGGAAACATCAAGCATGTCCTTCTGAGCATCTTGGGTGGAAGGGTGAGAATAGGAGAAATAAAGAAATGCAGAATCCATATTCTTTGCAGAGTTGAAGTTTACAGTGTACAAACAAGACTGAAGTTACTATGCAATCATATTTGTGTGATAACAGAAAGGCTCTATCTTTGAGGAGAATCACGGCAGTCTGCTAGGTTCCCTTTTATCCTTGAACACAAAGGATCAACACCAAATGCTTAGACTTGATCAAGTAGTGTTTTTTCAGCAAAGTTTCCTTAGCTCTGAGGATCATTAAAATATTTTCAAGAGATAAGTTTGAATGCTCTTTTGGGATAAACAGATCTTTTCTTCCTTTAAAAAAAAATGTCTTCATGACCCTACAGATAGCCAAAACCTAGCCTGAAAAAAAATGTTGCATACACTGCTTCACTCTTTCACTGCAGCCCATTTACTACTTTGTGCTTATCTGATGAATATTTGATCAATATCTATTTGCATATGTATTGTAATACATTAATAATAAGAGAGAAGGAGTGGAAAAAGATGAAACAACTATTACAAGGACTAACTGTAGAACTTTGTACTGTCTAGTTTCTCATTAGATGGGTCCCAATTTATTATGTTTACAATTTATTGGTAGGGTGAGTGGGGGAGAGGATTATAAAAGTTATTAGGGATTACATTATCTGTATTAGGGCCAAATAGAGTGGGGTGTTAAATGTGTCCTTGCATTTAATATGCAGAGTTTTTCAAAAAAGCAAATAGCATTAATGTATGTGTGTAAAAATTATCAGGATTCCAGCAGGTTGGCAAATCCTTCCTCTGAAGATAGGTTTTCTTCAGGATCAAAACAGGGAAGAGACAGCCTTAAATTCCTACTCCGTGCCTGTTGTGATTTCAGTGACAATCAACTATTTGCATTCTTTTTCTTAAAAAACCACATCTACCCTAAATGTTAAATGCATTGACACATTTAACATCACATTTAATTTGGCCCTAATTTGTTCTTATAGCATTGCTAACAGAATATCATATACATTTTTAAAAAATGTAGTATGTGGAGTCCTTGAGCCACAGTTTCAATCCTGATTTATTTTCTCCATCTGAAGGTCAGGATCTCAAAACCTCATAACTGGTCCATGTGTACGAGGAGCATTTGCGCTTGGTCTGCTTGGGAACAGCCCACCCACCTCACATGTCTACATGACAAATCACTTCTGAAAAAGAAGGTGCGTTTCAAAACAGCAGTATGTGATTAGGGATATGTAACTATTTTTAAAAAACAACAACAACAACACACACACATACACACAAATGAATGCAGTTTGAACAAATGGAAAAGGAAACATGTTTCTTAAAAAGAAGAAACTGAATGGGAAAAGAAAATGAAAGATTTCTCTTGCATTTCCCTATTTGTGACACATTTTCTGCTTTGCAGTGAGATAATAAAAAAGGTTGACCATCTCACAAGGCAGGCCTAGGGCCTGTGTTCCTATGACCAAACTAGGACAGGTGACAAAGATAGCTGCAAATTCTTTGCATTCCTCTACAGTTGCAGGGGAAGGGCCCTGATATGGACGGGGATAATAGCTCTGTAGGAGGGAAGTTTAACTCTCCCCCTTGTGCTATTTTCTTGATAGCCTGCTGCCCCATGCTCACAAAGTTGCTTTTCCCCCTGTTGGGAAAACCTTATGTGAATAAGTCTGTCCCCGTGTTTTCCTTAACGTGGTAAATAGCAGCTTCAAAGATGGGGGGTTTCACTGAGAAAATAGTTAGTCCCACTTCTTCAGTGGTTCAGTCCCAGATACAGCCCCTACACAACTGCTATTTGAAAGAGATTTCCTTAGCTAGTTTGGTCCTTAGTTTGCATGTGCTGATTGTTTGCTGCAAAGAGTGCATGTTGTTGTTGTTTAGTCGTTTAGTTGTGTCCAACTCTTCGTGACCCCATGGACCAGAGCACGCCAGGCACTCCTATCTTCCACTGCCTCCCGCAGTTTGGTCAGACTCATGTTTGTGGCTTCGAGAACACTGTCCAACCATCTCGTCCTCTGTCATCCCCTTCTCCTTGTGCCCTCAATCTTTCCCAACATCAGGGTCTTTTCCAGGGATTCGTCTCTTCTCATGAGGTGGCCAAAGTATTGGAGCCTCAGCTTCATGATCTGTCCTTCCAGTGACCACTCAGGGCTGATTTCCTTAAGAATGGATGCGTTTGATCTTCTTGCAGTCCATGGGACTCTCAAGAGTCTCCTCCAGCACCATCATTCAAAAGCATCAATTCTTCGGCGATCAGCCTTCTTTATGGTCCAGCTCTCACTTCCATACATCACTACTGGGAAAACCATGGCTTTAACTATACGGACCTTTGTTGGCAAGGTGATGTCTCTGCTTTGAGTACACCACAAAAGATCACTGTAATTTCACACCAGAGCTGTAAAACAAAAAACCAAATCATAATGCTTGTTTTTACTGAAACAGCAGAATGATAATAATAAAAAAACTGAGCCATGAAAATAATAACAAAAATTCCAGTAGGAAATTACCGATAATGGAGTAGTGCAAACAAAATGCAATTGTCTATACATACTCCTCTAAAACTAAAAGAGACTAGCTTACCAGGAAGCAAACTGCACTTTTCAATCTCTGAAATTTGTCATATTACCATTGATCAGTGAAACCATTTTTATGAGGTAAGAACTGAGTGCAGGTTGAACACTTCCTGCTCTGCCTGATTTTGTTGGGAAAGGGCAGGAGCTAAGCACCTTTGGAAAGCTGGCCAGCTATTTCCAATATCTATTTTAAAATGCATAAAGGGTCCAGGATTTCAGAATGTGTCTTTGATGTATTTGAGAACCATTTACCATAAAAGCAATAACAAATTACAAGTAGTTGCTAAACTGCCAGAATGTCTTAATAGTTATCTTTGCCATTGTGGGTTTAAGACAATTATAGGCTAGGGAATTAAAAACAGAAGGCTACAGAAGCTGTAAACACAGGGAGACTGCCCTTACAGATTCTTTAAATATAGCAGCAAAACAAGAAGATAGCCCTAGTAAAAAGAAATTCTGAGTTTGCCATTGACAGTGTATCAGTGTATTTACCTATTAGCTAACAAAGACTACATGATGAGGACCAAGTATTATTGATTTTGGAGCCTAACCTACCCCTAAGTATGCTCAGGATTATAACCTTAATGGGAAAAATCTCATTTTGTAGTGCCCTGGACACAATTCAGTCAAAGGTAGATAAGTCTCTCTTTAATTTAAACAGAAGTATAGCCCACCTCTATGTATGATTACTCAGAAGGAAGTCTCACTGAGTAAATCTAAGTGTGCACAGGATTATAGCATTAAGCATACTTTAACATCTTTCTGTTGCTATTAATGGTACTTTACCCTGTTTAACATTGAGAAGATTGTGCTCAGGGTTAGGATGTGTCTGACAAACCAACACCACCACCTCCTACCCTGTTCAGGGTGTTATTATTTCCATTTTACAGAAAGGGAAGTAGGACGGGAGACACTGAGTTTGCATAGAATCAGCTATTTGAATCTGACTCTTTTATGTTTAATGGCTGGTTCGCCTCCTCTCAAATCTGCCTTGGGCAAGTAGCCAATTCAAAATGTGCTGCAGTTGGCCATCTGGAGAAGTGGTCAGCTGGTTGCTCCATATGAAAGCCAGAGCCATTTTTTCAGTATTTGATGAGGTGAACAGGAAACATTACAATCCTCTTGTCATGCTGAAAAGCGATCTGGCCATAGGATTGATTGGATTTTTAAGATTTGGGGATATATGGAGGGCACAGCTGATGAAAAGACTGACCTGAATGCAGTTGGAAGTCAAATAGGTGGAAAGGGGATTCATACCAGCTGCCCACGTGAGGAAATTGCTCGCACTCGGTATCATGGAATAACTTCAGCAAAGCTGGTAGAACTCCCACCCCGATAGAATGAATTGTGGGAAATGAATTGTGCTGGAAACGGTGGCTCGTTCCATTTTTGGTTGCTTAAATTATGAATGTGAAATGCTGGGAGCCCTGTAACACTGACGGCTGCTTGCCCATACCACTTGCTACAGTGCTATTTTTCTAGAAAAAGAGGTGCCAGAATTCACCATGAACGCTCCCCTTGTTCTCTTAGAATGGCAATGCTGCCCACTAGAGAGGTGCCGGAACTGAGTTCCGGAGAGTTCTGGCAGGAAAAAAAGCCCCGACTTGCTACACAAATGCAGAGACTGGCTTGAAGTAAAACCTCCAGCCTTTTTGCTGGCCCTTCTATGATTTTAACATGGTGAAATTAACCCATATTTACCTCCTCATTTTCTTCTCAAGAAATCTTGTTGAAATTCCTTACCCCCAGGAGATTCAGGGGGTAAATACTTGAAAGGCAACATTCTCAGCAGTTTTCTGCTTGGCAGGAGCCCCCCCCCCTTTTAAAAAAAAGCAAAGGGGAGGATTCAAAAGTAGTCATTCTTTCTCCCCTCCATGACCAGAAGTGGGGCAGTCCACTTCACCACCTCAGCATCCCCATCTTACTCATCATATGGGACCCAGCAACAGGGAATCCCAATGTAAAAGTGTCATACAGCTGGCAGAATAACAAACCCTAATTCTAGATTAACCCCCTTCTCTTCCTTTATAATAAAATAGAAGCCCATTTTGAAGTGTTTGCTTCAATTAGGATCATCTATACTTGTACTCTGTGTCAAAGTTTTGTCTTTTTTTTTTCCTTTCCGAAGGAGAACCTGGAATGTAGATTCAGCCTTTTTTGTTATTGAAACTCAGAACCTACAATCAGTTGCCATGTAATTAACTGTATTTTTTTCTGTCTGGTGAATGTATTAATTATCTTCAATATAACATAATGGCCTCCCTTCTCTTGAGCACGGAGTCTTTGGAAGAAGTTTTGTTTCATTTGATCCCTTTCAAGTTTCTCCAGTTACTGAAAACTACTTTGAAAGAGCAACCTCTGAAAGTATTTATGGGGGCAAGATAACATTTATAAACAAGAAAACCCACCTCAGTGACATTCATTGATGAAATTTACCTTAAAAGTTTATCTCTCTGCATATCACATAGATAGAATTTTTCAGCAATGTAGTAAACTGTAATTTGAAACCGTGTCCTCTCATAGAAGTGTCTTGCAGCTCTGCTCAAAACCGGGAGAAGGGGGAAAAACTGCTTTAAAGATAATGGTACCTTTGGAATGTTAATAGTGCAAAACTTTCAAAAGGTGAAATTATTTCTTAGCCAAACTAGCAAAGAAGCAGGCTGGCTTAGGCCATTTTGCACCTTTGTGCTAGAGAATGGCCGGGTTTAAATTACAGCAGCTTCAGTCTTTGCTTTTCAATCCCTTAATCCTTAAGGAGCAGAGGTTTCAGTTCAAGACAACTTCACACAGAACATAAAAAAGACACGGTGAGCCTCCCTCAAGTAGGATGATCTTTTTTTCCTCTCCAGCTGTAATCTTTCTCTTGCATCCAACTGCAAATTAAAAAAAAAAAGTCTGAAGAAAACCAGTGTCAAATAATTAATGCAACCCCCCCCGCACTATCGTTTAATATATATACATGAAAAGCAGTAAATGCTTTTCATGTGAGCCACTTACAGGCGGTTGTACCTGTGGTTTTCATCACTATTTTACTGGTATTCCCTCACATTAGTGAGCCTTTGTGAAACGCCTGAGCTCAAATGGGAAAAAGGAAGCTCGCCTCGCAGGCTGGTTTTACATCTGGTAGCCAACGCTATTACTTAAACCAGCTACGTCAGCTTTCCAAAAAGCTGTATAGGTCGACTCAGGGCAATTACGGTCTGATCTAAGACACATACACTTCTTAATTATTTCCAGGTGTTGTTTGAGCACTGTATTTTTCTTATCTATAATTAATATTTTCTAATAGGGCTGAAGTAAAAAAATGTAAACCCTCTTGATTTCCTTAACACTGAGTTCTCTTGGTAACAGTTTCACAAAAGTGTGTGTGTGTGTATGTGTGTTTAAAAGCAGAATGTTAGTTTGGGTCCCAACTATAATTTAAATTATAATTTCCAGGTGTTATGTATACGTTTCTTTACATCAAAGGGAATGGGAATGTAATGACTTATTTAGGTTTGCTCCCTGAGGACTTAAACAGTGTATGGCAGAAGTGGTCATAATTGATTTTCAGAATCTTTCTGGAAACAGTTATGAAAACCTCTAGTTAAACTGGTATGCTGCTTTCTGGAGTTCCTGGTAGATGATGACTTATGTGAGCTTATATGGAGCCTTTTCAAAATATTTCAGTAAACCGGGCTGAATTAGTACACGTTACAAACAGCAAAGCATTCTGATTAATCCAAAATTCTACAAGCGGTTGTGTCTGGCATGCAGTGATCATATCAGATCAGGCTATTTAAAAAAAGAGAGAAAGAAAAACAGTTTGAAAATGTTTTTAGTGTTGTAGTTTTTAGGTATTGTAACCTACCATGGGACCTTATGGTGAAGGGTGGTTAAGAAATAAAATTGATATTAACAACAATTAAAAAAAAAAGATTTGAGGAGAGTCCTTAGCATCACAAGCCTCTCCACATAAAAATAAAGTGGTGCCTGATTGATTACTCCAATTCTTCTGAATAAGAGTGATTCCTATTTTTAAGTAAACATTTTCCCCTAATAAGCTTATGCTACAAAAGGCACCGTCAGTTTAGAATGATATCTAGGCCACCTTTTATGATGAAGCTATCTCACAGTGGCTTACGTAAAAAGAACAAAACACAGTTTCCAATATAATACAATCATTCTCAAAGTTAAAACTTTTCCCTGCACAAAAGCAAATAAATAAGTAAATAAATAAATAAATAAATGCACTGAATTTCTTGTTGTTTAGTTAGCACAAAACACATGGGAAAAAATGGATAGCTAATTTTCTATTCCCCCCCTTTTTCTTTTCTTTTTCAATTTTGGTTCTTCTTTAAACATGGTTTGACCTTAATCAATGTCTCCGAACAAGCTTAATGTGACTTAACCCTGAAACAAAAACAGGAACGCCTCTCAGGTCCAGCTTTGGAATGAAAAAGCTGTGATTATTAGTCCTCTGTGTGATCTTTTCAGATTGCGCTGATGAGATGAAGTTTAATCTCCTTTCTCTCTTCTCCAGCACCACAAACCACAGGCAGTTTAAGGCAGCCTGGAAATCTCTCACATCTGGAAGAGCCATAATTCATGGGATTTCACTTGACAGCCATGACAGGCAGCAGGGCAGCCAGAAACAACTGTCTCTTATGTTCTGCTATTTGCAAGAAGTCAGAAGAGGAGGAGCAGCCATAGGACCACATCCTTCTTTAGCATATGTTAGAGGAGGAAACGCTTTTATTTTCTGCCAGATGCTTCATGAATCGGTCCTAAATATTACATAGACAGTAGCTATCACTTCCAAACAAAATTCCTTGGTGTCTGCTAAGCTGCAAAACATATGAAGGCCTATTGTCTGGCAAAGAGTCATGGTTAAATTTGCACAGATTCTTTCAGATATATATATATGTATAGATATTTCAGATTCTACATTTTGATTTATAGGGTTTTGCACACCCTGCTGTGCGTGAATATGATACCATCTTCTAAGCAGGATTATTTCATGAAATGTATATGGGATTTAGCTACAGTAACTTTTACTGGGCAGCTCAGAATGGCCGGCAAAGTACTAGAATTTACGGCAGCACAGCTTGTGCTGTCAGGCTCATGGCTGGTGTTTATGATTTCGGCAGAAGCAGAAATAAACAACTTCTCCTTAATGGTTCTCTTTATACGGAGGCAGCAGTAGCTCTATCTGGTCTCACAACAGTAGCTGGGGCAATGGTCTGTTCCACCGCATGTGGAACCAATGCCTGGCACATTTGCATTTCGGCTCCTTAGACTTTCCTGCTGAAATAGCCAGAAATGGATAAATCAGCAGCAAATGTCTGAGTAAGTAGCATTCCATTCGACTTCTTTTGAGTGCTATAAATACATTTGAGACAAATAGGGCCACAGAAACGGAAAACAGAAACGGAGAAGATTAATAGAACTCTTTTTATTTTTGGTCTCACATCTCTAAACATCCCTGTATGTTTAAAAATACATACATAATCATGTTCAATTAAGGCTTGAAAGCACAACAAAAGTAGAGGTCTAAAACATGCAAGGCAACCTTATAGGTTAATAACGGAAGGCAGATTCTCTCCTACCTATGAACTTCAAATTAAAAGGGACAGAGGAAAAGAGCAAACATTCCAGTATAACAATGCGAAAAGCCCTATTAAATGGAGACTGGTGGCTTTGTGTTTACTTGGGAAAACATATTTCCTCTGGCCTGGAAGAAAAGAGGTCAGCGACTGAAAAAGCTCTGCAA
Organism: Podarcis vaucheri; assembly: GCF_965113315.1. NCBI lineage: Eukaryota > Metazoa > Chordata > Lepidosauria > Squamata > Lacertidae > Podarcis > Podarcis vaucheri. Next base: position 62,999,058 of record NC_138766.1, on the reverse strand, counting down.
ACCTGTTCTGAAAAATAAAGCTAAGGCTGCAATGCTATGCATGCTTGTATGGGAGCAAGCCTCACGGAACACAATGGGACTTGATTCCAAGTAAATATGAATAAATTGCTTTGCAAAGTACAGAGTCTGGTTAATGATTTATTATCAGCCCAGGTAAATACAGTATTAAATTATCCCAATTGTTAAAAAAGGGGGGAAATGGCCTTAATATAGAGAAGCACAAGGGAAGATCAACACACCAAATGAAGCTTTTTCTATAGGTAGTTTTCAACTAAGTGTTCCTCAGAGTAGACCCATTAAAATTAATGGACCTAACTTATTCATTTCTGTAGGTCTACTCATAGCTGAATACCACTCTGTGTTAGCAGAACAGTAGTTTAAAATTCACTGATGTGTCACAAAAAAGAGGATCAAAGAGAACACTGGTTAGCATAGAACACTTATTTACATATGCAAATATGTGTATAAATGCAAATTTAGAAAAAAACACAAGCTCTTACCCACCATATTATGGTTAGTGTGCTATTATTGTTTTTTGTGAACTCCAGGGAGGTCACTTTGGTGCTGCTAATACAGCAGTTTGACTTCCCTCCCAGAGGTGCACTCCATTGTCTCTTGAGACAGACAGATGCCAACAACAAAGGCAATGGCAACTTCTGACCACTGGGGCTGGTGGGGCAAAGGACTGGGGAGAGGAGCTAACAGCAGGTGGTGCTAGAGAGAGGCAGATTCAGTCAATTGGCAAAGACCAGAGTTGGAAAGGGAAGAAAACAAAACTAGGGTCTTGGAGTGGACAGAAAGAGAGTGGTTATGGGGAAGGGAGAGGGTTGGACTGGAGGTTATTCGCTCCCAGTAAGGTACAGAAACCAAATAATTTTGTCATATTTTCCTACCCCTGCTTTAAACAAAAGCAACAGCACCTGCCTGCTACTTCTCACCCAGTTTTTGAAGTGGTTTACTAGCATCCTGACTCTCAGAACAGAACTTCGCAGCAGCGATGTTTTTGGTGCCCCTGGACCAATAAGAATTTATTCAACCAATCTGAGGAAAACAGGGGGGTGGGGGTATTTCGATGTACTTGCAGTGGATTGGTTGTGGGTCCACTTTATTCAAATAACAGTAGTTGGTGTGTCCTAACTGGTTAGGTGTTTCCAATCATAAAGAAGTTGATCTGGAGGATCAGTGGGTGTTGTTGCTCTGTCTAAATACTGTTTTCTATGGGAATTGCTTGCAGAAAGATGTGGGCTCCAAGCAGGAAGACAGGCGGCGGGGGGGGGGGGAGAAATGGGTAAGTTCTGAGGTTAAGGGAGGGTGAGAGTTTTGGGGATGGGGTCTAGGTGCTGTTGATGCCCCTTTCACCCTTATGAGTGGCTACCTCTGAACTACGGCTTTCACAATGATAGGTGATTTTTAAAAAGTACCTCTGCAGTATAAAAAGGTAAAGGGACCCCTGACCATTAGGTCCAGTTGTGGCCGACTCTGGGGTTGTGGCACTCATCTCGCTTTATTGGCCGAGGGAACCGGCATACAGCTTCTGGGTCATGTGGCCAGCATGACTAAGCCACTCTTGGTGAACCAGAGCAGCACATGGAACCGCCTTTTCCTTTCCGCTGGAGTGATACCTATTTATCTACTTGCACTTTTGACGTGCTTTCGAACTGCTAGGTTGGCGGGAACTGGGACTGAGCAACGGGAGCTCACCCCGTCGCGGGGATTTGAACCACCGACCTTCTGATTGACAAGTCCTAGGCTCTGTGGTTTAACCCACAGCGCCACTAGACCCAAAATTCAAAGGTAGTAATCCGAGACTAGCTGCAATCCCTGAGATTTAACGCACTGGGCCCCTGAGCAGCGGAGCCTCAAAGCCTGAGACCTAGCAGTCCTACACCCAGATCTGGCAGAAACAACTGAGCTCTGCTGCCTGATTTGGCACACACCTCTGGTCTCAACTTCCAGATCCACTCTGGACCATTTCCAAGCCCCAACTGGCTATAAGAATTTTGTTGTTTTTGGAGTTAATGAGATTATGTAGAGTAGGGAATGGACCTGATGTTTGGTTACTTCAAGCGACACTTTCCTTTACGCCCCAACCTCCAGCTTTTGATCCGCATCAGAGACTTTGCATGTGTGCTCACCTTTGAGAGCAAGGTGGTTAGTGATCACATGGGACGGGGTCTTCTCACTGGTGGCCCTACAACTGTGGAATCTGACGATTCCATGTGAGGCCAGGCAAGCCCCATCCCTACAAATCTACAAGTGGACTCCAAGGGCATATCTTTTCTGTTCTGAGCAAATTTTATGTGAGTTGCTGATGGGAGCAGAGCTGTTTTATTTCACTTTGATAGTACTTCCTGCCTGCTGTTTTGTATGTTCTGGCTAATTTTAAGGCTTTGGGGTGTTTTAAAGACATTTAGAAATTTTTATTCTCATCGTATATGGTGTTTGCCATTTTTTTAAAGAGGCTCCACTAAAAAAGCAGTATAAAAAGCTGTCAGATAAATGAGTGAAAAAGAAAGGGGGAAAAGTGTTCTGTGCCCATGTATGACCACAGACACATCTCAAGCAGCTCAGTGGAGTGTGGTCATGATAGGAAAAACTCAGAGGATTTATGTCTATGGAATGGGCTGTCTGATAGTGCAAGAGCCATTGTGCTAATGGGCGGGTGAATTTTAATCTTGTGCAACAGAGAATCCCATGCAACAGTTAACACTAGCAGAAACTCATTGCGCAACAGGTTCTGCAATCCACAGGGCAACGAAGTTACCGGCATTCTCTAGTGCAACAACGTTCCACTGGCACAAAACATTTTGCCAGTGGAACAAGCAGAAAGCAAAGTGACTTAATTTAGTGCTACACTGGATACAATCCAACATGTTTAGGATTGATATGCCTGTTCAGATTTCTGTTTTAAGGCCTGATTTCTCAGTGTCTGTGGTTGGACAGCACAATCAGCATTTCATAAGCAGTTAAATATGCATTTAAATAAACACAGAGAATTCGATAGGCTACTCTTACCAATCGTCTGATGAACCAAGTATAAATTCTCCAAAATTGCCCCAGAATATAATTGTTTAAGTAAAGATATATATATAAAACACAATGAATTTTTTTTCCCAAGTTCAAAAGAATGCTGATATCCACTGTATATATATAATCAGGCAGAAAATGCATTTAAAAAAGAAGAAGAAGAAATGAGACAACCGCTCAATGCCAAAGAAAAACAATCTCTGTGCCAAGCTACACATTGTTAAGTTAAAATGTGTTCCATGTGGAAATCGGAAGACTGCTCTGATGGAGAGGCTAGTGATCTAAAGTCATCTGGCTGCATGCCTGTCAACTACACATTTTGGCTTCTAGTTTTACAGCTAGAATTGGAAATATTTATTTCTTTTCTTTTCTTTTTTAAAAGTCTGGTTCTTTTCCCCTAGTGATGCGATGAATTCCCCCAGTAAACACACACACATACAGGCTCCTAGACTGTAAACAAGGAGGTCCTCATACCCACAGCTAAACCTGTGTGAACTGAAGGGATGGGTTTTTTTTGGAATGGGAGGGAGGAGCTGGTTCAGGTGCAAAGTTTCATGCTGATATCACCCAGTACCAAAAATCAGTGCCCAGAAGGGTTTTCTTGTAACTGATATGGATGAAAGCAGCACACAAAGCAAGACTGAGTGGCCCCGTCTATGGTAGGAAAGGCATGGCAGAACCAACAGGGATTTTCATTTGACTCGAGTGAGAAGCCTAAATGAAATAGACTCGGAGTCTAGTGTTGATTTCATGCTCTTTATTTCAGCTCATGGCAAATAGGGAGCGAGTCTTCCCCAAAACCTCTGGCTATATATCCATTATTTACACAATGGGTCCCGCGTGATTGGCTGAGATTCAACTCCCCTCCTGGAGCCTGATTGGGCTGCTGCTGCAGACCAATCAGGATGCTGCCTTCTAGGATCCTACTTGCCTATTATTCTAGGATCCAAGCTCCATAACACTAAACCTTCCCACAAAGTGAATAGATAATTCATCAAATGCAGCTTCAGTGTAAGTTACTTTACGAGAGACTTATGTTTCAGCCAGTTGTCCATGCCAATCTCACTTTGCAGCTCAACAGAATGGTTTCGGTGTAATTGGAACTCTGTGCATGCCCTAAGAATATGCATGCAAGTAGGCTTTATTCTGAGTAATGAGAGCCTCATTGTAGTAAATAAGGAAAGGGGCCTTTGGTCCTAGAATCACAGAGTTGGAAGGGCCCCAAGGAACATTTGGTCCAACCTTCTGCAATGCAGGAATCTCAACTAAAGCATCCATTAGGGATGGCCATCCACCCTTGGCTTAAAAATCTCCAGGGAAGGAGAGTCTACAACCACTTGAGGGAGTCTGTTCCACTGTCAAACTGCTCCGTCAGAAAGTTCTTCCTGATATTGAGTTGGAATCTGCTTTATTGTAACTTGAAGCCGTTGGTTCAGGTCCTGGCCTCCAGAGCAGGAGAAAACAAACTTGTTCCATCTTCCATGTGGTGACAGGCCTTGAGATATTTGAAGATGGCTATCATCTCCTCTAGCTAGCACTAGTGTTTGCATATGCCAGCCACAAGCAGGAGGCTACCTCCTGACCCAGTTAATTCTGGAATCCAGTATCATATCCCACGTAAGCACCACCTACACACTTACAATTCAACCAGTCATTTCCCACTTTGAATAACTGGTTACCAACTGACAAGCACACCCCACATTAATGGAAAAAAAAGTGTGTTGTTGTGTATTTCCCGAAAATTCCCAAGTTCACCTTTTTCAGTGAAGGCAAGAGCACCTTGATAACAATAGATCAGAAACTTTGAGTTCCACCAGTGCGCACCCTCCCCAAATTTGCTCCAAAGGGAACCCCCAGAACAGATTAAGAGTGAGCATTGGGGGGGGGGGGGAAAGGGGAAGCCCCATTGTGCAATCAGAAATTCCTGCACTGATGGGATGATTACTTAGTGCTCCACTGGATACAAGCCTAGTTTAAAAAACAAGGCTGAAATAATAGTTTTTACAGTGTGTCCCCCCCCCCCTTTGTGACTTAACACATGCTACAGATATAAGGGTACAAAGAGACATACATGAAACAGCTAAGTATACACCTGGCTAAGACTTTAAACCAAGGCCACTGTCCCATGGCTCAGTCTTGAAGAGATTCTCTCAGCTTCCTTTGTTATTCACATTAAACTTACATCCATCATCCTATTTTGGTACATATTTTCCAGAGCATGACGCTTGGTAATTAAGAATACAGAAGGTTCTATTCATTGTGGGGTATTTTCACATTCTTCAGATAGAGTGAACGCGATGAGGCTGAATTTTGATTACTGTACTGAATCTCAAAGCACACAGTGATGGAAACATTCATTTTTTAAAGATATATATATATAAAAGTTCTTCCAGCGTTTAGCAAATCTTCAGGAACTTAGGACTTAGAAACAGCAAAGTTTCAGATAACAGTCAGGCAATGTTGTTTACTGCAAAGATGATTGTATAAGAGCACTTCCCCCCTTCACCCCCCTCTTCTTCGCTAGAATACCCACGCTTTATTTATGATTTTGGATTTTATTTCACAGCATTCCAGTTTAGTTTAGCATGATGTATTTAATAACCATGTCTACTGTCTTAATTACCCTATAAAGCAGGGTTCCATTACCATCTGACCCTCCACAGCATTCCAGAGAAACTGCAAGACCATGATAATTACCAACTGCCTGTGAGAAAATTAAACAAAAAAGGCCTAACTTTTTAAACCACCATTTTAAACGACCTATTACTTCTCAGGAATAAATCATTGATGAAATAGCCTCCTTACCAGGAAAATAGCTATTCCATACCAAAGAATTTCCCCTTGCATGATCATGAAGAGAATATTAAGTATTCCTCAGCTCAAAAGGTTAGGTTTTATGTCTGTCCAATGCCTTTTAATGACACATTTTTCTGCAATTTTACTGTAATCAAAGCCTTTTTTCCTATATAGCTTGTAGGCTATAGCTACTTTGTTAGTCTTAAAAATTTTAGTGGCTATAGAATATAAAATCTATTCAAACATGTGCAAGGAAAAATTGCATTTGTAAATTTAGAAACCTTTCATCATTAACCAAATCTCTACTTAACATTGCTTGCTTTCCTTTGATTAACACACTCATTTGGACTTCTTCTCTATATATATTTCAAAAGTGTTAATAGAAGCTCAGGGTACACACCATGTTAAAGATCCCAATCAATTTGGAAAATCTAAATCAATTTGACCACTGTACCATTATTCCACAAAGAATCCTTTATAGGTCTAGTACGCACACATACACACACACAGAGAGAGAGAGAGAGAGAGAGAGAGAGAGAATGAGAATGGCAGAAAGAGATAAAATGAGTACCAAGATGGTAGAGTGAACCATACCACTTTGGGCTCCACAAGCCAAATGCTACCTGCAATTAAATAATAATAATAATTAGCAGGTCAGCGAGAAATGTTCCAACTCAACCTGTTATGGCAGTTTTCTCTCCTGCCCCCAGGAAGTTTTTCATGTGACACATTGTCGGCAGTTTGGAATGGTATCCACCTCATTCTGCTCTGTGATCAGACAGCCATATTCTATTGCTTAACAAGAGTTTTGCTTAAGCTAGCGGAGGCTGGTCCATTGGCCCCATCAGCCTCAGTCTGTACTCAGCCACACCTCCCCACCTACCTTCTTACTTACAATCAGATCAGTGGGTTAAGGAGGACAAAATTAGAATTACCGTATTTTTAGCTCCATAAGGCGCACCAGACCATAAGGCGCACCTAGTTTTTAGAGGGGGAAATCAAGAAAAAAAATATTACTGCGTGCAGCCTGTCTGCTTCTCCCAGAGCTTCTGGGGCTACCAGTGGAAGCCCAGGTCCCACCCCCCAGCCCCAAAGAGCAAAGAAGCCAAGACAGCGAGTGGGATCCATCCCGCTGGCTGTCTTGGCTTCTGCCATAGCCCCGCGCAAGCACTCCAGCTGGGAGAGGCAATTCCCCCACCTCCCGCAAAAGCCCACAGGAGCCGCACACCCTTTAAGGAGCGTGTGGCTTCTGCGGGCTTTTCTACGAGGAGGGAGAAGGGACTGACTGGCCACGTCAGTCCCTTCTCCCTTCTGGGGAAAAGCCCGCAAGAGCCGCACGGAACTTGTGTGCCGCTCTTGGGGGCTTTTCCTGCCTGCTTCCCCCCTGCATTCGCTTCATAAGACGCACACATATTTCCCCTTACTTTTTAGGAGGGAAAAAGTGCGTCTTATGGAGCGAAAAATACGGTAGTTGTCACTGACTGCCATTGGCTCTGGCTCCATCTACTGCTGATCTCAATAGCTTCTGCCCTACCAGTAGCAATGGGCACTAGCCGCTGCTGATTCAAGCCATTTTCTAATGCCATTTGAGGGTTAAATTAACACATGGGAAAGAGGAATGGACACTGTAGATCTGATCCTGACCTCCCCCACTTTTTTTTTTTTAAAGACAGATATGTTGATTATGATCACACATTTAATGCAGCATGCAGTTTGGCCCTCGGGATGTATTTTAGTAAAAGCCAGATGTTAGTGTTATTATTCATTTCCATACACAACTGACCATCATATATGGAACAATCAGAATTACTCCAACCAATGTGGCCTTAGATCAGAGATAGGGAACCCATGGCCCTCCAGGTATTGTTGGACTACATCTCCCATCATCCCTGAACACTGACTTGGGCTGATGGGAGTTGGAGTCCCAATAACATCTGAAGGCCAAAAGCTTCCCATCCCGTGTAAGAATTGTTTCTCTCAAAATATTTTTTGTTGTTTCCATGGATGGTAGCATTTCATTTCATGGATAATAGGAAGAGTAACTTTAAAAATGCATACTTTCTGCACTTGGAGTCTGACCGGATTTAAAGGGTTTCTCTGTTGACAACAGAAGTAACTAGATGCTTTAATGAACAAAGAGTTTATGGGAGAGCCAAGCCACAGCTAAATTTAAAGAGGGGAAGAAAAGGAGCTTGGAAAACAATTCTGTGTTCAATCAGAAAACCATGCAACCTCTACTCCACCCATAAATGGCTCAAAATAAGTCTTGTGACACATCTCTGTATGGGTAAAAGCCCCAACCACAGCCAATTAAATCTGTAAACTAAACCAAAGGTAAAATGAGTAGCTGATGACCAAGTCTGTGCAGTGCATGGATCTAAAATGAGTCCTTCAAAGACTTGCACACAGATGGATCCACTCCAAATCTAGCACCATTCTTACATGCTGTTTGCAGAAATAATCACACAGCTTAATCACCTTGTCCCCTTGACCTAGGAGAAAGAGTTCGTGCTTGGTGATAGAGAATCTGGAATGGCAAAGAATGGTTAAATGGTAATGGAGCTGTGCTTTATGGGACAGATGTTATGGGAAATGACTTCTAACAACATAGAACTGTGTGAAACAGAATCCTAGGTCACATCCAAACCATACATTTAAAGCACATCTAACACATTTTAAGCACATGGCTTCGCCCAAAGAGTCCTGGGAAACTGCAGTTAGTTAAGAGCACTGGAAATTGCAGCTCTATGAGGGTGATACTACAGTTCCTAGCATTCTTGGGTGAAGCCATATGCTAAATTTACCACCAAGTTGTGCTAAATTTTCAAGGGGGTGGGGAACCGTAAGCTGATATACACCTCCCCTTGTCACATAAGTGGTAGTGGGGTGATAATGAAAACGGGTATACAGTGGTACCTCAGGTTACATACGCTTCAGGTTACAGACTCCGCTAACCCAGAAATAGTGCTTCAGGTTAAGAACTTTGCTTCAGGATGAGAACAGAAATCGTGCTCCGGCAGTGTGGCGGCAGCAGGAGGCCCCATTAGCTAAAGTGGTGCTTCAGGTTAAGAACAGTTTCAGGTTAAGAATGGACCTCCAGAACGAATTAAGTACTTAACCTGAGGTACCACTGTATTAAAACACAAAAACTGCAATGGTTTTCCAGCTTAATAGGGTTTCAAATGGATTTTTTTTTTTCCTGGAAACAAGATGGAAATGAGTGCTAAAGTTCTGCTAAATTCCACTAGAATTCCAGAAGTGGCCTTTATGTCACATGAAAGATCACATAACATGCAAAAATTAATGGGTAAGGAAAGATACAGACAAGGGAGCAACACCCCCCCCCCCGGCAAACTGTAGCCCTATTCACAAGTTACTCATATTCATGGCATAGTTACTTGGAGTGGGGCTGTACTTTTAGCACCGCCCTAGTGTCACCTTTCTTCCACTAGCAACCACACATTGCCCACATTTGTCTAAAGAGAAACTCCAATGCAGAAGATCTGGCTTGCGTGTCGGGATTCTGCACTGCCTTGTTGAGAAAGAGACACTATCAGTAATGGAGCTTAAGGTGGGGCTATGATCCAAGTAACCACAGTAGCTTCCTACACATGGATGGAGCTTACATGTCTATCACCTGCCCTAGCTGCAACAAAACTTGTCTCTCCTGCATCGCTCTCTACAGCAGGGGTTGGCAATCTGCGGCCTATGGGCCACAAGCAGCCCACGGGGGGTGTTTAAAGCCCACAAGCAGATGCGATCCGGCCCACGGAGTGATCTCTGCGGGAGTGAACCAGCCCAGGCGAGGTAAACCTTGCCAACCCCTGCTCCACAGCAACCTTCCAACAGCTTGCCCTCACCCCCCAAGGTACACACCATTGTCTCCAGAGACAGATGGATGTCAACTACATATCTATCAAAAGTAAATCCTTCCTTCCTAAGCTTCTCATATAAGAAAAATGCCAGGGTGGAGAGGGTGTGGGAGGGAGAGCTCTTTGTGACCGACAGGCTTAGCTACTAATCAGAAGGAAATATATTACCAGAACCTTTGGAGGAGAGTTATGGAAGTAATGTATCACCTTATCTGCTCTGTACTATTTACCAGTTCTGCTAGTGCTGCTTGCCTGGAAAATACTGGACATTCAAGTCCTTTTGTCTCTGTCACTTGGCCACAATCCACTCCTAAGTCGGTTTCTGCAACTTTTGTTGCCAGCTGAGCAGAACACACACCTGAAGCTGTTTTCCATTAATCGTATCTCCCCAATCATAGCATGTTACACGCAACACTCTGGAATGTTACATGAAGCTTTCCTAGGGACACCCTACCATATATTTAATTTTGCAGTGCAAACCAACCTGCATCTATCCTCCTGTAATTCTGAAGGTTTCTTCTCAGATGTTTGCTGTTTTCATATGGATTGTCCACAAAACAATAGGGGAGATCAAATGGATCATTTTTAACTAAAAAAGGTAAATGTAAAGGACCCCTGGATGGTTAAGTCCTGTCAAAGGCCAGAGGCGGAGGAAGGGGTGTGTGTTGGGGGTGGGCCGCCCTGGGCGTCACCACTGGGAGTGGATGTGTGACAAAATGCTGGGCAGCACTCACCGCGGGGCCTGCAGTTCGCCTGAGCCACGCGTCTCTCCTAGGAGTGATGTGGTGGCTTGGGTGCCACAAGCTCCACGCTGCCCCAAATGGTCTGCCCTCTGCCTCCCCGTGAGCTGTAGGGTGGCTGAGTGGTAGGAGGCAGGCAGACTCCTTGGAGGCTCCATGGAGCTTCCTGCCCCAGCTCGCCTTGCCCCCGTGGGCGGTTGGCCCTCCCTGCAGGTGGCTGGTCCTGCCCCTGGGCGCAGGGCATGCGTACCACCCTAGGTGCCCGATCAGCTTGCTCCGCCACTGTGGAGCTCATCTCGCTTTTCAGGTTGAGGGAGCCGGCGTTTGTCCACAGACAGCTTTCTGGGTCATGTGGCCAGCATGACTAAACCGCTTCTGGTGCAACGGAACACCATGATGGAAACCAGAGCGCACGGAAACACCGTTTACCTTCCCACAACAGCGGTACCTTTTTATCTACTTGCATTGGTGTGCTTTTGAATGGCTAGGATGGCAGAAGCTGGGACAGAGCAATGGGAGCTCACCCCATCGTGTGGATTCGAACCGCCAATTATTCTACTGAAATTTGGCTGTGTGCATCTTCTTTGAAGGGGCTACGGTGCTTGCAAACTTTATCTAATTGCCCTTACAAAAAGATTTTTGTTTTGTTAATAATTTACTTTATTGTGTAAGCAGCCCTGGTGTTGGTATTGATGAAGGTTAGGATACAGAAAGGACTATCAGTTCTACTAGGCATGATGGCTATTTCAAACTCCACTGTTGGGAGGAATCATGCCTCTGGGCACTATTTGCTGGGAATCACAAATGAGGTGTGTGCTGTTGCATTCCTATAGGCATCTGGTTGGCCACTGTAAGAACAGGATGCTGGACCAGACTGGTCTTTGGCCTGATCCAGCTCTTACGTAATTATTCCAATCAGCTGTTTGGTACAGAGCACCACCATCCATTTTGAACAGGTCTCTGTGCGTACACTGATGCAGCAGCTGGATTAGAGGAAACTTAACAACACATGTAGCACTTGGTTCCATATTCATCTAAAGATGCATGTGACCCATGGCTTAATCGGGGCATGGACAGTTTTCATTTGTTGGCTTTCATATAATTTACATTTCTTTTTGCAAAGATTGAAGATTGCACTCTCAACAGTTCACATGCACTGAGTAAGATTTCTTCGCTGGGAGGATTTCCTGAGTGTCATTACCATTTCTGCCTTCTCAGCAATCACAGAGAATCACATCTATCATTTTCTTTGTTCCTAGTGAAACAGTCTCTCTCTCTCTCTCTCTCCCTCTCTCCCCCTCTCCCTCTCCCTCACACACAAACACAAAACAAAAAACCTGGAAATGTATGCTGTGACAGTACACAATAACATACAGATGCCTTCAAATTATCACAGGCTTTTCTTATTTTAAAATCCCATGCTATTGCCATTTATATTTTTGATGCAACTTCTTTGTACATGTCAGGTGGGACTGTGTGTGATAGAAAGTGTAATTACTTTCTCTATTCTTCAGCTTCTGTTTCAAAGAGTCTTTTAAAAAGAGAATATGTGTTGCATATTGGTCCTTGACATCTTGTAATTTTAACCCAAAAGTCCCTTTCAAGCAAGCTCCTTGCATAGTGTTCATTATTGCCTTCATTTTCAATCAGATTTTTCAGGGGATTAACTAAATCTTTCTAAAGATACCTATCGCTGTAGGTGTATGCATGTGTGCTTGTTGTGTGTGTGTGTGTGTGTGGCTGGGGGAGAGAGCAAGCAAGATTCATCTTTAAAGGAACATAGTCCACTTGAAGATCACATTTCTCCTTGGAACATATAAATCCAATATCACTAAAGACTTACTGACATTTTATGCTTACATTAAGTATTCAGGCAATAGTAACCACAGATCTGTATAGGGAACACTGCACCATAGTGATTAGATTTACCTGACGTCCTCCCACAACCTAAAGCAAGCAAACATTTAAAGAAGGCTGTGCAAAGTTATTGGGGTAGATTCTTTCTATCATTTATAGGCGTTATTGTTTACTTTGTTGTTTTATCGGTAGCTCGTTGTCAGTCTTGGCTTGTTCACAACAATTATTTTTGAATGCACACCTATAGGACCAAACTATGCATTGCAGGCTTGGAGTGAAGGTTTTTATCCCTATGGTGTGTTTTGATGACATGTTCATAGACCAAAAGGGTGTCACACAACCCCTAGCAAAGTCTGGTACCGTTATGGCATGTGAACGCAACGGGATTGGGACAAAACGTATGGATAGAGAGCTTTATATGAGGTAAGGATATCAATTTCCTTCATCCTAGCAGTCTTATTACTAAAGTAAAGATTGTTCTTTTTTACATCCCACCCCCCTGCTGAATGTATTTTTAAAATTAAAAAAACTTAACTTGAAGCAACATCAGTAAATTAAATAAGTAAGTGGAGCTTGAACCTTTCCTACTCCAACTCCTACTGTTTTCCATCTCCACTCCTGTTAACTTCAGCCACATCTGCACTACATCTGCACACTCCCCATGACATATGTGAAAAAAATCCTGGGATCTATAGTTGGCTTAGGGGTGCTGGGAATTGTAGCTCTGTGACAGGTAAATTACAGTTCCCTAGATTCTTTATGTTCTCACTGTGTAGTAATAATAAACAGCTGAATTCTGGGTAGAAATCTAGTACATTCTGCTATTCCCGTATATCCAACAAGAAATGGATTCTGGATAATCTTACGGATCCACAAGCCACCTCAGAAGACTTTGTTGTGCAATCTCTGAAGCTTCCTTTCAAATTCAGGTCAGCTTATCATCCTGAGCACTGGCATATCTAATAATATGAAAGACACTTAGTAGTTGTATCTAGCAGTCAGAATATCAGTATGATAGTCACTTGTTATAGCACTGTCTTTGGTGGTGGAAACAAAGTGGTAGAATCCTGAAACAAGATGATGCTGAGTGTGAAACAAAGCATCACTCCATGCTTTGTCTTTGAGTTGGGTTGCAGTTATTGCGGACGTTCCTCTTTGTAGGCCGAGTCCTGGTGTTATAGCTGTGTGGGCCCCGGCGAAACACCGCTTACAGTTTCAACAACGGCAGCAACTGTAGCATTTGATTGGATCCTTAGTCTAAGACAGGGGTTGGGATGGACTCCCGCCCCCTTCTCCAGGTTCAAATTTCAGGGTACTCTGGTAAGGGAATCCAGGGGGAAGGTTTCTGCCCGAAGGCCCAGACGAGGGCTAACAGGCCATAGAACTGCCCACATGGTGATCTGGCAGGATCACCCTATTTGACTTGTGTCATGGGGGATCCTTAATCCAGGAATGACCCTAAATAAGTAATCAGCCAGCGATCAGGTTGGTTGATCCAGGATACATACCAAATGCCTATGCCAATGCCTACTGACAACTGTAATCAATATTTCTATCCCAAGCTGTTGTCCTGTTCTTTTTGTTGCTTTGTGCCTCCTGACGTCACCCCTGGTGGCTTTGGGTTCACTGCTCTTGGGTCCACAATGTGTTTTGCTAGTCATCACTAAATAATAATAATAATAATAATAATAATAATAATAATAATAATAATAATAATAATTTATTTATACCCCACCCATCTGGCCAAGTTTCCCCAGCCACTCTGGGCAGCTCCCAATCAAGTGTTAAAAACAGTACAGCGTTCTAAATGCCATTGACACAGTAGATGGCTGTGGGTGGAAAATTCAGTCTATTTCTGGTCTCTGTCTCTATTGCAGGTGTTGATTAAGAAGTCTGTTCCATCCCGTTTTTCTACATTAACCCACTTAAAAAGAATTGCACAGAATTTGCATTTAAATACAAATTTGGATATATTTTCTTACAAAATACACATTTCTACACACTTTTTTTTTTTAAAAAAAAGCATTTCTAAATGTATTTTAAATGAAGTCCAGTAGAAGTGCAGATCAGGTCAGAATGTATCAGAATGCACAAAGTTTAACTTCCTCAAACATCATTACCTGGGTTGCACACAACCTCGGTCCAGACAACACAGCAAAGGCCCCAGTGGGTGAGGAAACAATTGAATTTTCCCAGCAACGAGGTACTGCTGTTTGCAACATCACCCAAAACAGATGCACTTCGTTGATGGAAGCCATCAAGATCCTAAGCAACTAATTACCAACAATATTTGTTACACTATAAACGGATCATTTGGAAAGAGACTTAAAGAAATTGTGGATGTAGAAGAGTGTTTCTCTTCCGGCATTTTAATCACCACAGAGATTCACCGTTTTTTGCCCCATAATAATCCTGCTGAATACAAAGCCTTCCCTGGGGAAGGTAGCAGATATGCATGATAATATAGCAGCTGACCCCCCTCCACCTTAGAGCTAGATTGCAGGTTATATACTCAGATGGTTGCACTGGGACGCAGAGAGCTACGCTGCTCATTCAAGAGCTCTAAGAGGCATTGTGCCTCAGGCAGATGCAATACCTCCTGGAGCTATCTAACGCATGGGGGAAGTGTACTTGCTGTGCCATCCTTTAAAAGGTTGCAATATGTGTTCTGCTCTGCTACAGAAAAACAATTCTGCCGTTTAGATGCAAAAAGAGCTGAACGCACTCTTTTGGAGCTGTGCTTCGTTTGGAGTGTCTCACACCCACCGGAGAGTGCAAAGATTGTGAAAATGCTTCAGCCTTGTTGAGTGACTCCAGAGGCAGTCGCTTGTCTTGACCCTGTTTTTTCTTGCAAGGTACACAGAGCCACTGTCATTAGCACAGATTTCTTTCCTTCAGTGTGTCAGCGCATGCTTTTCCCCCAAGTCGAAGACTTAGGGTAGCCAACACGAGTTTGAGGTGCAGCGAATATGTAGGCAAAGAGAATAAGCTTTTTACTTTAGTTTGCACCTCTTTCTACTTGCAGCTAATCTCCTTCACATTCTGCTGTAGCTTTTTCCCTCATTTATTCCAATTTATCTGTATTTATTCCATGTGCCTCATAGCACCATCCTTCATCCAATTATTATTATTGTTAAAAAAGAAACTTGCTTTCTGCTAAGCCTAAGTACATTTATCACATATTTAGCTTTTTCATCCTCATAACAGCCCTGTGATGTAGTCATAGACTGTTTTTAGGGCCGGATTTAGGCTTGATGAGGCCCTAAGCTACTGAAGGTAATGGGGCCCTTTTATATGTCCAGCTGTCCCTTGTCAACAACAAATTGTCGCTGTTTTTTGTGTTGAATATATGCTATGTGGTAATTTATGGACCTAATAGGTATCTAAAGCCATTTGCATATGCAGAATGTAGGCACCCTATACAGTGGTACCTCGGGTTACAGACTCTTCAGGTTACAGACGCTTCAGGTTACAGACTCAGCTAACCCACAAAAAGTAACTCGGGTTAAGAACTTTGCTTCAGGATGGGAACAGAAATTGCATGGCGGCAGTGCAGCGGCAGGCCCCATTAGCTAAAGTGGTACCTCAGGTTAAGAACAGTTTCAGGTTAAGAACAGACCTCCGGAACGAAATATGTTCTTAACCCGAGGTGCCACTGTATATAGAAATAAGGAAACCAGTGAACTTCTAGGGAGCAGGCGAGCAGGCGGGGCCCATTACTTACATCATAGGAGCCTACACAACACAAAACACTGTTGCTGTATGAAGGTTTTATTTTATTTCTTTTTTATCTTATATCTTGGAAATGTACATCCAGGTTTTTTTCCTTTAAATTTTTTGAGGGCCCTCAAGAGAGTAGTGGGGCCCTAAGCTATAGCTTGTTTAGCTTATATGTAAATCTGGCATTGATTGTTTTACAGGTATTTGAGCAGTGCCATGGGAATGCCCACAGGATTTTTTTCATGGCGCAGACAATGTAAATAGTCCAAATAAATAAATAGGCGAACATAGAAAACATCCGAGAATGGGGTCTACAGTTTCTGGTACATCTGGTAACTGAGTGATGGCAAGGACAGGCAAGAGTATGAAATAAGCCTCTCAGTCAAAGCACTGGAATTTGGGGTCCCTAGTAGGTATTACCCAACATATTCATCGTTATAGGAGAAAAAGCATACACCTCGTTCCAGAGATAGCTAGTAACCTAGCTAGTCAGATGAGTTCTGAGGCAGTGGAAAGCATTTCTATTACATTGCAAATAGGAACCAAAATTTAGGGATGTTTCATTATGAAGGAGGATGAAGGTCCATTGTCCAGTGTGGCTGGGCTGCGATTTAACTTCGGAAAGAATCTCTGCCTGGCAACGGAAATGAATAGGTGTGGTACAATTCACATATGTGTCCAGTAGGCTGAAAGTTTTGCACCTTTCTCCAACAGCCCTGAAAATAAAGACAAGAATTTTCAGAGTGGTAAAGATAAACCTCAGTCCACTCTCCTGCTATAAAGCACCTCTAAACTGCAGGTGAAGTGACTGGGCTGGTGGTGACGTTCCCCTTGATACACCTGGGCAGAGAAAATGTGGTCAGAGTAACCATGCAGTTGGCCTGGCCATATGGTTCTTATATTCAAATGTTTAGAGAAACCCATGGGAAGAAGCCAAGGCATCATTGCTGCTGCCAGGTGAAAGTAAATTGGGCTTGAGATGCCTTGATGCCATGTGTCACTGTGGTCTATTGACTGCAACAAACATTAAAATGTACTTCAGGTGAGGTTTGCAAAAGCCAGTTTTGCTTGTTTTGGTGTCCCCTCCCTGCCTTAAACACTGATGAAGCTGTTCGTTTCCCTTCTTCAGACTTTCAATCTATGAGCTCCCTTTGTCCCTTCCTCTTCTTTCGCAGATTGCAGATGAGTTCAGATACTCCTTCTCCCTGACTGAACACTGAGTGGCACAAGATGCTCTTAGCGCTTCTTTGGCTTCCCCTGTGCAGGAATGTGGAGTCTCTGCTGGGATCATACAGTAGCTAATTACATATTCTCACTGTGTACAGCGCAGGCTTTCTAAACAAGAAATTATCCTCTTTCCTCATTGCAAATGCAAGTAACCTCACAAGGTTGTTGTGAAGATTAAAATTGTGAGGGTTATACATCCCCCCTGAGCTCTTTGGAGGGAAAGTGAGAGATGAATGTAGTAATAAACAAACAACAACAACGACACATTTAAACTCTTGACATGAACATCAGAATTCTACCACTATATTCCCTCAAAAAAAATTAACATAAAAAAAATGCCTGAATGAAAACTCCTTCCCCATCTTTCCTCCATATGTAATGGAGAGAGCAACTGTGCCTGATGTGCTACAGAAAAGCATTTGACAATGACCGCATTTGTGGGTCTTATAACTTTAATATGGAGGGGAAATCATGTAAGTTGTGTTTGTTTTTGAAACAACACACAATAGATTACATCAACACTTTGTGGACCAAATATAGCCGTTAAATGCACACGAGAAATTTATAATGAGAGGAAGAAAAGAAACAGATAGATGGATAATTTTATGAGTTTCATGAACGGTTTGTGGTTAGTGATGAGTAGGAAGATCCAGGGGTTGTGCTATGCAGAAAGAATGTATTTATTGGACACAGGGAAATCTGGAAAAATTTAGAGCGAAAATGTGGAGGGGTTTATTGATTCTGCCTATGGCACTGGTTTGACTGTAAAACAAGTCATGGTTTGTTTCCTAGCACAGAAAGGTTTTGCTGTGGAAGGAAAACTAGGATGGATTATTTCCTGACAGAAACACTGATCTCACTTCATGTCTGTTCAGGAAAGGAAATTCAGTGCTGACTTCATCCTGGCTCCACCCATATCCAGAGGAAGGGGAGTGCTTTGGCCCTGGTAAAGGAGGCAGAGTATATGAGAAGCAGTGTATGCAATGCCTCAGTCATTCTTCGTCTTATGGTTCCCTGCTGGGGACCAGGAAGCCTCAGATTACTGCACCCCATGGAATTCTCTGTGCCCCCATAGGAGTTGTCAGTGCACATGTCTAGTTGCCAACTCAAGCTGGAAGCACTTCAGTTATTTCAGAAAGCCACCACATGGCTGGCATAATATCAGCCCTGAGTCTGTCAAAAAAGGGGTGCCACCCACCCACTGGGTGACCCCATTCACTCCTAGTTGTTTCCACCTGGACATCCAGATACATCACTGCATTTAGGAGTATGATGAAGTTCCATACCTGAGGGAGAAAAGCATGCAATGAACTTAAGAACGCAAGAATCTCCCTACTGGATCAGAACAAAGGCCCAATTAGTCCAGCATCCTGTTCTTACAGTGATCATCTAGATCATCTAGTCCACAAGCAGGATCTAAGCTTGTGAATCCCAGCAACTTCTGTTCAGAGGCATAATGCCTCTGGTTCTGGAAGTAGTACATCACCATCATGGCTGGTAGCTACTGATAACCATATCCTCCACCAGTTTCCTAACTTTTGTCCATGCAACTCCCCATTGTTCTCTGAACCAATGATGTTCCCCAGCCACATTCCAAACAATGCTATCATTTCCTGGCTTTAGTCAGGAGATTGACGTGGGAGATCATGCTTCTTAATGGTGGTGAGTGAAGGACACTCTGGATATGTTTGGAAGCACTCACTTACTTAGTTTTAAGTGACTATAGAGGAAGAGACAGAAGTTGCTCAGCTGGAATCTGCACATGTTCTGAGACACTCCCTTTATAACTACTCAGCTTATTTCTTCTTTCTGAACTTGGGCTAGTCACTAATTGCATTCCTCTAAATGATAAGATAGTGCCTATATCTATAATACAGTGTCCCACCACCTGATGTTCTCCAGATGTTTTGGACCACAACTCCCATTGTCTCTGACCTTTGGCACTGCTGCCTGGAGCTGGAGTTCAACATCTGGGGAGCACAAGATTGGTGAAAGTTGGTCCAACAACATCTATTTATGTTGCTCTGTCACTGGCGGCTTGTCTTGTTGTCATCTGGAACCATCTGTTTGCATGTCCTCTTAGTCACTGCTCTCAGCTGATAAGAACACAGGAGGCACCTGCTGGATCAGTCCAAAGGTCCATCTTGTCTAGAATCGTATTTCTCATAGCGACCAGCCAGATACTTCCACACACAGGACACGAAGGCAATAGCATGGAGGCTCCATCTAGTCATTACCACACAAGATGATATGGTTGTAATGCACAAGCGATAGCTTGTAACTCATCAGAGTCTGCACTGTGTTGGCCCCCACCGTTGTCTGCCACACCATGGCAGGAGTGACTAGTGCAGTGGGGCAGTGCAAGCCAC
This sequence comes from Podarcis vaucheri, assembly GCF_965113315.1. Taxonomy (NCBI): domain Eukaryota; kingdom Metazoa; phylum Chordata; class Lepidosauria; order Squamata; family Lacertidae; genus Podarcis; species Podarcis vaucheri. The sequence continues at coordinate 62,979,450 of NC_138766.1, read as the reverse complement.
CACCCTCATGATGGGGGTGATCCAAGGTGATTACTTGGATGGGGTGGTATGGCAGGGGCCACATGACAATGGTGGGTGGAGCAATGGACTCTTAGGTAAAGGACCCCTGACAGTTAAGTCCAGTCGCAGATAACTCTGGGGTTGTGGTGCTCATCTCGCTTTACAGGCCGAGGGAGCCGGTGTTTGTCCACAGACAGTTTCTCTGGGTCATGTGGCCCAGCATGACTAAACTGCTTCTGGCATAACGGAACACCAAAACCAGAGCAGTGCACGGAAACGCCGTTTACCTTCCCACCGGAGCAGTATCTATTTATCTACTTGCACTTTTTGGTGTGCTTTCGAACTGTTACGTTGGCAGGAGCTGGGACCGAGCAATGGTCCCAGCTGTATTCAAGTCTCCAGGGCCAGATGAACTGCATCCAAGAGTATTAAAAGAACTGGCAGATGTGATCTCAAAACCACTAGCAGTCATCTTTGAGAATTCCTGGAGGACAGGCGAAGTCCCGGCAGACTGGTGGAGGGCAAATGTTGTCCCTATTTTCAAAAAGGGGAAAAGAGAGGACCCAAATAATTATCTCCCAGTCAGTCTGACATCAATACCAGGGAAGATTCTGGAGCAGATCATTAAACAAATAGTCTGTGAGCACCTAGAAAGGAATGCTGTGATCACCAATAGTCAGCATGGATTTCTGAAAAATAAGTCATGTCAGACTAACCTGATCTTGTTTTTTGACAGAATTATAAGCCTGGTAGATGAAGGGAACGCAGTGGATGTAGCCTACCTTGATTTCAGCAAGGCATTTGACAAGGTGCCCCATGATATTCTTGTAAAGAAGCTGGTAAAATGTGGACTTGACTATGCTACCACTCAGTGGATTTGTAACTGGCTGACTGACCGAACCCAAAGGGTGCTCATCAATGGTTCCTCTTCATCCTGGAGAAGAGTGACTAGTGGGGTGCCACAGGGTTCTGTCTTGGGCCTGGTCTTATTCAACATCTTTATCAACGACTTGGATGATGGACTCAAGGGCATCCTGATCAAATTTGCAGATGACACCAAACTGGGAGGGGTGGCTAACACCCCAGAGGACAGGATCACACTTCAAAATGACCTTGACAGATTAGAGAACTGGGCCAAAACAAACAAGATGAACTTTAACAGGGAGAAATGTAGAGTATTGCACTTGGGCAAAAAAAATGAGAGGCACAAATACAAGATGGGTGATACCTGGCTTGAGAGCCGTACATGTGAAAAGGATCTAGGAGTCTTGGTTGACCACAAACTTGACATGAGCCAACAGTGTGACGCGGCAGCTAAAAAAGCCAATGCAATTCTGGGCTGCATCAATAGGAGTATAGCATCTAGATCAAGGGAAGTAATAGTGCCACTGTATTCTGCTCTGGTCAGACCTCACCTGGAGTACTGTGTCCAGTTCTGGGCACCACAGTTCAAGAAGGACACTGACAAACTGGAACGTGTCCAGAGGAGGGCAACCAAAATGGTCAAAGGCCTGGAAACGATGCCTTATGAGGAACGGCTAAGGGAGCTGGGCATGTTTAGCCTGGAGAAGAGGAGGTTAAGGGGTGATATGATAGCCATGTTCAAATATATAAAAGGATGTCATATAGAGGAGGGAGAAAGGTTGTTTTCTGCTGCTCCAGAGAAGCAGACACGGAGCAATGGATCCAAACTACAAGAAAGAAGATTCCACCAAAACATTAGGAACAACTTTCTGACAGTAAGAGCTGTTCAACAGTGGAATTTGCTGCCAAGGAGTGTGGTGGAGTTTCCTTCTTTGGAGGTCTTTAAGCAGAGGCTTGACAACCATATGTCAGGAGTGCTCTGATGGTGTTTCCTGCTTGGCAGGGGGTTGGACTCGATGGCCCTTGTGGTCTATTCCAACTCTATGATTCTATGATTCTATGGGAGCTCACCCCGTCACAGGGATTTGAACCGCCGACCTTCTGATTGGCAAGCCCAAGAGGCTCAGTAGTATAAATCAGAGGTTTATACACACATATCTCTCCATCCAGGCAAACAAGGGATATCAAAGAGGTGGGCGGGGGGAGGGAATTGAACATAGTGCTATGACACTCATTCCATCAGCTCAAGCATTTCCATGTCACAAACAGCACAACCTCCCCTCTCCTGTGCGCTGTTCTGAGAGGTCCCATTGACCTCCCCAGAGCTACTTTTGAGGGTGCAGGATGCAGAGAGGGGGTGGGAGCCCTGTTGCACTAACAGAGGTCCTTGTTCAGGCTTCTCCTAGTGGGACGCATTTGCCAAATCTCACCCATCACAGTTCAAGGACTGATGTGACCATTGCAAAACAGTAAGAAATATATTTGTAATAGCATTTAATGTGTTTCATTGGAATTTCATACCCATTGACAATGCGAATACATAATATTGAGGGATATTGCTGATTTTCTGCATGTGTGTGCGTATTAAAAACCATTCCACCAAAGCAGTACTATGATTGGCCAGTACAAAGCTCAACATTTTCAACCCTTGCATATTCTGACATCTTTATTTCACATACAGCACTCCAGGTAAAAATGAAATAGAATGAAAAGCTAATGTAGCAACAGGCCTTGTACAAAAGTATAGCTCTCCACTGAGTAGCCTCTGCTTTACCAACATTCAATCAAATTCTCATTTAAGAGTGGGGTTCTTGTTTTTTTGATGGCCTATTGTACAGAAAAGAGGGAGAGACAGAGAGAGAAAGAAAGAAAGAAAGAGGGGTGGGGAAACAGGATGTAATCTGCGTTTGGTCATGGGTAGCAAGTCGTTGCAGGGCTTTTTCTCCCTCCCCCAGAACAAAATGAAACATTCCTTTTATTTACTAAACTCGATGCATTTTCCAAAACACAGGGATTTATTTTTTTTAAAAAAATAAGTTATGTGGCGTGGATCCAGCCAGGAAACCTGTTTTACTGAAGGGGTCTTTGCTTATCCTGTGTTCCTGTCATCAGTCTGACCTTGCCGCTTTTCCACAGTGCCATTATACCCTGGGTGCTGGCTTATTTTCATACAGCAGCCCCCAACTACTTGATCCCACTTCATCTACTTCACGGACACAGACATTTGTTGGGCTTATTAGCTCAGCAGGGGCCTTATCATATTTTGTATCGGAGGCTGCTGGAGATGTCAAAAGATGGAAATGCCGTGTAGCTTTTTATCCTCCCTCCTTGCACTTTCTCCTCCAGCCCCACAGCACATTTGGATTCAATGCTCTGCTGCCACTAGCCACCGAGATCTCTTTAAATATGTCTAGCTTTGCCATCTGTACCAATAAAACTGCAAAGGCTTAGCCATGATTAGGCTGTCAAGATTTATTAAGTTAAAAAGTATCAAAGTTTCTTGCTGCAACCCCAGACCTTTTAAGAGTCCACCTCCTTTACAATCCCTTCCCCACCCCCACCCCCGCCAACACTAGAATCAGTGTGCTTCGCTTGACCTTGACCAACATATGCACCCAGGGAACACTAATGAATTTGGGCCAATTCATCTTGGAACTCCAAATTTAATCAAGCTGACATGCCAGGGAAAGCAGACTGTAATTAACTCCTAGCATTTTAGGCAATCTGTAAAATTCATAAACTTAGCTCGATCTGTGTTTGTGTTATTAAACATTATGTTTGTTTGCTTTAACAGCGTACCAGGTTAGGAATCGCTGAGTCCTTACAATTAAAAATGGCATTTCTCCCCCCTGAAATAAAGGATGAAATGCTTTTAAAAATAAAAATAAAAACAACGCGAGGAATCTGTGGTGCTGCCAATAATGCGAGCACTGTGATCTCCTGTTACTGAGCAGAAAAATTAAACATAGCCAATTAGCTCATTCCTGCAAAAAAGAAAAGAAAGGAAAAAGGAAATTTAAAAGGGGGGGGGGAGCTATCCAATCATTTTATGCAGTGTTTTTGATATAAATGAATGCTTGGAAAATGAATACAGTGATGAATTTTTTTCATTTTAAAAAGATACATTTAAAAAATAAACATCCAACAACATACAAGGGATCTCAGCAATAAAAGAAAGTTTAAGCTTTCTGTAGTTTTTACATAACAATAGTGAGTGTTGTGCTTATGCTTACTGATCATTATCTCACAAATTCTATGAATTTTAGATAAAGATTGGTACCCTTTCCCATGAAATGCTGCACAAATGAAAGGAGGCCACGCTACCTGCCCTCAGGGACAAAAAATGATGCTCAGCGAAATCTTGACAACATGCACAAAACAAAAACAATATACGCAAACAAAAACAAAGACCTGGTCGTCTCTGATGCTGCTGCTACTGAAGTCCCTGTGGTTTGTAGGATTCCCTTATAGTCTCTTGTGGTCACCAAAACTACCCCCAGGGCAGGACCTCAAATCCTAAAGCCTTCGCGCACTCTCTTTTTTATACATATATAAAGAAACATGTAGGTCCCCTGTGGCCACTTGAAGAGATGGGAGGACATGATTTGGGCCAAAGACATTAAAGGCGACCTTTTTGTGCAGGTTTCATACGAAAGGGGATATTGTGCTGGGTTAGAATGGAAATAGAATTACAGTAAATGGTTGAAAGTTTTAGCAGTTTTACTGAATACATTTTTTTATTCAAAATAATGCCTAATGTGACGCATTATTGTATGCTGTTTTCGCAATTTTTTCTGTACACGTTGCCTGGATGGAGAACTTAATTGCAAAATTCGGAAAAAATGTGAATTCTGAAAGATAACCTCCTGCAGATACTGTCGTATCGGTTACATTTACCAGAATAACACTATCTCAGCAACAAGCCAGCAGAATACAGCATTCAGTAAGACAGCATTCGCCATCCTGGTCCTTTCAGTCATCTCAAATTATCAAATTATCAGGGAGGATGGGTTTTGTCATCCAGAAGATTGTGGGGGGCGGGGCACCAGGTTGGGGAAGGCTAGTACAGTGGTACCTCAGGTTAAGTACTTCCCGTAATTTGTTCGGGAGGTCCATTCTTAACCTGAAACTGTCCTTAACCTGAAGCACCGCTTTAGCTAATGGGGCCTCCCGCTGCCGCTGTGCCACCGGAGCACGATTTCTGTTCTCATCCTGAAGCAAAGTTCTTAACCCGAGGTACTATTTCTGGGTTAGCGGAGACTGTAACCTGAAGCGTATGTAACCTGAAGTGTATGTAACCTGAAGCGTATGTAACCCGAGGTACCACTGTAAAAGAAAAGAGCTGATTTGCATATTCCTCCAAGTGTAGCTCTCATGTATGACAGTTGGAGTGAGGCAGCACCTCCTGCACCCAAAGTTGACTCACCAATCATTTACTCAACTTCTCACATCTGTGCACTGAGCATAGATATCTGCAAAGGGGCATTTATACATGAGCAACTGCTCACTGTTAGGTGTTCTGTGCCATGATGATGTGTAGAGGATCATATGACTAGGACTTAGAAAAACTACCTATATACATTTAGGGTACTATATAATATTAAGAACAACTTATTCTGCCTTGTTGCCTTCTGCTATTCACAGGTTTATTCATAAAGGAATAGCTGATATGCTGAAGTTATGTTATGTTAATCTCATAGATGTGACCCAGGCTCGCTCTCTTTGCTGCATCTTGAGAGATAAACAGATGTGATGGGAAGAGGGAACGCAGACAAGGAATCCTACGTAAGCACTGCTAATTATGTGCTGTGCATCTTAATAGATGCAAAAGGCTCTTCACATATATTATTTATTAAAGATATTTATGCCCTAATGACCAGTAAAAGCTAGCAAAGTGCAACTGGATGGTTGATGACCGGAAACATGAATCTTTTGCTTAGAGAAAGCAATCTCTTTGCCACCATTATATGTGCAATGATGTGGCTGAGGATTAAAAACAACAACTAAAAACTTCGAAGCTCATGAAGTTTCTAACTCTCCCTTCTGTTCCTGCCACCCCAGATCAGTTATGATGTGGTAATAGCAACAAAGGCCCTTCACAATGAAAATATTATGTTCACAGTTGGGCTGCCAGATAGCTGTGAGATAGGGTTTTTCATAGAATTGTAGAGTTGGAAGGGACCACGAGGGTCATCTAGTCCAACCCCCTGAAAGCAGGAATCTTTTGCCCAACATGGGGCCTGAACCCTCAACCCTGAGATTAAGAGTCTCATGCTCATTTTTGAGAAATGTATGGCTGATTCACGCAAGCATGTGCATGAGTTGATTTCTTATCAACTGATCAGTCAACACAGAACAGGCAAAATGTTGTGTTCTTTGAAGTAACACCCGATTAAAACAAAACTTGTATCTTTGGTGTTAGATCTGTGGTGATTCCGCCCACTTCTTGTGATGAATATGCCTGTGTGAATTACCCCACTAGCACAGCATCTTTCAGACTGGCTCATAAGGTTTCAGTCAGTGCCTAGCAGACCTGGATGAAGTAGCAGCTTTGTTGCTCTGCATCTTTTATTGGAACTCCTTGAAATTCAAACAGTATAAAGGCTGCTCTGCAACGCCCCTTCTTCAATGAAGGACCAAGTAAGTGAACAATAATTGATGCAGTCAAGTTAGATGAAGGATATAATCCATCCCTTTATGGGTGCAAGATTCTGCACATAGATAGATCCTTGTAGATTTCAATAGAGCCCTGCTTCTTTATCCCTGGTAAAGGCAGTGCAACAGGGCAGCCCAGGGAATGGAAGATCTGTGTGTATCTCCTACACCCATAACGTCTCCTTGCTTTCAGTCAAATTATGTGAGCTCTAGTGCTAGAGTTCCCAGTTTTCTGGGTTTGGCCTGGACAGGAGCATTCAAAATGTAATTTGGCATCTGTGGTCTGAAATGGCACAGTTTAAGCCGGGCTGTACCACATGTTACTTCTACATGTTTAAATATGCTCCAGACACCACAAGATGAGGGCAGGTTTGGATGACTCTAGTTCTGAGTACATGTACTGAAGTACATGCTGGCACCTTACCTGTCAATGTGGGAGTCAGCAGGAACATGGTGGTCTCCCCACCACAACCTAGCATCAAGTGTAGGGCTCACTAATTGTCAAGCGGCAAAGGAGCCAACCCCCACAGCACGTTGCCAGGAACAGATAAGATAATGAAAAGTCCTTACCACCTGCTTTTTATTCAATAATTACAGAGAGAGGCTTGTGAATGCAGCCTCTTGGAATAATGGTGTTGTCCCAACTAAATCTCCAGGCTTCTTCTCTCCCACTTCCTCATTCATCAACAGCATTGCTCCCCTTCACAGTGGCCGCTTAAGGCCATCTGTTTCCAAGCCCTTTGCTCTTCTACTTTTCAGGCTCGCCGGATTCTGGGAGATGGTGGGTCTGGAATGCTTTCTAGTGACAACATGTCAGCCAGCTGCTGCTCTGGCTCTGCCTCCTCCTCCTCTCCCATTATTTCCCAACTTTCCCCCTCATCTTTCTCTAAGCTGTGACTTCCCTCAAACCCCTGTTGTAATTCTGAACTGTCTTCTTCTCTGGAAAGGTCAGGCTGAGGAGGCAGTTTCCACCACTCCTCCTCTGCCCAGTCCCTGTCACTAATCCTAAACTGGTAGGAGCTGGGTTCACACAAACAGCTCCATACATTCAAAGAACACACAAAGGGAACACACAGTCTAGTCCCATCTACTGCTACTGTAGGGTGGCCTAGCCCTGTCCATCACTACACCCCCCCCCAATGTCTCTGCATTCAGCTGGCGCTAGAAGGAGTTCAGTGCATTTACAAAAGTACACCGGCAGAACTCCTCCAGATGCAGAGGGACTCTGCCCAGCACATATAACTCCTTCCAGCATCTGTTGAATGCATAGACACTATAAAAGCAGCAGCAGTGGGTGGGTCTAGGCTGCATGGCCCTGTGATCATCTCTCTGCCTTCTTTAGACTCAAGGATGGCTTCATGTGAACCCCTTAGTTAATTTGGAGTGTGTGCTTCAAGTGCCACTCTTCAAGGTCCTCTGTCAATAGTTAGCTGCTTTCATGACAAAGTCTTGATATAGAGCAGAGTGCTATGGAAAGCCTGTTAAAACAAACTAGTTAAGGACCTTTCAGTGGCAAACAGTTGGTCCTAGTCTCTAGGTGCTAATATTATGTCATGGCTTATGCATATTAGAGGGCATACCCAAAGACGAAATATGGTGCTTGAAGGTAAAACAATATCATACTTGATTAATATTATGAAGAAATCACAACACATATTGTTTTATGAAACAAGTGCAGTGCAGGTTGATAAAAATCTTGTGCCACTAATGAAAGTAACCAATATAAAATCATCACTGGACACAAAAGATCACATTTCTATAAGGAATAAATGCATGGTTGAAAAGCAGAGTAGAGTTATTTGTGGTGATGCGGGCAGAATGGTTAATTTTGTGAGGACATTTTGGATGATTCTACTGGATGACGTTCTGATGAAATTGTCTAGGTCCCCTCATCTCTGCATATATTGCGTATCTAAAGCAGGAATTTATGGCCTTGCACTCAGGTTCCTAACCTTTAGAGACATTTAATGAATTCCAATGACTTAATATCCTTCCAGTAGGTTTGAAATTGTTGTGGCATGAAAACAATAACCATAGGCATACAGGCATTTTGCTATTATATGGCTTGCTTCTAATTTCACGGAAGTCATCAGCCATCTTGGCAGTTATGTATAGAGCTTAACTCTCTCCCACTTAAATTGAGCATTGGCTGCACCGTGTCCACTATTAATTATTCAGATCTATTACCCTTGTTGGCCTGTTCCAGGCTTATGCAGGATTTGCCTTTCTTTTCTAAGAGGTGAGATAATGGTCATCACAAGTAAGCTCCCCTCCACCACCTCAATAACATATCCTTAGTGTTTACATTTTATCCCATCCAATGCCCATACTATTTTAAACATGATATGTGGTTTGCTAGTAGTTTGCAATTCTCATACCTCATTGCATAAATTAATGAACCAGCCTGCACCTCATTACTCTCTGAGTTAAGCATAATTGCCACTTGAAATATCGTGAAGTGATAGTTTCCATTCTGTCCAGTCCATTGTTTTTATCAAACAGAGAGGCTTGTTGAGAATTGCACTTTGACATTTTCTTTGGGATATCATGCTGATTCAAGGACAGCGATATCAACATTAACAAATCAGAGTAGTCATCTTTTTGAGAAAACAAATGATAATTTTCTTCAACGTGGGCTCAAGTTAGATATTGGAACTCATTAGCTTTAGAGCTTCACTGCATCTCTTTGCTTTGCCATTGTTCTCTATTTTGTAACTTTCACAGATTTATTCCATGTCTGAATTTACTACCATGCAGGGGAGACAATGGCTGCATTTCAGGCATTATTGTAACTTAGAAATTCCATGCGGAGGGGGTCCTTCAGGGAGCTCCTTGTCCATGTCCACTGTCTGAGGCAAGGAATCTCTAGTACTCATAGATGCTCCTGCACAAAACAGAACCCTGGAAAATCAGAGTTCCATATTCCATGGATAGCCTTCGCAAGTAGAAGGCTGCTCCCTGTGTCAGACATTTGCCCTTCGGCTCAGGAAGGGCAATGGGGACAGGGATGGCAGAGTGGAGCTGATGTGCTCATCCGCGTGACTCCCCATTACCAGAGGTGGATTTAGGGCAGTGTGACCAGTTCCCCTGCACTGGGCACTAAGCTGAGGGGGGAATTGCAGAGCACTGCAACTTTGATGTAGTGCATGTACAGAACAGAAGGCAAGAGACGGGAGGCAGTGGCGTAGCGTGGGGGGTGCAGGGGGGGCCGGCCGCACCGGGTGCAACATCTGGGGGTTAGGGTTAGGGGGCGCAAATCCATGGGTTAGGGGGCGCAAATCCACGGGTTAGGGGGCGCAAATTACTTGCCTTGCCCCGGGTGCTGACAACCCACGCTACGCCACTGACGGGAGGCACTGAATTTTGACCTTGCACAGGGTGCTGCTGAACTTTGAAAGACCAAAGTCTGCCCCTGCTTTCACATGCACAATGTCCACATTTCAATGATGCCAAAATCGGTAAAACGTACACTCACTCCATTGACTCTCATGGGCATGGAGGAGCTGTTCATAATCAGGAGCTTCCTTATTGCCTTCAGTGATAGAGGATCACAGACATGAAAATTGGAATATGCAGCCATGAATTGTTCCTCAGTACTGAAAAAACATAGGGCATCCTGACGGGAGCTCTATGAGTAGACTGGAGCCCAGCAATATTTCTTATGGTTCTTGTGAATAGAGGTTTCCCATTAGTGGTAGTGGAGGAAGACCAAATCAATGAACACAAAATAATGTATCCCAATCCAGCAAGGGCTACACAGAGGCAGGTTCTACATAGGCATCTCTTGTAGGGCTGAAAACCACAGGAACCACCTCATTTTATGCATGTAGTTATTGCCTGCATCCAGATTCTCTCTGTGTGGTCTCTATTGTTCAATTAGCAACCATGGCCACAGCCCCAATCTGGAAGATCAGTGCAAACTGGAAGATCACTGCACACTACATGGATCACTGTTTCAGAAACCTGATTCTTAAGCAGGTGATTGGTGCTTTCAGAACCATAGCATATATTTCAGTCAAGGCTACTGAGGATTTCCCCCTTATTTATGTATTTATTCTTACATTTATATCCTCCCCCCACCCCAAAATCAAGATGGCTTAAGGGCAGTATCTCATTCAGGCACTGACCATACCTAGACCTGTAAGGTTGCTGCATCATGTGCCTTTAGACCAAGAATCTGGAATCTTTGGCCTTCCAGATGTTACTGTACTCCAACTCCCATAAGCCATAGCCAACATTGGCCATTGGTCAAGAATGATGGGAGTTGTAGTCCAACAACACTTGGAAAGCCACAGGTTCCTCGCCATTGCTTTAGACATTGAAACTATGATTTTGTTAACTTTCCTTTCCTTCCTTAGTTCTATAACTGGAATTAGACTTAATAATCATGACAGTCAGTCTGTTGTGCTGCCAGTATGCAAAGGGTTTTACATGGTCCATTTATGTTTCTGTAAGTTGACCCCCATGGCCAGACATCTAGTGAGCTTCATGACCAAGCAGGTGCTTGAACCCGGGTGCATCACAACAAGCAAAGCCAACTGTCTTTGACTTAAGACTGAATTGCATCAAATTGTATTGTAAACCTGGGTCCTAATTCACTTGCAGGAAGGTTACACAAGTCTGCTCTTTACTGAGTCTTCATTCTGACAACACTGAGACAAGTTCTTTCCAGTGTACAGTGGTACCTTCGGTTAAGTACTTAATTCGTTCCGGAGGTCCGTTCTTAACCTGAAACTGTTCTTAACCTGAAGCACCACTTTAGCTAATGGGGCCTCCTGCTGCTGCTGCGCCACCGAAGCACAATTTCTGTTCTCATCCTGAAGCAAAGTTCTTAACCCAAGGTACTATTTCTGGGTTAAAAAGGTAAAGGTAAAGGTACTCCTGCCCATATGGGCCAGTCGTGTCTGACTCTAGGGTTGCGCGCTCATCTCACTCAAGAAGCCGGGAGCCAGCGCTGTCCGAAGACACTTCCGGGTCAAAAAGTCTGATCTTTGGGGGGAAATTGTTTTATTGTGCAAGACCTCCAAATCAACTTTAATTGTGTAACCTGAATTTGCTGGTATGTGATTGAATCTCACCCCAAAACAGTGATAGTCTGGAAGCACTCTTGCCTGTGGTTTGAGCTGTATAACACTGTTGAGCACTAGCGGCAATGCCATTGTTAGCCATGACCCCACTTCTGTGACTAGTGTCCATAGTTGCATTGTGATTTTACTGTTCCCACTCATTCAGTTTCACATATGGTATATTTTGATGGAATTAACTCTGGTCAGCAAGGATTCTACACTGCAAAGGGCACACATCATCAGCAGTTCGTAATGTTGATTCAATACTAAAAAGGCCCTAAACACATACACTGACTATTTCTGCCCAAGGTTAAATATAAATTTATACTACCAAGGCATTATACTGACTTCCTTATTTGAAACAAGGGAATGCATTCTCTTTCTTTCTTACATGTGGACACATGCGTGTGTGTGTGCGCGCACACACACACACACACACACAGACATAGATATATGGTATGCTGAAGAAAGTGCTTTTGGACAGGAGGAAAAAAAATCAGAGTTGAAATTATACTGCCATATAGCCTTTATGTGAGCTCTTCTCATTATATATTTATTGTTTCTTCACTATCAAAAATGATCATTATCATTGCTGTTTTCACCTGCCTTTCAAAACCAAACGCCTGTTATCTTTTCTTTGCTTCACCCAGATACATTCTATGGTGCATGCAGTTAAACATAAAATGATAAAATGTTTCTATGGACAGATTATTTTTCAAGGAAACCTCCCTTTCCCCACTCTTTTTGCAGGAGAGCAGCTCAAACCATCCTTTTCCATTTCCACAAGAGGATCAGCAAAGTTTTCTTTCAACAGTCCATGCCAGGTCTACTTGTGAATCAGCCTGGTGAGTTTAATGCTTCATTTATGAGGGGATGGGTACATCTAAATGCCTCTTTCCCTAAAGAACTTTCATTGCTAGCAAGTTGGTGCCAGAATCCCAAGACATAGAGCCAACCAAAGCATTCAAATTCACCTTGGATGTACATGAATAGTGCTTACACGCGAGGCCTACTTGTGTGAACAGTAAAATATTAGGGAAGTTCTCCCAGGGGAGAATGCAGTGGCACTAGTTTTTATTGACGGGGTGCAACAAGGAGGCAGAGGTTTTGAATCATAAGCTCTGATGCTACCACATCTTCTGCTAGCAAACTTCTCTGACATGTGCAATGATGCTTGTACCTGTGGATAGGAAACTGCCTTCCAGTGCCTTTAATTCAGTCAGATTGCTTCATCTAGTTTAGTACAGGCAGTGAGCATTTTGCGCAGGATTTTCATTCCTGGCCCCTGCATACATAAGCCCACTCTGCTCTGCCTCAGTCTGCCTCATTCCCCCCATTCTGCCCTCTTCTAGGGTCCCAAAGTACCCTTGCAGCAGCAGCAGCAGCAGCAGTTGCATATCAGTTGGACGCATGCAAAATGGGCACAGCCGGTATTGCATTATGTTACCTGACAGTGGCTCTTCAGAGCTTCAAGCAAGGGTTTCAACTAGTTCTACCTGGAGATGACAGGGATTCAACAGGCCAAACATGTACTCTACCCAGAAACGTCACGGTGCATGTGCATCAGCATAACCAGACGCCTTCATCTGCCCCAGCTGCAACAAAACACATCTCTCCCATATCAGTCTCTACTACAGCAGGCCTGGAGCCTCACACTCCTCCATTGTCTCCCGGGACAAATGGATGCCAACAAACCCCTGAGCTCCAGCCCTTCTCCTTTACTATTTATTTATCTGCAAAATCCATATATCCCTTGACTGAAGAAAAAAAAAAACATGAAAGTGGTTTTATTAAAAGAATCAGACAATGAAAATACTAGTAAAAACAGTGGAAAGTAACTATTTTAAAAATAATTAAAATCAACAATAAGCTAAAAAAAACCATTTTTTAAAAATGGTCAACAATGTCTGGGTAGGCTTGCCTAATTTTTTAAAAAGAGTTTTTTAGCAAGTGTCAAAAAGCGTACAGTTAAGGCTGGTGTCAATAGGAAGGGAGTTCTGAAGTATGGGTGCTGCCGAGCATTCTTGCAAATGTGGAACGAGCATTCCATGGCATCTGTAACAGTGCCATTTGGCAGATTGAAGTGATCTTGCAGGTAAGCTGGTCCCAAGTTGTTAAGGGCTTTATATACTAAGAGCAGGGCCGTCTTTACCCGGGAGTGCAAGGGGTGCGGGGCACCTGGGCGCCGAATTCTGGGGGGCGGCAGGCGCCCACCGCTGAAGCCGCCTAAGCTCTTAACTGTTATGAAATAATAAATAATGTTGATCAAGCTAGAAAAACAACATAGATATATACCTAGGTATTACCAAAATGTATACCTACTGTTTCACTAAAGGACTTTTGACTTTGTGCGCTCATTTACCAAAGACGCGGCACTTGTCATTCACAACGGCTGCGCTTGTCAGACTCAACGATGGCGCTTGTCATTCTCAACAGTGCCGTGCACATGAACTTAACTAAATTTGGGGGCGCTGGGCGGATCTTTGCACCCCGGCGGCACATATGCTAAAGACGGCCCTGACTAAGAGAAACACACTGAACTTGGCCCAGTAGCAAATCGGCAACCAGTGCAGGTCTCTGAGCAGAGGTTTTATACGCTGACGGGGTCAGCTGCTGTCAGCATTCATGCTGCAGCATTCTGCAGCTTCCGTATTACAGAGCACATTACAGTAATCCCATCGTGAAGTATGAATATTTGTGCATATTGGAATCAACTGATAAAATACAATTCAGCCCTCCTCCCACCATTGCACTTCCTCTTGTTAGATTTATCTCGCATGGCCTAGTGATTTGGAGACTTGTGCTCTTCAGCAGCTCCCACTCATTTAGGTAAGACTTGCGGCAGCCCTATTGGTAGCCATAAATCTATAGGGCACACTTTTAGGATGAGAGACGTTAAAAACTCTGCATTCTCAACCCCCTAGCTTTGCATCTTAAAAAAAAGGAAGGAAAAGGGGGGGAAATCCACACTTTTTTTAAAAAAAAGTGTCTAAATATTATCTTTTCACCATATTGAATGAAATCTGGAGTTAAACAAACTCCAAAAAAAACACAACCAAAATACAGGTGCTTTTTGTAGCAGGGCGTCCACGTCTGACATACAGTTCTTGGCATCGAGGGTTAAATTTAAATCTACATTGCCTGGTTACCAATCTCTGCAGTTGCACCCAGGCAGGACTAGGAAAGATTGATGATTGTGATTGTGAGATTAATCCTGTAATGTTTACAAGACTCCTGAGCTGAAACCTGGTTGGTCATATCATGCTACCCAGAGAAGGCTGCTTGGCTTGCCAGGGTAATTTCTTCTGATGCAGTAAATAACTAGGCATAATGAAAATACTCTGATGTATTCTACCGGCTGATTGATGCTCTGCATGTGATATGGCACAAGCAGTGCACTTCCTATCACAAATTTACATATACAAACCAGTCGAAGAAGCAGGATAATGTCAGCATCCCCCAGAAGCCCTGGGATGCTACACAATTTTATAGCAGTTATGAATTACTGTTGACCTTTCTGGCCCCTTCCACCAGTGTGTTAGACGAAAGCGTATTGAAAGTCATTAGTCTGAAGCAGTCATTCTTTACATAATTATGGCTATTTGCGTGGGAGCAGATAGTGTTTCTTTTTATTGTTAAAAAATTAGCATTAGAGAAATCAGTCCTGCAAATCTATAGTAAATCTGTTACTCTAAACACACATTTTAATAAAAGAAAGGCAACATAGTTCTTTTGACTTCTCCGCAGCACAGACATGGATGTTTCTGAAATTAGGTGAAATCAAATCGTGGGCTGGCTGGCTTGTTTGGCACCTCATGGTTCAAAGAGTGAAAGTAACAAACAGCCAAACTATGAGGCAGCCATTTAAGCAGAATGTACTTGCTGGCGTTTTCAAGTCTAAAAGAACAAGGGACTCTCTTTCCGTGGACAAATGTCTTCCCAAGAGCAAATATGGGTGAAAGCTTTTGAAATCCTATAGATTCATTGCTAAAAAAACACACACCCCACCACTATCTTTCATACTAAACATGTGAATAATCAGGCTTTCAGAACACCACTAGAACACAGCACCTTATTATCATTTGCATTTTAATGTCCTTAAAATTATTACACAAAAGGAAATGTTTTTGATACATTACAGCATTTCTTCTAAATGTGTGATTATGTTAATGGGTTTTCAATCAGTATCCTAGTCTGACACCATAAGAAAATTTATGCAAAGTTCATACCCTGTCAGGGCCTTTAATCAGGACCATTTATTAGACCCCTGCTTTCTTTGATGGTTGCTTCTCTCTTTATTAAATATACTGACTTGGCCATCTGAAGAAAAGGACAATAAAAGGTTACTGGGGATGAAAGCACGGATGCTATTTGCTCATGTTTCCTTTACAGACACGTCTTCAATAATTAAGGAAGGGCTTTCTTTGGCCTTTTAGGCGTTTGAAGTGCATATCAAACATAACACTTAGTTCTTGTTTTTATGGAATGTTTAATGCCCAGAATTAGTCTTAAGCACAAGAAGATGGCTAACTTGGAAATGCTGGCTGAGTGTTTTCAAGGGACAGCTTTTACAGAAAATCATAAGGCAGCTTTGTCGAAAGACACCATCCTTTCTCAGAGGGGGCAAGGAAGGAAGACGGGGAAAGAGGTTTAAAGTATTCCAATAAAACACTCCTCATTTCTTTCCTTCTTTGACCCTTCTTGCCATTTAGTTTGTCCTTTTTAGGGACCCTCCTGCAGAACTATCTCCATTTGCTTACTTACTGCTATATATTAAAGCCAGTGCTTTTGACTGAGAAAGACGCCATATCGGAAAGGGTTTTTTTTTTTTTGCCGCGAACTTATTTGTTGTTTTCAACACTTCATTAATATACTGCAGAAGAAGAACCAAACAGCACCTCCTCTCTCTCTCTCTCTCCTCCCCCCCCACCCCACAGCACGGATTACCTGCAGAGAAAAACACACCACAAACCGAAGATCTAGCTAAGTGGTATTGACAACCTGGGGTTTGGATACAAATTCAATATGAGAAAACAAACACACTTCAATGAAATACAAATAAACAACAAATTCTGTTTTAACATGTCTAAATAGGTTGTGGGTGAGTGACAGGCTTAGGTCTCATAGGAAAGCCATTAGTTGAGCATTTGATAGGAAAACATTTGATTTGAATGTGAGTTGCACTTCCCCTCAGGGGGTGATCTGAGTGGTATACTGGGGATTCATAGGCGCCCTTTTCACTCTAAAATGCCTGCTGGGCTCTATCATGGTAAATGAAATTTGTAGGTTCTCCTAATACTAACAAGTATCTAACTATATCATTTATTTAGAAGGCATGCTAATTATCTTGGGCCACTGATGTTCATTTTCTCATTCTGCCAAAAATATATTAAAAAGTTTTAATAATGAGCACCTGGGTCAATCCTATGTCCAGTCCTGCCCTTCAAATATTGCTTCATTAGTTTAATTATCAATTTTTATTTTTATGAAAAAAAGAAAGAGAATTCATTATATTTCCCCACAAGCAATTGGCAAAGTGGAGACGAAACAACAAAATTGGCCGGATAACATTGCCACAAGAAATTAACTGTATCAACAGTGACCTAATCTAGAAAGTAAAGTTTCTTGGACACTAATTGGAATAGTTATCTGAAATATTGATTCATATGCTGATTTACTATATATGCAACAAACTTTTTATTAGCAGTGATAATGACACATTTATACAGCATTTTTGTGTGACTATGAATTCCACTTTCCCCCCCAATAGTTGTAGCAATTTATAATGAGGTATGCATTTTTCTCCAGGATTAATTACTTTTAAAAACACACACACACAGCTGCACATGAGGCTTCTAACTGAAGGATGCTTATTATGAAGTCCTAATTTAGGTGTTGGTCTTTGCACAAGTATGAAGGCCCAAACTTCTGTTCATTTGTTAAAGTTTATTTGTTTATTTATATCACCTCTACTACTTCTTCTTCTTCTTCTTCTTCTTCTTCTTCTTCTTCTTCTTCTTCTTAAATTTCTATACTGCCCTTCATCTGAGAATCACAGAGCAGTTTACAATATAAAAGCACATAAATACATACCATAGTAATGAACAAAAACAATACCCCCCAGTTTAAAAGGCCACAGATTTTTTAATTAGCCAAAGGCCTGGGAGAAGAGGAATGTTTTTGTTTGACACCTAAAGATATCTAACAAAGGCGCCAGGCAAGTCTCCCTGAGGTGAGAGCCATTCCACAAGTGGGGAGCCACCACAGAAAAGGCCCACTTTTGTATTGTCACCCTCTCGACCTCTCGTGCAGAAGCCACACAAAGAAAGGCCTCAGGTGATGATCCCAGGGTCCGGGTCATGGAGAGGCAGTTCTTAAAAAGTCTCAATAAACAACTTAAAAACCCCCACAATATCGTAACTGGAGAGTTAAACATCTCACGACAACCAGGTTAGGCTGAGGCATGGTGACAGACCATGATCAGGTCAGTGGGGTAACAAACCAGGATCTTCCCTATCCTTGTCTCAATGTATACATTTGAAATGCTGGATATTCAAAGCTGGGCTTACAGGATCCGACCTGCTATGGCTTCCTCCTGCATGAACCCCACTGAAATGAATGGGAGGTAAGCGAAACCACAGATGTTCTTGCATAGTTGCCAAAAATTTCAAAGAGAACGGCTTCCTGGTGGATCATGTCCTTAAAATAAGTAAGAGCAGGCAAAAAGAAAAAAAGGAGGGAGACCAGGGGAAAGAGACGGTGGAAGAAGATTGGAAGAAATTTAAAATTTATCTTAAGAAATATTGTAAAATTAATGAGTGCTAAAATGTTATGGTTATAGAAAATAAGTGGATTACAGCTGTAAAGATCAAGTAGAATAAAAGAAAAAGAAACAATTAGATAAAATTAAGGGGGAGGATTTGCTGAAATAAATTTTGAAATTTGAATGCAGAAAGGGGAGGTATGGGGAGGTCGGTGAAACAAGTTTTAAGAAAAAAAAAGGTTTTGAAATTATACATGTTTGTGTTTATGTGTTTGTATGTTTGTATTGTGTATTGTGTGTGTCTATATAAATTGTGAAAACCCAATAAAAAAATTATTAAAAAAAAGAAAAAAAGGAGGGGGAAGGAGTTAAATGTTGAGTGCTGGTGTTTTGCATTGACCAATGCCTTCTGTTGGGGGGGAACGCTGCTGAGTATAACATAGGTAAACTAAGCCTTCAATATTGGTATTCCACTTAACTGTATACATGTGTTTCTGGACTCTCTCATTAGTGCTAAGAATCAGCTTATCTGTCTTGCTGTTGATCTACTAAAGAAGCAGGCATGCTAAATACACCCAGCAATGCCTCCTAGTTTGTAATGGAGAATGCATACTGCATATGTAAGAGGACCTCATCTCATAATACAATATGTTATTATTAAGTAATAATGGTAATTCATGTGCTTTTTTTAAAAAACAAAACAAAACACCTCCAATTTTTATATGGCTAAATAGCAACAGTATTTTTCCTCCTTTTCCTCACTAATACTCCGGGAAAGCAAAATAACCGAGCAAGCTAGCAAATAAAACCATCTTTACTCCCCTTGGTATGGAAAGCAGAAGGATACAGGAGTCATATAAAATAGATCTTTTATAGCACAAAACCGTAAATTATGTTGATCAGCTGCCTGTATAAGGTGTAAGGGTGTTTAATAGGCATAAGGTGATTTCTGAGCCTATATAAATATGTATGCTATATAAGGTGTAATGTAAATATACATCTGTAGTTTTATATATTGCCCATGCACGCGCACACACAGCCTGCATATATTAAGCGTAGCCGAGGAAAAGGCAAACAATATAGATGAAAATCAGCCTCTGTAAAAGGCAGCAACCCCATGATTCCATCTGAGCCAATCACTTAACATATCATTCATAATGCTAGTCTGCTCCCATCATACTCGTCCTGTCAGTAGCATCCTTCTTCATTTTCTCTTGCTTCTCAGTTCCAAGAAAGTGGAACCACTGTATCATTTACTGTCCACGACCCAAGCTGCTGATTTAAGGGCTTGCGTTTTGGGTTAATTTCGCCCCCCTCCCTCTCCTCTCCTTCCCAGAGTATTGTTCTCTGATATCTGGGGTGGCGTGGGGGTGGGCTCCTGAGAAACAATTTGACAGAACACAATGGAAAACCCGCGTCTCCCATGGAATTGTATTAAATATATATGTTTTAAATAATTGAAATCCTTTTCCTCCCCTTCAAAATTACCCAATATTTAAACCAAGAAAATCTTAAAAGATAGGACATATGTCAGAGGAGGTTCCCCCCACCCTTTCAAATCCCTAAAGAAATCTTAATAAGAACATACACACACACATATTTATTGTACGTTTTGAAGAGTGTGTCATTATTTGCCTTAATGAGTTCTAGGCACAAAACCCTGCATTATTTTTTCAGGACTCTAGTGTTCTTGCTGCTATTATTATTATTTACAGTGGACAATGATGGCCTTCTGTCTTAAAACTTAATCACTGCTGCCTATTAAATTTGGGTTTCATATGTTGCTGGAGGTAGAACTGATTATCATAGTGAATGAAATACTTGTTTGGCGTATTCCCAGAGGGCAAAAAGCCATTCTTCAAGGTGATGCATCTCATTTGAGGAATACATTAACAATTGAAGGCAGTTAAAAATACATGTGAACTCCCAGTGAGGCAAACCTGAGGTTGACCATATATATTTACTGACCGGCTCCTGCCTCATTCAGAGAAGAAAACTGTGATATGGAAGGCTGGTTTCTGCATCGTATGAGACCTTAATTTACAACTCTAATGTGGCAAGGAGTTCAGAGCTGCTTAGAAAATATTTAGGATTTAACGCTCTGTATGGGTTTCAGATGACTTTTGTGTCTTCGAAGGTTAAAGGGAAAAAGTATGAGCAAAGATAAGGCTCAACAGCATTAAAGGTCAAGTTTGCGATTGAAATTAGCTTCTCATTTCAAGGTTGCAGGACAAAATAGAAAGAATAAGACAGATGCAGCTCCCAAGCCATATGGAAAAAAGTTTTATTTTTTTTCCCCAGGAAAGAAATATAGCAAGGCCCTACTTGAAATCAATTGTTATTCATAGGAAAGGCCAGGTCACAGTATGATTATATTATCTGGATTAACACCCTCAGCACAGGCCAAAGAAGCTGAGAGAATATCCTATTTGAGGATGGATGTAGACAAACATTGTTGTCAACGTCATGTTTGTTGATCTTAACATGCTCCCACCCCCCTGCTTTTCTGGAATTATTATTATTATTTTCTATATCTAGTGTTTCTAGTATCTAACCTTATTTCTAAGAAGAGCTGAAGGAAAGTAGATTTCTGAGGGTTCATCTACATTAGTGTACATTTGAATGCCTATGTTGCATATAGAAAACAGCTGAATAATAAGAACATTAAAAAAAACTGATTAAAAGGTAGTCCATAACTTCTGTCTACTTTTTTCCTATCACTGTCAGCTGTGTTTCGTAGACTGTAGCTGCGTGGTGAGTATTGTTATAATATATTTCAGTTCATTTGACAAGAAGTAAGCTACTTTGAATTAGAAACACTGCAACCAAATAAACTGATGGTGATGGAAAACAGGGGGAAAGCAGCATGGGAATATACATGGTATAGGAAAACAGTGAAGCAAAGTCTATAAAATGGTGTACTATAGGGCAGGGTGATGGATGTGTATGTGAAGCACTAATTGCAACACTTGTGTGTGCGTGTGACACTCACACACTGCCACTTTCCACATGGCCGTTGTGACAGGAAGAGGCACATTACTTGCAGGAAAGGATCTTGTTTCCAAGGTACAAAATAATGCCCTTGGAATGCTCAGAAAGTGTGACATCCCCACTGACATTTCTAGCCTTGATGGAAGAGAGGTGAATTTTGCAAAACAGATGATGCACAGGAAGGGAAGCATTCAGAATGTGCATTCAGCTGCCTGTCCCCAATCAACCTATATTCTAGTGAATCTGGAATATGAGCCCATCCGCAGCACCGGCTAGCCTAAGGTCCAGGGACGGCTCGTCCCATTTTGCCGCTTGAGATGAAATGGGAAGTGCTGCCCTGCTCTGCTGTGCTGTGCTGGCCGCTCCACTGCCTCCTCTGCTAGCACCACCGCCACCTCACCCATGTCTGCCAGTCCCACTTCTGTGCTGCCTTTACCACTGGCCAGCATCTCACCAGAGTTCAGCAAGATTTTACCAGAAATCTGTACCAATGCCAGGAACACCATGGGGCATCTGCAGGAATTCTCTTATTCAGGGGCTTCTAGCATCTCAGGCAGCTGCTTCACTCTGCCTCGTGGTTCCTGCTAGGGTCCAATCATTCACTCTGCTGGTACTGCACTGTATCATGATGGTCACTTGTACCATTATTGGGAATGCACATTTTTTAATTCGATCCAGGAGTTGTCGCAGCACATATAATACTAGGGCACCCTGCTGCCTTTTTGTTGTTGTTGCTTGGCACAGATATGGTACTCAGGCTTGCATAGCTAGATGATGCCTTTGCATTGAATTGAAATGGTGGTGTTGGCAAGAAGAAGAAGAAGAGGAGGAGGAGGAGTTTGGATTTGATATCCTGCTTTATCACTACCCTAAGGAGTCTCAAAGTGACTAACAATCTCCTTTCCCCTCCTCCCCCACAACAAACACTCTTTGAGGTGAGTGGGGCTGAGAGACTTCAAAGAAGTGTGACTAGCCCAAGGTCACCCAGCAGCAGCATATGGAGGAGCGGAGACTCGAACCCGGTTCACCAGATTACAAGTCCACCACTCTTAACCACCACACCATGCTAGCAAGACCATTCCTATGGGGCCAGCACTAGTATCACTGCATTTGCCAGGCTGCGTACCACTGTTATCGTTGGGTCACCACTGTTTGCTGCTTGGAAAGCTTTCCCTCTGAGGGGAATCCACTCAGGCTGCTTTGCTCAGGACTCCTTCAAACCTAGTGGCCCTTGGAGAATTAATTCTCTCCAGTGTAGTTAGTGGGTAGGAAGTTTGCTTGCATAAGAGACCCTCAGATTATTATTTCTACTCAGCTATAAAACATAGAGGGTGGTCACAGGCAAATCTAATCCTCGTTTGCATGGCTGAGCTGAGGATCAATAGGGATTTTCAAGCTTTTTCATACTCAAACAAAGTGCAATACAAATGCTTAATAATGATAACAATTTTGATGCAAACCTGATTTTTTTTTTTAAGAGTAAAATTGCATGTGGCGCAAAATATGCTTCCTACAACACTTGATCTAGGAATGACTCGAAAAAGACACATTCCTGCCAACATCTTCAAAGCTGCCATGTACTCAAAGAGGTTTACAACTTCCAGTTGATTTCCCTTGTGTACTTTGTAATGTTCTACAATAACATTTGTTCTGGGAACACAACGCCCATTCCAAGCGTTAGGTTTGTAAGTCCAGTTTTTGTAGTGTCTGTCAATACTTTGTCAGCTATATAGTTCACTGGGGTAAAAAGAAGAAGAGCTGCACTGACTACTGTATTCAGGTGAAATGCAGTTAAGGAAGAAGCTTGGGGATTGGAGCGAGTAATAATGACATCACTTCAGTATGCTTCAGGAAGGAGAAGGAGAGGCCTGCCTATTGGACGGAACGTTATGACATCATACGGACTCATAACAGGGACTAAACTCCTGTCTCCTTAATTTTTATGTAAAAAGGAGTCACAAAAGTGTGGGGGACGGGGGAGTGGAGTGAGAATTTGAATCAAGGCAGTGGTGAAGTTGGAGGTGGATATTAAATATTTTTCCAGCGTGATCTTCCTAATGAAAATAGTTCCCCTCCTCTCCAGTGCTGCTTTTTAAGCTGTTATCTAACCCATTTTTACCCTGTATTTATGAGCTTTCCCTAATTGGTCAGTAACAGATTTGAAAATGCAATTCCACTGAGAAAACAGGGCTGGAGAGGAAAGGGACAACTCCCAACACCATGGTCCCAGTCTGAATCAGATCCCCACCCAACCAATCCTTTGTATAAATGTTTGTGGGTTCCCAGCATTTCTTTTGGTTTGTCACCAACAGTCAGAATGGAAGAAGAAAGACAGGCAACACTTCAAAAACTTAAAGGCTGCCAGGCTGAGTAGACAGGACAGGACAGGACTATATGGATTAATGGCCTGATTCAGTATAAACACAGCTCCATATGTTAAGCAAACTCATCTCTTTGGTTTAGATTTAAAAGCAAGGGGAAACTTTCCAGGAATAATTTTGTACCAAGAAAACAATTTCCAAGTCCAAAATATAAGCATGTAGCACTGCTTTGGAAATTCACCACCATGTTTAATTCCTGGCCCATTCCTTTGAAAGATGCATGAACAGTGACAGAGAAACAGTTTAGCCCAGTTTGTGTTACACAGGGGTGTGGGGAGTGTGCTGCTGCTATATGGCCATAAGCGATGGTTTGTTTATGGGAATGTTTTCTGAAAACAAATGGTATCCTGTTAAGATAGTTTAGCATCCCCAAAGTTAAGAGATGTAGGGGGGAACTACAGTTGCCAAAGAAACAAGGGGACATACAATGTTACACCAAACACTTTCTGAAGAGCAAGGATAGCCAACAGGGTCTCTCTAGATATGACTGTGCTACTGTTTCCATCATCCGTGGCCATTGTCCATGCAAGCCTGATGGGAAATGTAGTCTATGTACATCTGAAGGACACCACATTAGCTACGACAAAGTAGGGTTTCTTTCCAGACTTCTTCATTTCTAAAATGCATACATTGTCATATAGAACAGTTAGAATTGTGTTCTTCCAGCTGTGAACTGGAAATAACTTATTCTCCATGAAAATGACCTCCTAGAGAGAGCCATTGTTATGGAACTCATCACCACAGTGGTCCCTGCTGTGATGAAGATCAGCTGGATTGTATCTAGTGTATATGAACAGTGGCCAAATAGTCAACAGGATGTCCCCACTTTGGCCACAATCCACGGAGGCACAACACTTTCCATGCACACACCTGATTCCCTTTCAGATTTTAGTCAAGTTCCAACCTGTTGGAAGGCAGTTAACTTACAGTTTATTTGTGTTCCTATCGTATTCAATAAATCTCTCCAGGATTTCGTTTGCTCTTACCTTCACATGACCTCAGAATTGCACAGTGTTGACATTTTTGGATATCAAATGCACGTCTGGCTTGAGTATCTATTGTCAAACACTTCCCAATTTACTGTATTTAAACACATCTTTTAAGGTGAGTAGTAACACATTTCCATGTCTTAGTTGTATGGAATGTATTTTTCTGTTTAGCTGAGCCACCTGGGTTTCATATATATCAAACTGATTCTCAGGAACACACACACACACACACACACACTTCCCCCTGTCCAGTAAAGGGTCAGTTTCCAGACTATCAGGTTCTGGACACAGGGAACTGGTTGCCAGTTCAATCAAGCCTGAGGCAGGTGCATAGTCAGAAAACAAACACAAAACCAGGCAAGTTTGGGAGGCATTGTGTAGTCAGAACCATGTAAGAATTGACTTCCAGAGCAAAAATGAAGTAATGGCAGGAAGCACTTAGGGAGCGTTATACGAACATAAAAAGAGTGCGCTGGATCAGGCCAGTGGCTTAACTAGTCCAGTATCCTATTCTCACAGTGGTCAACCATATGCCTTTTAAAGTGTTCATGCCTTCTTTGCACACACTCAGTGAGTGAACCTTTTACATTCTGGAGGAAATGGAAATGTTCTGTTCGCATACACACATAGTGATTTTAGTTTCACACACACACACACACACACACACACACACACAACTTTCCTATTTCTTATTGTCAGTAACATACTGGCTCCTGTGATGAGCAGTCAGATAAGATGCTGCTGCCAGCTGGTCTGCTTCTGCACCCACTGCCTCTCGTCTTGACTGCCACACCATGTTGATGATATACAATTGTACATAAAGCACATGTGATAATAGCCAATCAGGGAAGGATACATCATGATGCATGACATCATCTACTCATGCCACATTCCCAAGGTGCACTTTGGTGAAAAAACGCACAAAAATCCAAAGATACTTCAAAAACTCAGAACAGATAACTTTGTACTAGTTCATACTGTCGGATTTGTAACTTGGCACACATATTTCCACTCATGATGTGGTCAGGTCACCCACAACCACTTATTTCCTCTCTTCCAAGCTAGGGGACAGCTTTTCTTTCTCTAATAAACACTCCGTTATGGCCATAAATAAAAAGCATATCCATATTTTTCCAGTTATATCTCTATAAAGTGCTTGCTATGCTGTATTTAAACAGTATGCCTCATCCTAAGCTTGTAATTATGGACAATAGTTTTCTTATGTCTTCAGCTGTCACCAGCAGAATTCCACAAAGCTTCATAATCAGGCTTGCGTTGAGCAATAAGTAGGACATACCTTCTGTGTGCCAGTGGCAACATTCCTTCTGCAACAAGGAGAAATACTTTTCTCCTGCATCTTTCATTGTTACTTGTCAAAAAGTTATTCTCTGGATGAAGAACAGCTAATGATGAATTTGAGAATGAAGTGCCATTGCCAAACCTCAGAATTCAGAAATCCTGCTTTGACCTCATGAAAATATGAAACTGTCTGAACGGTTGTGAGTTAGGAAATAACAAATTGTAGCATTTTATTTCCCATACCGTTTTTAAGCTGGGGACATTTATCATGAGACTCATGATAAATCACAAATCTTGGCAACGCTGAAAAGGAAGACAGAAGCTCTTCAGAACATTTGGTTCTCCTTATATAAATTAGTATCACACTCCATTAGAAAGCTTTAGTAAGATGCACGTTTATGCAAAACTTACATAAATTGAATGGATTAACCAAGCAATTAAAATGTATCCCATCAATCAGCTAAGTTGGTCTCCACTGTGTGGGTCATTTGGTGTTTTTAAAGATGGCTCTTGGTTTGAACCCGCCCCCCCAGCACATTCAGTGCCTTTTGATGGGCCCCTTCTCTGCCAGTTAAACTTGGGTGGCTGTGCCTAGCAACCCCTTTTTATTTTCTGCTGTATTGCACAACGGCTAAGAGGTCTTGAATGTGTCAAAAATTAGGCATGGCATGGAAAAAGTGGATAGAGAATTTTTTCTTCCTCTGCAATTCTAGAACCCAGGGGGTTGAATTCAAAGTAGCACTAAGCAGCTCTTTGTCAGAGTGTAATGGCTGGTGCTTGTGCAACTAGGCTCCTCCCCCCCCAAAGAAAAATCTGTTCTGGGGACTCCCCTAACTTTCTGGAACAGATCTGGGAATGGTGCAAGGGGAAGAAGAGGGGTGCAAGTGGAAGTTGTTCTGCTTCTGCAGTTATTTAGTTGAGTCCTGCTCAGGCACCCAATGAAGCTGAGTATTGGGAGGTTCCGTACAGACAAAAATAAATGAAACAGTGCCAGGGATAAATATATGCAGGCACAAAACACATATGAGCACCTCGAAGCTCCTGGGAAGGAGGGTGAGATACAAAGATGAGAAATGACTAAGTCATTTCTTCTCTAGCTCCTCTATCAGTGGATTTTCCATTTGTAGCGGCTTCTTCCCATACCTTAAGCAGCATTTGTTTCTCCTTTGCACTTTGATATGCACTGTCATGTTTGGGACACTGAACAGTCCCTTCAGGACTGAATTTAGCCAAGAGCCACTAGCCAAGTTGACATCAACAGCAGCTAGATGCTTCTCAGAAAGAGTACAAGAACATGGCACTCATTGACATTGCCTCCCTTGTGGTGGTGCCTCCCATTTGATATGCCCAATGTGTATTCAAGCGCCAAGTGAAAACCCACCAGTTCACTCAGGCTTTTGATGCTCACTAGCTGTAACTGCATAGCAGTTACATAGTATGGTATTTAGTGTGCAGCACTACAGTAAAAATTGTGATTGAACTAGTGAGGACTGGGAACTTCGCTCAACTGAAACCCCTGAGAGCTGTTGCCAGTCAGTGCAGACAATATTGAGCTAAATGGGTCCATACTGACCATGGACCATTGAGAACATAGGCAGCTTCCTGTGTTCTCAATTAATATTTTTTTTTGTCTCCAGCGAGTTTATTCTTGTTTAAAGTGATTATAGTGCAAGTCTACAAGATATCATGCAGTTTTGTGTTCTATAACCTTCCCAAGCTGTGTGTGAAATGTATTATTTCTGCCTTTGAAAGCTTCATGTATCTCTGCTTTTTCGCTTAGATCCATTTTAACTTTGCCCCATACACTCTCATATTTCATTACCAGCTCAAGGAAAAGTGTCTTACAGAGCTTTCTTTGTCTGATATAGGTGGGTTTTGCTTTCTGCCCTTCACCTGCAAGATGGATCAGCAGGTGATTTTTGCCTTTTTTAAAAGGTGAGAGCTGCTATGCCTTCTTACTTCTTCCTGTAACAAAAAAAAAATGATTTATATATGCATCAGAGCTACTTGCACATGCTTCTTAAGTTTCTGGCATCCCTCATTTTGAGGGACTTCTTATATTTGTTTCCTTCTCTGCTCACAGGACACCTGCTGATATTTCTCAGCCTCTTTACAGTAAGTGACACCTGAGAGTTTTATCCCAAACCAACTTTCCTTTTTGCATCTGCAGCCAACTCCAGCCTCCAAGATATCTGGCCCCTGGCAGCTCTACCAGAAATTAGTCAATATAAGGTAGACAGAGAGTTAGGGTGAATTGCTCTCAGAAGTGATTAGAGGTAGACATATTATACAGTTTAATATATCAATTGTCCTTGGGTTTTGTATGAAACAACCAAGGTGTATCTAAGCAATTGCGTTCTCCAGCTTTGCTGCTCTTGGTGCCAAGTGCTGCTGACTTTATCATAGAGCAGTAATGGAGAACTGTGGGGAACTTCCATTAGTTCTAGCCAGCAAGGTTAGCGACCGGGGAATGGTAGTTTTCAACATCTTAAGAGGCACAGGTTTCCCATCCTTGTCATAGAGCCTGAGCTAGATTGGAGATTAGAGTAGCAACCAAGGTAATTTTTTTCTTAAAGGCTGCCCCAGTGTTAAATAATTTCCAATTCTTTCCTTAAATCATTTCAAGACATTGTTTTTGCTTATCAATAGTTTTAGGGTCATTCGTTTCTGCCATAAGCTTCTGAAGTGCTTCCGACATTAATTACAAATAGACCTTTACTGTCTACTGATGAAGTCTCTTGCTGTGTTAACAGAATGCAGGAAGGTAATCCTTTGGATCAGGTAATTTAGTGATTTAGCCTTCACTGAATTCCGTTCACCCAACAGCCGTGTGTGATTTTTATTTTGGGCATTTCTCCTTTAAGTTGGCTTTGTTTTGACAGTTTGTTGTCTATAGATTCAGTGGTGTTGTGAGTGACCATTGTAAATGCTGACAGCTCCCCTTCCAATATGTTTCTTTTCCTTTCTTTTTAAAGAGCATTGCCTCTAGTCACATAATAACTTTTCATTTGTCATTTCAATTAAGTGAAGTTTCCACTATCCTCTGACTTTATTTAAAAGTCTAGTAAACAACCCATATGCCCCACTGATCCAATACAAGACCTGGCATATTTGTGAAGCTTGCTGCCAAATTCACAGGCACACATGCAGAACTAGGGTGGAACATTATGATTATTATCAACAATAATAATGTTTC
Source organism: Podarcis vaucheri (assembly GCF_965113315.1). NCBI lineage: Eukaryota > Metazoa > Chordata > Lepidosauria > Squamata > Lacertidae > Podarcis > Podarcis vaucheri. The sequence goes on along the minus strand of NC_138766.1, from coordinate 62,950,246 downwards.
CTTCTGGGGGCGGGGACTACACAATTGTAAATGTTTCCATGCCAAACAAGCTAAAGTATTGTGCTCTTTTAATTTTGGGGTGGAGAACTTCCAGGGCACTCTATCTTCCTAGGCCATACCCTTCTCACTAGGCTGCACTCTCTCACCAGCCCTTCCCTGAGGATTTTTGCAGGGCTAGAATATGTCCTTGAACTGTATTGTTGCCTCTTGCTTACCTGGATGGAGGTGTGCGTTTTTGTGTGGTGTAGAAACTCTGGTTTTTGCTGTAAGAGCCACGTCCATTGTTCCACCCACTTTTTGGCCTCTGGTTCCACCTACCATTGGTATGAACCTTGGAAAGTTGCTCCTTTTATAACTACACCACAGACAGTAACTTGTCTTTTGAAGCTACATCAAATCCCAAGGCCAGCCATGGATATGGGGAAATCCAGGCTGAAATCCCTAATCAGTCATAAAGCTGATTTCTTGGGCAAATCTCTTCAGCTTTACCTACCTCACAGGGTTGTTGAGAGGCTAAAATGCTGGCCTGAGCCCCTTGGAGAAAGGCTGGCATAGAAAAGGCAGCTGAGGGAACAGTCCTTTGGTTCCTTGGATGGTGTCCCAGGGACCATAGGGTATTGTGAACCTCCCTCCCTGTGGATGTGTCCACCATGACCTGGGTCCGGTCTTGGATTGTTAGGTTGGTCAAACCTAGAGATAGTGAGTTGCTTAAGGTTCTTCACTGATCTTCACAGCCGTGCAATGTTTTCACCTGGATTTTCAACACCCAAACCCATTACTCCAGCTATCGCTGTTCTAAAGTTAGTGTGGATATACACATATCAGTGCTCTTTATTTGGAATTAAGGGATTTTGAGGAGTTTTCTTTAATCAGCTAGGGACCTGTGCACCTTTGAGGTTCTCACCCACTTTAAGAAGCATTTGAATCAAAGAAGGGTGCCCAATCTGAACTCCAGTGCCCAGAAGCTTTGATTAAGGGATTCTCTTTCAGAAGTAACTCAAAGCTTTTAGTGTGGACTGCCATTAATCCCTAACAACTAAAAAGACAAGGGATTATATGAACTATCTAACAGATTACATCCAACATTTGTATATTCCAGGCTTATACATATTTATTCACATTGCAGAGCTATAAGATGGCCATCTGGGCTAATGAAATATTTTTGCAAGCTAACGTTTAGCACAATTTTATGCAAGGCTGGTGTATTCTGTGTTTTCCTCGCTTTGGAAATGTGCTGTTACCCTCCCAGACTTATTGAGGTTGCATAGGCTTGTAAATAGGTGACATTAATTTTGTAGTAGCTGTGATAATTAACTTCCACTTGCCCCCCCTTCCGCCCCCTCTCTCTTCATGCTAACAGTTGTTTGAAGTTCAGCAATTCCCCTCCCATCTTCTTGCTGTTTTTTCAGGTGAGCTCAGATAAAATATCCCTATTGCATAAATAGTAGATTTTGAACCTGGTTATAAAGACATGTAAAAGTGACCCTGCTAGCAACTCTGTTGCTCATGCTGAGGTTTAAACACTGGAATTGGTTTCCCAGCGGATTTTCACTTTCACAAGTACTTAATGCAGCTTTAGGTGTCCCCAGGGCAGTCTGAACTGGCCACCGAATATCTTTTTTAAGGGGAGTGAACAATGGCTTAGTTCCACCACTGCTGAAAGTCAAGATTCATGTATTTCCTCTCAACATTTAGTGTTCCTGGAGGCACTCAGGACTGTCGCATTAGTGAATGAGGCTGTTTTTATCCATCCCAAGACTAGGTACAGTGTAGGTGAGGGCAATCCAAGCTTCCCCATGGTGCTTTGTCAAAGCTTGTTAACCCTAAACTGAGCCGATTACTACTCTGGAGTATGATTACAATTGTAATTTCAAGCCTATTTAAAAAAAGCAGAGCCTTTTAGCTGGCAGAGGGCTTTGATTACAGGAAACACAGCATAACTTTTATTTCGAAAGGATTGTCAATCCAGGACTATGGAACTGCCATTTTTGTTTTGTTTTATGATAGGCGTATTTCTATCTGAGGAGTGTTTGCTGCGTGAATAAAACAAAACTAATTTTGCTCTGAAATAGTCTCAGATTGGAATTCTGAGGACCAATCTAGCCTTTCTGTGGTTTACCTCCTGGGTCTACTAACCAAACATAACAGAATGTTATGTATTTACACAATGTCTTTTTGGGGCCTAAGAATACCACCCCTCCAAATTCTACGATTTTTAATTTGGGGATGCCCCTGTGCTGCAGTGAAACTTCTCTGCTTTTATCAACACTCTCTTGGCTTCTATTTAGATGTGTGCTCCTTGATGAATAGCCTCTAAATTTGCTTCAGCTTTTACTTTACCTGAAATCCCATGGGCAGAAATTTGGCCGAGAACTTCAGAGCTGGCAAAGTGTTATGTTGTGCTTGTGCTAATCTAAGGTGCTGAAATTGCTATTTATGAAGACTTCATCCCTGGAACATTGTCTGCCTTTCCTAATCCAGCCACCACAATAAGAACATAAGAAGAGCCCACTGGATCAGGCCAATGGTTCTTCTAGTTCAGCATCTTGTTTTCACAGTGGTCACCAATATACCTGCAGGAATCCTACAAGTAGGACTCTTCCCTCTAGGGAAAACAAAACATGTTAGCTAATATTCCAGAAGTTTTACTTCCACAAGCTTCTTCATCACATGTCTCAGCTTGTTTTACACTTCAAACGTAACCAAATTTGTTATACTGAAATTTGTGCTAGTCTCATTTTTTGTAAACATGTGATTTACTATGTTGGCTTACTAGAAAATGCAGTAAAATATCATTACTTGGAATTTTAAAAGCAGCACTATAAAAAACACAAATTTGAAATACTGGGAAGAAAAACAACATGCATCCATTTGTAGTATATAGACCACTTCTTCTGCATTATATTTACATTTCAAACAATGAGAGCACAATCAAGGGAACATCCCTTCTGTATTACCTCCATCTAAGTTAGATACGGTGAACCTCTGACCTGATCACTGCATGCTCCGCACAGAGAGCACCTCAGATAGGAGCTTCCAGATAAAGCACACACTACCTGTATGTATCTTCGAAAGTAATTTGACTCATTTGAGTTAAGCCAAAGCCCTTCATGGGGTCACGAAGAGTTGGACACAACTAAACGACTAAACAACAAAAAGCCCTTCACACAGGGAGACTTCACATTTACTTCTCAGAAGGTTGTCACACCCAAAAGATCCCCATAGTGCTTATCAACTGTTCATACAAAGCAAGGCCAGCCAAAGTGGTATCTTCAATGTGGTGTTGGACTACAGTTCCCATCAGTCTCAGCTAGCGTAGCCAATGGTTAAGATGAGACCAACAGGATGTTACTCCTGTTACACTGAATTGCTGATCCCCCACATCCCATGATACTGCATAATAGCTGCAGATTCAGTAAATAATGAAGAGGGATTTCTGGGTACTACTCATTAATCCCACTGAAGAAACTAAAGAAGCAGCTGCTCATATCGGCCTCTATGTGCATAAGTGACCAAATCTCACAGAATTTATTTGAATAGAAAGGATTGTAAACAGCACCTTGGACAAATGAACTTTCCTCCCAACCCAGTCTTGATAATTGTCTATGACCTTTTTAAAGAAATAAAAAAAAATCAATGCTATATTTTTATATAGACCACAAAAGTCTGCATATCTACAGAGTCCTATATTTCATTAAATATTCAAATGGCTCTGCAATATTTAAACAAAATCCATAGGCTAATTTCATTATTGCCACAGGCAGAATATTATATTACCTGAAAAGTGCTCAATAAGATTGATTTGTGTTTTACCTTCTGTAACACAGAGTCTCGACTGACCACTTGCCAATCCAGGTTGCAAGAGTCTTTGAAAGCCACAAACTGTGCTGCTGTCTGTACAATACATTGCCCGGAATTCTCCGGCTGTGCTTTGAAACCCTGCAAAATATCAATGACCGCTCCAGATCCAATAACTACCCAGGCAGAGGTCCTTTACTGAAGATCTTTTGAAGTAGCTATTAGTTCAAATCAAAGGTTTAGTGCGTTCTTATCTATTTCCCCCTCTTTCCTCCTGGCCCATCTCGAATATTCATAAATGATCTGCACACGTTTGCAGCCAGTTATCAATCCCCTGATAAACCTTGAACTGCTATAATTTAATCCCTTCCGCAATTCTTTATGAACCCCATCAATGCCATTCATAATTAATGAAATTGCAGGATGGGTTCCTGGATGAACTAAAGTTTTTTGCCCTCACGGCGGATCGATGATTCTGACCATGTCTGTTTCATTATTGACAGCATCTGCCCACATTTACTCTTATAATTAAGTTATAGTTCAACTCTTAACTTTTCACAAGTGTTTGAAATGGCTGTATGGTGTTCTTAATTTCAGTTGCTGTTTCATCTCGCTCAGTGGGTGCCTATTTTATTGTTAAAGGTCATACTCATTTGTCTGCTCCAACAAAGGCAGTCCTTAAAGTTGGCTGCGGTTTTGACAGACAGTGGACCCTATAAGTGATGGCCTTAAGGACAGACCTGGCACTGCGAGACAGTCACCACAGCAAGGGAAATAACAGATAACAAATCATGCCACTATTTTTCCTCCTGGCGTGATTGACGACATCACAGCGGGTATAACTTTTCAGTGTCTTCAGATTAAAACCCCCTCAAACAAATGAGTTCTTAAAATACTGTCCAGGGGCGTCAAAGTCAGCGGCTGGACCCAAAAGCATTTTTTTTTAAAAAAGGTTTTATATTAAGAAGAAAGCCAAAGCCAAAGTGCATAATTCAAGACTATGGAGTGCAATTATTTAATTGTCACAGATCTTCTGGCGCATGGATGGATGGAGAAGCTCTTGAATGATAAGTCACTTGATAATGATGGGACCCATGTGAGGCAACATGTTTAGAGAAAAACAAGCATTTGCCATCAAAAGCCATGCAGCCCAGTCACTAATAGCAAAATAGTAAATTTATGTTTTGTCAGGAAATAGTAAAATGTGGACACTTAGGGTTTGGGGATTTTTTTTGTATAATGGGAGCATCATTTTTATAAACATTTTTTTTGTCACTGCTGGGCAAATATAGATAAAAAGAGATAAAGGCAAACTTTCAGACACCCGGTTCAGAAAGGTGCATTTGAATATAAGGCATAGAATAAATCCCAGCTGTTGTCAGTAGCAAGACATTCTCTTTGCCAGCATAGAGATGCAGAGCATTATTGTAAGCGTATCCAAAAATTACAGTATAAATGGGAACCTTCAATTTCCTGCCCATTATTGTTAGCAAATGCTTGCCCTGTAAGTATATAATAGTTGTACTTCTCTAAATATATGAAATTTGCTCTCTGCCTGGCTTTATCTTTTTAAGCCAGATTTTGTTTTTAAAAAGAAGCTTCCCTAGTCACAAAATAGACCTGTGTATTTGCTGTGAACATTTTGGCTTGAAAGCATATTCAGCATGTTCAAGATGTCCTATATATACGGATAATTCTTGTATGCTTGCATAATTGTAAACCTAGAAAACTAACACACTCACAAATATGCATACGCAGGCTTCCATCCTATGCTCACTTAACACTTGATTAAGCTAGTGAAAGTGTGTGTGTGTGTGTGTTTAGCATAAAGGAGCACACTGTCTTGTGATTTAAAACCTAGTGTTTCTGTTGAGAAAATTAAGAGTGGGGATCCTTTAAACAGACAAGTTGCCATTTCCTCATATTTGTCAGTAGGGTGGTGACTGACACATCTCCCAAAAAGAGGACACAATAATATTGGGTTAGATGCAGCAGTGTTCTGAGTATTAAGACTACTTCGCTAGTTTATACACTGAGAATCATCGTTCATCCCCTCTAATAGCAAACTCCATCGATTAGATACAAAATGAAGCAACCCAAGAATAAAGTTATGGTGTGGTAGTCAACTAAGTTTTTCTCAGAGTAGACCTATTCAAATCAATGCACCTAACCTATCCTGCAATCTTGTACCAATTTACCTAGGAGTAAGCCCCCTTGGGACATATTTCTGAGTCGACATGCATAGAGTCGCACTGTTGGCATGTTCATTAATTTCAATGGATCTCCTCTGAGTACAACTTGGGTGAATACCACTCATGATATCTATATGCTCAGGTATAATTTTCAAATGTATAAACATTTGAAAATTAGAGGAGGAATGTAAAGGGGGGGGGAATCCCCTAAACAGCCCAGTGAGGGCTGAGCATGCTCAGTTATCTCTAGGAATCATGGAAGGAATGTTGAGTATTAATAGGAAAGGAAAAATGAAACTGGGGTGGGGAGAACTGGCCTCCTTGAATACCAATCAGTCTATATAGCATTCTGGACAAGGGCACAGCAAATTGTCTAGAATTCTGAAGAACAGCACTCTCCTAAAGGGACTGGAATATACTGCAAAATTTTGTCTCATGGAGCCTTGAGGGTACTGCAGGACACACTGCAACTAGGATGTTGAATAGGTAAGAGGTGGAGAAGGGCGAATTTTGGTGTCATACAATGTGCCAGTGAAATTTGAGACACCAAGGTCTGCCACTGTCCTACTATTACTATAAAGCTATGTTTTGGGAGTGGAGTTCGGCTCCATTGTGAGGTATTTGTGCTAGAGTGGATCAATCTGGTGGGGAGGGTCTTTGGGACAGATAACCCTCAAACCTCTGTGTTTGGGCTAGATGGCCTTTAATTCATTTCAACTCTGTAATTTAGAAATCCACGATTCTACAATTATTATTATTTAATTCTTTTTACAGCAATTCCATGCCCATGTCCCGAAACAAAGAGCTCTGTCTTTTTCTTGTAATATTAGAATGCCAATAAAGTATAAATGAATTGAATTGAAAGTGACTTACATTTCAATGAAAGGTATTGTGGCTGGGAAGAAAACATTCCAAGCATCAATTAAGTCTGTTGAATGAGAACATTGTCTTCTTCCGTTTTACTGAGACACAGGGAAGTGTCCCACTTTAAAGTCTTCATATATTACTATTAACCATTTCTCTGGTACTTTTAACATGCCAAGCTCTCTACAATCCTCATCCTGTTCACCCACACAACAATTCTCTGTGTTGCTCACTAGTATTCAATGCATTTTTTAAAAAAAAACACAGAAGAAATATTGCAATCTTACAATTTCAAGACAGGTAGCTGCATTAGCAATGTTAATCTCTTGCAGCAAAAGCAACAAAGAGTCAAATTTACAACTTCATAAGAATTCATGGACTCAAGCCCACTCATCAGATGCAAAGTAGCTTCCCCCTCTGATAATCACACGGAAAAATGAACAGGATCCTTGAGCAAGGGAAAGGCATTCCTACACATGCAGGAAAGGAGGGGTTCTCAGGTTCTTGTTGCAGTTTGCCAATTCTCACCCCCAGCTGCAACGCCTGAAGCACACCCCATGACATTTTGTAGGGTTTCCCAGGCTCAGGCATAACTCTGTGTGTGTGTGTGTGTGTGTGTGCGCGCGCACACACACACACACACACACACACACACACAAAACACACACGTGTGTGCTGGTCCAAGGAGCTACAGTGGGAAGGAGAATGAAGAAAAGTACTGCAGCATAACTTCTCTCGTAGTTCCCTGCGTCTTTCTCATTAGGACCTATGTTGCAATCTTCTCAGCATCAGTCTTATTCTTACTGACCAAGTCAGTATAGAATGTATGGTATGGTATGGCAAAGTATTATTAATATACAGGGTGAGTCCTTTAAAAGAGGCCCCGTACACATGTACACAGAGTACACATGTTTCACAGGGCCTATTTTAAAAGACTCACCTTATATAATTTATTAAATTTTTATACCACCCTTCACCCAAGGATTACAGAGTGGTTTACAATATAAAAACACAAAATACATACCATAGTAACAAACAAAAACAATAGCTCACAGTATTGTGATTTTAGTTGTTTTAAAGATTTCTACCTGTTGCTCTATCATTGTATTTGTATGATGAAAAAATTGGTTGCGCATTGTCCTGAAATCCTAAACAGAGTGATGGTGGTATGTGTTTTACACACACACACCGCAACACATTGTAGCCCTGCTGTTGTACAGTGTTCTAAAGTTTGTAACTGGGCCACAACTCAAATGGCCCCTGAAAATTTGCCTAATGTGAAATTGCCTAGTCTTATTTTGGCTTTTGTCCTCAATGAAAATATATGAAGAAACCAACATAATTTCATCAAGGCTAGTAAAAATTATCCATGAACCTCCCCCCCCCCTTCTTAGATTGGACCTATTACAAGGTCATCTATTCAGGTGAATACTGAAGATAAATGTCCCTTTGTTGCTACCTTTTCCCTTCAGAAAGGCAAAGTGAATCGGCTGGTGTCTGAATTGTGTGAGACACTGTAGTAATATCCCTCCTATTTTATGGTTATATTTAGTGAGATGACATTTATGGCAGTGAACAAGATTCGAAATATGGGACGAGTCCAACATGTTTTTTTTAAAATTCTTATTACAAATATACATATTAATTTCTATCACACCATGAAGTTATACAATTACAATATAATGCTTCCAAAGTATATATGACCGTATGTTTCCATGAGGCAGTTCAAACCATACCTCTCTACTATTTCTACTGTTAGGATGGTACTGAATTTGACATGATGTTTGTGAGCCGCCTCTCTGTCATTTATGACACTTGCAAATCTCGACATCATTTCCATGCAATTTTCTTTGATTGTTCCTTATTTTTGAGCCCAATAATTTATAAGTATTTCTTTGTAGCTAACGACAATCTGTGAGTGTGTAACTCAAATGATCCTCATTTATTGTGATGGTGGAGCCACATTCTCAATACTGCTGTGGATTCCTGTTGTGTCCAGCAGTTGCCTGATAGGTAAATAACCTTACTCTAGTCCAAGGAAGAAAGGGGAGACAAAAATACAATAGTAATACCTGGCTGACTAAGGTCTACATCAAAATAGTAGAAATTTGATAAAACAGTATTTGGCATAAAGCCCTGATTATAGGTCAGGAATGGAGGACCTGTAGCCCTCAATATGTTGTTGGATTCCAAATCCTTACAGCCCTAACCAGCATGGTCAGTGGTCAGGGGTGATAGGAATTGGAGTCCAATAACATTTGCTAACAATACTTGGAGGGCTAGAGCTTGAATTTCAGGTTCATGCACTTTAATTTCATTGAACATAGTAATTTAAATACAATCTAAATACAAATACTTTGCAGGTAAGGGTGTCAATTCTATAGAAATCAAAACATTAAATACATGGCTGCTTCACACACACACACACACACACACACACACAATTGCTTTGGAGTTAGTACATTTCCATACTTATCATAGGGACACCAAATATAGATCTCTTTTGGAGTGCTGCAAAAAAAACCTGTTCTTGCAAAATTGTAATCTCATACAATTTATGGTAATTTCCCATAAATTACATGGACATATTGGAAGCTTGTTAATAATTAAAAATCTTTTACTTCTTTTTTTCCAACTCTCAAATAAGTGTTAGAGTAAATAGTTTCCAGCCTTCCTGTGACATGATGTCTAAACAATACAGGCATCACAAAATAAATCATTTATGAAAAATATTTATTTAAAGAGCTGTAATTTACCTTGCATTTACCATATGCCATTCATCCAAGTATCAATATAAAATATTCATTAAAGAAACTCATTAAAACAAACTTCCATACAATGGGGTGACAGGCCAACAAAAAGCATCAATCATAGAAAGGCTTTAAGTTTTTATTAGCGCACCGAAGATACACTAATATTTCAAAGCAGAAAATCATGAATATGGCTGCTGCAGCCCCAGGATGACCAAAAGGGCACAATGGAAAATATGATAAAGGTATAACAAAGATGGGGGCGAGATTTTCTTCATTTGTTTTCATTAAGCTGAAGGAATCCATGGCAGCAAACCCAAATCTATTTTATTAATGATGAATAAACCTGATGTAATAATTAATGGGAAATCTATAGCTAATCTTAGAGGAAGAAGAATAACCAGGCATGTAATGATGTTTAAGTCCGGCATAGCAGAACTTTCTGCAGCTGTCTCTAGCTGCAGGTAATATAAGCAGAGCAATCAGCTGTGAACATCAACAGCTCCAGACTGTCGGGATGATACTAAGCACCAAAACATAGCAATCTTTCTAAAATGCAGGCGGTGTGTGATCCCTAACATTTTCCTCCACAGCTTTAGCTCAGACTTCTTTAGAGCACATGGATGAGCATCTGGAATATTTTGAAAACTTTTAATATCCTTAGTTGAAACTTCCTAGGCTCTGTGAAATTTCTTTGAAGTAAACACACATTCAAACTCCTGATCTGAATTCACAAACTGTGACATGAATATTATAGGATTCACATAAGAAAGGTTGCAGCTCTTCATATGTAGTCTTTCCCCCCCACTTATTCATTAGGAAGTTCTGTTAAATATCCACTTCACATAGGCTGCAATTCTATTAGACTGTTGATCTGTGATTAAATGTTCTAATAAAATTAACTGGCTTTGCTGCAAACGGAACATCTGGAGCTATGTTTAATTTTATGTCAAACATATACAGGAAACACCTGTCTAGGTGAAGTAATTTTTTAAAAATGACATTAATCCATCTGTTGTGGAAATGTATGTCACAGTTGTCACATTAAAAAAGGCAATATCAACAAACACAGAAACCCTAAATTGGCTCGGAATGTACACTTTCTAAAATTAACAAAAAATTCATTTATCCAAATGTTAGCATGTCAGTCTCATTTTATCCTGAATAAGATCCCTTTCTTCTCTTTAGACTGAGAATGTCTTTCAAATATGGTACTGTAAAACTTCCAGATGTGAAATAAGGCCACATAATTACAAGATTAAAGCTCTGAGGTGATTCTTTACCTGTACTAAAGTAATATCCTTAAATAGTCATAAAATAAATCAAGAATCATACATGAGAAAAAGTAGAGACCAATGGAAGTAAGTAAGATAACAATAGCTATAAAAGAAACTTTAAAATGCTTTTAGAAAATATTACAATGTGCTGTCAGGGCCAGGCCTACCACTAGGCAGAATGAAACAGCTGTGCTAGGCAGCTCATTTTGGGTATCATAAAAGGACAGCAAATTGTTATTTAATTCATTATTGTTGGGGTTTTTTGCTGCAAAGATTGGGAGAGGTATTTGCATCTCTGGTGCCAAAATAACTTTATGTGTATTTGAAACTATGTACCACATTGACTGGGGTGTGTGCAAGCTGCCATTTACTTTTCCAGTGCAAGCTGCAAAGTGTATTGTGTTAAATGTTGCCCTGATGGTGTTATATGGCATGTAAGGAAGGCAGAGGATAACCCACATTCCTGGATATTTTGTTAGTATGATTAGGAAAGGGCTTATTACAGTGGTACCTCGGGTTACATACGCTTCAGGTTATAGACTCCACTAACCCAGAAATAGTGCTTCAGGTTAAGAACTTTGCTTCAGGATGAGAACAGAAATTGTGCTCCAGTGGCACGGCGGCAGTGGCAGTGGGAGGCCCCATTAGCTAAAGTGGTGCTTCAGGCTAACAACAGTTTCAGGTTAAGAACGGACCTCCGGAACAAATTAAGTACTTAACCCAGGTACCACTGTATTATATTTTAAAGAAAATGCTACAAAGGATTTCAGTAAAGAATACTATCTAGTCTTTAGTATCAACATCATGAAGGATGATAATGTTTCAAAAAATTAATTAATTTGTCCAACGGTTTTCACATTAACAAAGCAAACAAAAAACTTTAGGATGAGTAAATTGGGCCTGTATATTAAGGTGGTGTCTGTGTATGGAGATGGATGGATTGCAAAGTCCTTCTCAGTAGATGACTGGCCACCTACTGTTGAAGTGTGTAAAAAGTTTTGCTCTCATTACAAAATAAAGGAGTACCATCAACAGGGACTCCACTAGGTTGGGGATTGGAGTTGCCCTTGATGTACTCAATGTCTGATAAGGGCCAGTTTCCCCCCTTTTTCAGCTACACCTAAAATTTCAGCACTCTTCATTTGTGCCATAGAGAGTCACTGAGAACCAAGTCCTTAATAATCCTTCCCTGGTTCTGTTTCTTAGGCCTAGTTTTTACAAACAGCAAATAGAGGACTAAAATTGTTTCTATATTATATCACTTTAGACACAGGGTGGTGGCTCATTGATTGAATGATCCTTTGCATCCAAAAATAAATGACCAAACAAAACCCAGCACAGAGAAAACAAGATGTTACAGGTAAAAGGTTTCTGACTAAAATACCAGAGGTTTACTCTAGGTTTCTGACTAAACTACCAGAGTTCTACGAGCAGATCATCCATCCCTTCCCTGATGCAGAATCATTTCAGTCATATGAGCCTCTCCCTTGCCTGGTTGAAGCAGTATAATTGCTTGTGAAACGAGGCCATGACACGTTAGAAGCCCTCTTCAGAAGTAATCACATGAGGTAGAGCCATGGGGACAAGCATGCTAGCTCTCCGCCAAGGTTGGGAGGGCAACTTTCTGAAGTGAAGAACACTGAGGGGTTCTAAAATATACGCTGTTTCTCTCTCTGGCATTAATTTTAGGATAAATGTACTGAAAATGTTACATGTTTAACTGATGCTGAAGAAACAAGGACATAAAATTGGTGTCTGAATTATATTCATGGTTATTTTGAAAGTTCTGGAAAAAAAATCTTGTTTATTTTTTGTTATTCATTTTATAATAAAAATAATTTTAGAAAAGAAAAGAAACACATACACAGAGAGAGCCTATATTAATAGAGTAGAAGGTTCACCCTATAAGTTGTGGTTATGGTTCTCCCTCACATGATTACCGTATTTTTCACTCCATAAGATGCACTTCACCATAAGATGCACCTAGTTTTTAGAGGAGGAAAACAGGGGAAAAAACATTCTGAACAAAACAGTGGATGTATGATTTTTGTGGTTCATGCTGTAGCCACAGACATGATATGTGATTTGACGGTGAGTTTGGGGTAGCCCAATGCAAAAATCCTGAGGATTCATGTGGATCCGTGCCTTGTGACCACGTTTTTGTGCCATTGCAGCCCCAAGAAAGGACATACTATGTGATCTGATGGTGAATTTGGGGTGACCCAATGCAAAAATCCTGAGGATCCATGTGCTTTTACCTCCCCCCTCCCAGGCAGCCTCCTTTATGTCTAGAGTCCCTTATCTCCCTCCCCATCACTTGCCGATCAGCTGCTCAGCGGCTTTGTTTCAACACCCCCTTCCCTCTTGTTTGCCTTAGTGTCTTTTCCTCAGCTGTTTTTTGCTCCTCCTTTTCTTCTAATTTCTCTCCTCATTGCTTGTTTTAGTATTCCTGTCTCCTCTCCTTGCAAGTTCGCTGTCTTTACCTCCCGCCTCCCAGGCAGCCTCCTTTATCACTAGAGTTCCTTATCTCCCCTCCTGATCGCTTGCCGATCAGCTGCTCAGCGGCTTTGTTTCATCACCCCCTTACCTCTTTCTAAAAAAAAGCACAATCTGCTTTTTGCCCCTGGGCAATTTGGCTCCAGGGACCAGGCATTTGCTCCATAAGACGCAAAGACATTTCCCTTACTTTTTAGGAGGAAAAAAGTGTGTCGTATGGAGCGAAAAATACGGCACTTTACTCAGACTGTTAGTGCCTGAAAAGGGCTAAGATGTTCAGCTTTAAAGAATGTGATAAAGAGAATATGAAGAAATGGATAGAGAGAACATTGTTTGGAATATTAATTATTATTCCTTTTTTTTTTTTAAAAAAAAAGAGTTTTCTAAATGCAAAAGAGAGAACGAGGCTGGTAAGTCGTCTGCCTAGACATTGATTTTACTCTGCCACCTCACCCATTGTCAAAGTATGTATAAGGAGAAATAAAATTGTAGTCCTGTGTTACTTAAAAGTGCATTGACCCTTCTACATAAGCCAGCCTTACAAAAGGTGAATATTAAGTCTAAAGTAGCAATGAATAAACTAATCTGGGGTTGCATATCTTAAATTTGTTTTGCCAAATTTCATTTCCAGCTGCAATATTCAGGCAAACAATTCAGTAAAGTTTGATAGATACATGGCTAGCTAGGTATACCTGTGTTCATTTGTTGCTAAAGGCCCCTTAGAGAATGGCTATCCAGTTGACAGAACTAGAAGAAAATGTATTGGGGACTTTCAGCTTAGAAAAAAGTCATTCACCCATCCATATCACCAGGGTACTGCAAAAATTGTGAAGGAAACAAACACACACTGTCAAATCCATTTTGTGTTCAGTGGCTGCCAAGTTGTCTAAAATGAAATTTAGAGGTGGCTTTGGAGATTCTTCCTTGGGCAAAACAGCTGAAGAATTTCAAGGAAAATCAAAAGAGTTTCAATAGGATTAGCTGAATTTCTCAGGGTGATTCCTCACCTCTGCAAAGTAGTCCCCAGGTTTTACTAAAGTGAAATTTTGTGCTTAACATGCCTGTTGTGGCTCAGGTGAAAATATGAAGGATTTCTGAGGGAAGTAAAAATAGTTTTGACAGCAGTGGTGAAATTTCTCATGAGGCTTCCAAGCATCCCATCACGTAAACAAATACAAATGGGGATGAAACAAATCTCACCCACTGCAATATGCATGCAAAGCCTTCCTGAAAGCATTTCAGGAACAGCTTGTTTACCTATGGACCTGAAGGCTGCTAGGCTTTGCAAGGGACAAGCGGAAAGTCAATCTGTGAACATCAAAGCAGTCAGGACTACAATAAATGCTGGACTTCCACAAGAGAGCAAAAGAGTTTATGGCCTCAGCACAAAATAACCTTGCTAAAGCACAGGAACAGCAGAAGGATGGTGTGATTGACAAGCTATGGCTTAGACATATGAGGTGGGGCAAAGGGTCGTGATCCCAATCCCAGTTTGGCAGGAAGACTGTAAACAGACTAAGAGGGACCATTTGACAGCATTAGATAGGTCAACAACACCATCTTCCTCGCAAAGCTTCCAGGCAGAAAGTGGAGACACCGGCTCTACAATTCAAACACAAGCAAGCTGTAGTAGGAAGTGGCAGAAAAGCTCCTCACAATCTGTCAGGAGTTAGAGCTCTTACTGGCTTTGCCCAAGGAAGGCAAACATAATAATTGGCAAAAAGGGAAGACTTTTCTCACGGCAGGTTACCTTTACACAGGATGGGTCGTCAGATGACAGGGGTACACAGTTCAGCCACTGATGTGTTTGCAGGCAGGGCAGGACTCAGCTTAACAAGAGTCTCAAGTGAAGTTTGACATGACGGAGTAAAGGGTGAAATATGCATCCACTATCAAAGATCAATAATCCTAGATTTCCTTGCACAACAGATGTTAAGAATGCAAGAACCACCATACAGAGTCAGTGAGCACCCCATCTAAACATATTGAGTGCATAACTTTTTAACCAGTGTTGAATTTATGTACTCCATGTCAGTTTAATTTTAGTTTTGTGTTACTTTATTATTAAAAGAGCACACCCATTTCTTGGTGTGCTTTTAACAGCCTCCCCAACATTTTCGTCAATCTAAGATTTAGAGTCTAAGTTTTGGATGGTAGAAGGAAATTTGCAAAATGTGTTTTTAAGGCTCCTCCAAGGAATTTGGCAGACCAACAGGCCTGCCAAGCTTTGAAACCAAAGTGACCTTGTAGTTTGCCTAACCAAATTTGGAGAAGCTACATGATCTGCACAACCCTTTTATAAACTCTCTGTTAGGCTGACCCTCACTCCATGTGACTCAAAAAGCCCTGCCATAGCCTCACTCTCAGCCATGACTTGAACTGGTGGAGGGGCTACAGCAAGTATCTAACCAGAGCTCTGCTGGTTTAGAAACTTAGCTGGGCTCAGTCAGACAAGCTTAGAGTTTGTATTGGGCTCTTGGTCCCAATGTGTAGGAGATTTAATTGAACTATGCCTTGTGGTTGAGCTCAAACAACCAGTTTCTTGGGGGCCTTACAACCTGTCTTCAGGAGGCTTTTGTACAGCTTTGCCTGAGCTGCAGTTAGCTCTCTTCTGGGGCAATTTGCTTTGTTGTTCCAAAGGAAAATTTACCTCACACAGAAATACAAATTCCAACCCAAAAGTAAAAACATACACAAATTCAGCTAGGTTCTTACTTTAGCACTTCTGGGTATCATCAAGAGATACAAAGTACACCAGAAAACAAGAGAGAAGAGGAATGAGGAAAAAGATTTTAGAGGAACATGAAGTCTATGGGAGCTGACTAGTCTTTCACTATTCCCTTACTTTGCCTTTTCTTCATAAACTCCCTTCTCCTGGAACAGATCATCAGCCTTCAAGGCAGGGACTGTATCAGGTTGCTGCCTTTAGCATTTATTTAGTTTTGGTACTAACCACCCACTGAAGACAAATATTGATTTCATTGTGTTGACTAGGCACACACCTAACTCTGCATGAGATCAGGCTTAAATTGTTCATGCTCTTGCAGGAATTCAAAAGAAATGTAATTAGCTATTTGAAAGGACGTGGATCAACAAGTGGCCAGAGAAGCTGGATGTTTCTTGGTGAACTGTCCAGACAGTTTCAATGGACACTTCAAAGTGCCAATGCAAATGATCAAGTGTGACAATTGTCAAACAACAGGTTTATCATCTGAGGCTTGGACTATTCATGTAACAAAATGAAGTGGTAGAACAGTGAGGTAATAGAATGGATTGTACTACTTGGGGCTACAGGATTTTGGGGATACTATTTTTAATGCTCTACTGCATTAACATCCTGCCCCCACCCAAAAATACCCTTGCTTGCTATGTTGGCTTTCTCTTTGTAGGAAATTGTTAACAAAGGAGAACATTATAAAGTGATTCCCCATCTGCAGTGGTACAGTCTCTTCTACCACTTCACTGGGTTGAATGTTTAGACAAGGTCTGAGACCCTTGCCACAGAATCATTAGATACTATGCTCATGTATGGTTTTTTTTTTTTAAGTCTGCCCATAATATTAGGATAATAGTTTCTGGCAGCCAAATGTAACAAAATGATTTGTTAGAGAATACTCCTGTCCATAGAAATATGGGCAAGTCCCTTAATTATAGCCTTCATAGCTACTAGCCACACCTAAGCCAAAATCTAATTATTGACTTGCTTTCGTGTAGCAAGTTAGACTAAACATGGCTGATTTCCATTTGGTAATAATAAAAAAATCTTAAGCAAAGTCATCCTCATCCATCTAAGCAGTACTAAAATCCCGATCTTTCTCTTGAAATGAGTGTTGTAACAGAAGAGGGCTATGGTCTTTGGCCTCTGCATCGCCCCAAGGGCTCTTAGAATGGTTATAAGATCTGTCATTCTCTTCCTAAGCATTTTTGCTCCCAGAGTCCTTATCTGCTTACACAATATCTTGATTTCAGCCAATTTGGAAGGGCTCCTAAGGCTGCATCCTTTAGCCAGAGTGCAGCTAAGTACTGTAATCCTTTCTACTAGTTTAGATTTTCTAGGATTTTCAACTATAAAGGCTGCTGCTTTAACGTAACTTGGCCCAAAATAGGAATCCTTAACACAGGCTTTTTAAGATAAGATGCCTGCTACTTTCCTCATACAAGAAAATTCAACCATATCTCAGGTCCCTGTCTTTTAAGAGGGGCTATCGCCATGGATCTGAGAAGCATTCTATAGAGCCCAGATTTTTTCTTCTTTAAACCCTATGATGGGAAGGGTTGGGAAGTGCAGAAATGCTCTTGGTCCCACTCATAATGTTAAATCAGCACCTCCAAGCATGTGATACACATATCTGTCTTCCATTCCTTAGTTGCATATTTTTTAAACCTCCTTGCTCTCCCCTAGATTTGGGGAAGACCTTGGGGTTACTAGGTTCCTCTTATCTTGTCAGGGACTCAAGGCTGTTAAGAAAGTCAGTGAAGCCTTTTAGGTTTCCAGCACAGGCTCCAAGTGGAACGGACTCCCTTGGAAGGTGGTGGACTCCCCTTCATTTGAGGTTTTTAAGCAGACATTGGATGGCCACCTGTCACAGTGTTTAGTTAAGATTCCTGCATTGCAGGGGTTTGGAACTTTAGGATCCCTTCCAACTCTACAATTCTATGATTCTATGGTTTATCTTTGTGATGATGCAATTTTCGCACACGAAAGCTGATGGCAGTAGTTTAGAAGTTAAATCAAAGAACTAGTAAATTGCTTATTAGGTTGCATTCCCTCTGAAGGAACAGTTTTTGTAATGTGTGTGGTATTATTATGTTTTTATATATATTTGAAGCTGCCCAGAGTGGCTGGGGCAACCCAGTAAGATGTGTGTGGTACTACTACTGCTACTAATAATAATTCCTGCACCTGAATTTGCTGCTGGAATATTTGCAGAGTTATGCTATCCAGACCCTCTATTTCATCAGGACCTTGCTTCCATGTGTCCATGCCTTGGAAAATTCACCTGAGGGAATTTCACAACTGGAGTATTGCCTGAGAAAAGGCCCTGTCACATGTTCCCACCAACTGAACCTCATTTGGTGGAGGGGCATAAAACAGGGACATTTAAATAACACAGAGCTCTCACATTCTGTGTTTCTGAAGGGACTCTTCTTCCATATATTCTCTGTGTACTGAGTTTACCTAACTGTGCTCATGAAATATTGCTCATAAGATCTAATAGGTGTAGCTAAGTGGTAGAACACATGCTTTACATGCAAAATGTCCCAGGTTAAACCTCCAGCATCTCTAGGTAGGAGAGGGGGCAAAAATTCTCTCTAAGCACCTGGAGAGCAGCAGCTACTCTGTTGACAATGCAGAGCTAGATGAACCAATGGTCTGATGTGGTATAAAGCAGTCTCCTATCTAGAGCATCCTTGATGATGGCTTCTCAGCCGTGGAACCAGTAGCAAAGCAAAGGATGGGCTGGAGGTGCTTACTTGACTTCCTGGGATGTGGGTCACTGCTGCTTAGCAGAACGGATGCAGGGGTGAGAGGGAGAGGCAAGGTGGCAGGGAGGTTGGTGCTGTGCAAACACATTGGTGGAGTCAATGCACCCCATCCCACTGTTCACTACTATGTAGAACTCCATAACCACAAAGGGTTGCTTGGCACACTCCCTACTGACTTCAGAAAGCAGATGCAAAAACTTTCTTTTTTTAATATCAAAGTGTTTTAAAACTGAGTCAAGGGATGAACTGGAATTTCTTTTAAAAAAGAATATTATTTAGACAATATGTAAACCATTTGATCCGAGCGGTGTACAGACCAAACAGAAGTTGTATACTGGCAACTTCAGCTTGTGCTATTGAAGTGGATTTGGTATTCTGGTGTGACAAACCCCCTTCCCACCTTTTCATGGTAAGGCAAGTGATGGGGGAAAGCACTGGAAAGTGTGGGAGGACAACCGCTTGACGCATCATATAACTTCCCACCAAACAAATCAGAATAAATGCTCAGTGAACAGTGGGTGTCATAAAACCTCCCTGCAAACTTCGTGGAAACAAAATCAGGATAAATGCTCGGTAGGTTGTCTGAAAGTGACCTCTGTAACTGCATGGGTAATAGAGCAAAGCTGCCCTAGGAGGTAAAAGTAGATGGATGAAGGCAACAGTTTGCTGTTTTGAATTACTGTTTATTAAAGAGAAAGGAATTTCCAGAAAGACTTTTAGTAATTCAAAGGTTATCTATAACGGGTCAGTATTCCCTCTGTGTCATTTCAGTTGTCAGTATAGTTTTCCTTCCAAATGTTAATCAGGCCAAAACTAAAACAACAACAAGAAGACGACAAAGAAGAGGAAATAGTATCATTGGTACTAAACTCCAAAACCAACCAGGGAAGAAAAGGAAAGGAAAAAAGGAGGAAGGAGCTCCACGTGTTTGAAGAAATATTTATTTCAGGCCCGATACATTTTGCCTTCCTAGGATCACCACAGTGGTTCATGCACTTGAGGGAACAGCTATATAAAATGTGCCCCTGAAGAAGGATTATTCTGAAATGTATTGGGCCCGAAAGAAATCTTTCTTCCAGCACCTGGAGGGCTTTCCTCTTTTTTTACTGCCAGTGGTAGTTTTTCAGTTTTTGTGACCCAGGCCAGCAGAACAGACTAAGTTCAGCTGTTGTACAATGCACTCTTTTGGTCAGAAGTTTAATCTGAGTTGCATAAATACCACTGGGCAGCATACAATACTATTCTAGGCCTTCTCTTTGCATGGCAGATCCGAAGTGGGGAAGGACACATTGATCACTGATAAGGTTTTTCCTATTTTGAAGTAAAAAATGACAGCCACTTATTAATGCAGTGGCAGGCCCACTTTTCCTTCCCATAGACAGTTAACGTGATCAGAGGAGTCTTCTTCTCTACCACTCCCTAGACAATTCCAGTTTGTCTGATTAGTTCAGGAAGACCTGGTTGAATATCTTGTGGTTTGAATACCCCTTGGCTTCAAGTGGCTCTCAGAACAGAAGGGAGATTTAGAGATCAAATCCAATTTTCATATAAATAGCACAATTTTTTAAATAACTTCTACTGTGCCTAAAGTCTGGAATTCATGAAAACACCAGGAGCTATACGTAATGACTAACTCTCCTAGCCAACCTTTGCCAAGTTGTCCACTTAAAAAACCCCCACTCATTTCTTTTATATTAAGCAAGAGCTAGCCCTTTTCAATTCCTTTTTACATTTATTTTTTCCTGGCTTCCTAATAATAATTTTTAAAAAGTTTCAAGAAGACTCATTTAACGTTTTCCCGACATTATGAAGGGGACACTAAGGTCTAAGGAAGTCACAAAACCACTCAATTAATTAAACCATATTCAAAGCAAAAGTAATATAATATAAACAAGATTTTTTGTTTTGTTACTATAAGTAGGACTTATGTCTGGTTTTCTACTACTTTCTGGACCAAAATACATGTAAAATCAAACTTATAGCAGACAACAATGTTTGGAAAGTTATGCTTATGCCTTAAATGAAGATCTCTGGGCTGGAGTCATATCTCATTTTGTAAAGTTATACAGTCCTCAAGCAGTGATTCTATCATACTATTTTCACACAGCACAGTAATACTGCAATGCCTGGAGACAGACAGTCAGGTCCTACATCCATAGCAGTGACCAGAGAAGAATGAAAACTGCAAAGAGTGCAGAGAGAAAAAATGCTATGGTGCATCTGCAGCAGCACAACCGGATACCTTCACCTGTCTCTCCTGTATCAGTCCCTATAGCTACCGCTGGCACTGTAACCTTCACATAGTTTGACCTCACTCCCAAAGGCGCACACCTCCACCGTCTCCCAAGGCAGACAGATGCCAACAACTAACCTGTGAGGTAAATTAGGCTGAGTGAGAAAACTCAGGAAACTTCATTTCTGAGTAGAGATTTAAACTTAAGTTTATCCCATCCCTAGCCCACTACTCTATCTATCTAATCTGGTTCCCCCCCTCCAGTATTGTCGTTGGACCTCTTAAAAGCTGATGATAGTGAAACTATTTCAGGGAAGATATTTGCCATTACCAAAAAGGACATGGAAGAATACTGAGATAATGAAGTACAGTGGTACCTCGGGTTAAGAACTTAATTCGTTCTGGAGGTCCGTTCTTAACCTGAAACTGTTCTTAACCTGAGGTACCACTTTAGCTAATGTGGCCTCCCGCTGCCGCCGTGCCACCACACAGTTTCTGTTCTCATTCTGAAGCAAAGTTCTTAACCGAAGGTACTATTTCTGGGTTAGCAGAGTCTGTAACCTGAAGCGTCTGTAACCCGAGGTACCACTGTATCATACCCCATAGTCTCTGCTCGGTAACCATTTGCCAGCAATAAGATGACCCCAATCCATGCACCAAAATAAGTGAGTGGTAGAAGAGTTTCAACGTGTTGATAATGTGAATCACTGTAATGAATTCCTGCACAGAACCCACCAATTTAAGGTTTTGTGACAGGCCACTAGCCTATTTTGGTGCAGAAAAGAAAACTGGATAGTGATCTCAAAAGCTGCTTTCTTAAGTCAAAATAATATGCTTCATCTAGGTATCCGCTTTTCAATTTAGGCACAAAACACTGTCACACTGTGTGCTGCTACTAATGACATGCAGTGGAAAGCCAGTGCAACTGGCTAGTTGGTAGAAATGCAAAGTGACACTTTATGTACACCTCGTTCCAGCAGGGAACAGTCTCGAAACATATGTCATGCAGCAACAATGGTACGGCCAACTGGCACCAATTAAAAAGTCACAGCTGGTTGATCTTCTTTAATGTTTAAAAAGCTCCATGAAAGTAGTTGTGTACATTAAGGGATCAGATGTTTGAGTGCTTACACTACAAACTTTATAGCAAAGGAATAAGCATACAGATGAAGTACAACACAATAGCCACTGGGAAAGGATGGTCATGAAATAGTTGTGAAACCAGGAGCACTTGCTCCACCTTAACGGTTGCTATTTTCCTCAAACCATTGATTTCTTATTGCTGTGTGTTGATGTGTTTTCTTTTCAATGCAGCACAATTAGATTCGGACACATTTCTTCAGTGCCCACATCACAGGTTATTGTGATGGAGATACTCTAGGATTCCCTTAGGACTTCAGAAGGGACACTTACACTTATTGTCGGCCAGAAGGTGTTTAAAAAGGATAGAACCTTTTTTATGTACGCTACAACAGCAGCAAGAATTCTTATCGCCAAGCATTGGAAGACCCAAGATTTGCCCACACTGGAGGACTGGCACTCGCAATTGATGAACTACATGGAATTAGCCGAGATGACTGCAAGGATCCGGGACTTGGGAGAAGAAGCAATGGAGGAGGACTGGAAAAAATTTAAAGACTATTTGCAAAAGTATTATAAGTTATATGAAACATAAGATGTCGTATGATTGGGAACTTAGCTCCAGTAATGAAACTTGAATATTTATGAAATTTGATAAGATTTATGAAAGAACCAAGATTTAAATGGGTAAAAACGATATTATGGTATATTTTTAGAGTATATGGTGACCAAGAGATTTAAATCTAAATTGCAATTGAAAATATAAAGAAATACACGAAATAAGGGTATAATTTGCTGATAAATTTATTGTTAAGAATGCATTGTGCGGGGGACGGGGGAAGTCCAATGGAAATTTGAAATAAGTCATTGAAGTGGTCGTGTTTCTTTTCTTTTTTATTTCCTTTCTTCTTGTCTTTTCTTTTTATTCTTTGATTGTTCTGTTATTTCTGTAAAAAATGTAATAAAAATTATTATAAAAAAAAAAAACAGAAGGGACACTTACAAGACCATTATTTTCATATTTGCTTAGAACTAAATTCCATGGTGCTCAGTGGGACTTATTCCCAGGTGCCAGGACTCCTGCCCCAAATGCTATGAAAGAGCACTCCTATGTGCAAGTAGAAAAGAGAAAGCTTTATTCAAGGCTTACAATGGCACAGGTCAGGCTATAGGTGTAGATCGTAGAGAGTTTGAGAACAGTATGAGGAGTCTGAGACTGGATAAAAAGAGTGAAGATGTCTTGAAAGATAGTCATACTCCTACCACCAGCTTTTAAAGGTTTTTGTTTTGTTTTATGATGTATTTTGTGTTCTCATATTGTATTTTTCTATTGTGAACCAGCCTGGGATCTTCAGATGAAGGGTGGTATACAAATTTAATAAACAGCAGCAGCAGCAACAACAACCAACAACAAGATGTGGCACACTCATTTGTGAGATTCTCCCTGTGAGAGTAGTGTGCTTCTTTGAGGTGTGTAGACCTGTTGCCAAAAGCAGATGGGCACTGAGCTCTCTCTGGCGGGATGGTGGTCCACCCCTCTGTTTCCTTCTCCTCCAGATATCCAGTCTTGCCTCCTGGATAATTGATCCCAAGGGCCATTGCTAAGGAATCTCTCTGATCCATGGGAGTAAAAGGACAAGAAGCCATTGGGACTGCCTCCTCTTCCACAGCCTTTGCAAGCAAAGGGGGCAGGGCCCCTTCCTCCCTCTCAAGTTGTTCTCTACCAACTTCAGTTACAGATAGGTAGCCGTGTTGGTCTGCCATAGTCAAAATAAAAAAATTCCTTCCAGTAGCACCTTAAAGACCAACTAAGTTAGTTCTTGGTATGAGCTTTCGTGTGCATGCACACTTCTTCAGATACTAAGGTGCTACTGGAAGGAATTTTTTTATTTCTACCAACTTCCTCATCCACATTCTCCTCCTCTCCTTCCTCATTTGACAGACTCAGGGCTGTCCCAAGTAATGCCTGACTTGACCCTCAGCATTCAGTTCCAACAGTCCTTCTTCCTTTCTCAAAGATGTCACACCCCACCCCCAGTCAGCACCCTGCCTCTTCTGCCTCTCCTCCACCTTAACACTCGGGGGGGGGTGTTTCTCTGTGCCAGGGTAGGTGCAGTGGACGAAACATTAGACTTGGACTAGGGACAGCTGAACCCAACTCCCAACTTTGCAGGCAATTTGGTGACAGCCTCCATCTTCCAGTCCAACCTAGGCCTTTTGCAATGATAAAAGGAGATGACCCCTTCCTATGCTACTTGTTCTGGTGGTGGAACTCAAATATGATAGATCCTATGGTTGATGTTCAAATGGGAGCACAAGGGACAGTTTGGAGAGTATGTGGACTGATGGTTAAGCCCACATGTGCTTTCCCAAATGCATCATCTATTTAACCTCCATGTCATAGAAATTGCTGTGAGTCTGGTTTGAATAACGCTGAAAATGAATTCCCATCTTCCCAATTGAATACTCAAGAAATATTTTAAAAGACAGAAAAGAATCATAACAAATTGGTTCTAAAATAGACTGCTTTTCTCATAATTTAACCTTCATTGTATCTTGCCGAATGTTACAGTTCCCCTCCCTGCACACTGAAAGCTGAAATAGCTTGCCCGCTGATACTCTTCCACTAGTAAAATGGCCACTTCTATTCTCAATGCATTATTCCTCGCCGCTTCTGGAGTGTGCTGTTCAGTTTTAAGCTGAAATGGGGGAAAGACAATGCGACTTTCAGATCCGAGCCCTTGATAAAAAGAATGACACCGTGGGAGAAAGAGTAAAATGTCTGGAAAATTAAGACTTATGGCGATGTAATGACCCAAGAAGGAAGCACTTCCACTACAGAGAATTCCCAACAGTAATCTCAGAAATCTCATTACAGACTGATCCTCTGTTACTTCAAGAGTAGTCTCAAATACAATTCTGTGCAATAATAAGAGGCTCGATGTGTCGATTAAATCCTAACTCCTCAGTCCTTCTAATTCTGAATACACAAAATCAGGACTGCTGCATACCAATTAAATATTCCTCACAGTTGTATTTGATCATGGGTTGCCAGTGAAATAACAATGCAGTACCTTCCATTTCTGGAGTCAAGGGTTTCTTTCCCCTTCACCACGGATGATCATTTCCCTTGCAACCCATGTTTAGAAAACAAAATATGTTACAGGTACGTAGGTTAAGGAACACCACACCAATCATATAAATGAAAGTGAATATTTTCAAAGTGGAGACAAACCATTGCAATATATCATTCAGCAGGCACATGGGCAACTCATCCATTGGCAGTAATGCTGATCCATCCTTGCCAACCCTCCAACTTCCTTGCCACCAACTTTCCAGTGCCATGTGGAAGAAATGGACAAAATCTGCCCACTTGGTCAGTCTCTGGCTGTTTTTTCCTTCCTTACAGTGGTACCTCCGGTTAAGAACTTAATTCGTTCTGGAGGTCTGTTCTTAACCTGAGATACCACTTTAGCTAATGGGGCCTCCCTCTGCTGCCGCTGCGTGGCCGCTACACGATTTCTGTTCTCATCCTGAGGTAAAGTTCTTAACCCAAGGTACTACTTCCGGGTTAGTGGAGTCTGTAACCTGAAGCGTTTATAACCCAAAGTGTTTGTAACCCGAGGTACCACTGCACTAGAATTCCTTAGATCCTTCCACATCTAGCTCGGACTCCTACTTACTTTTGAAGAAGTTCATGGAATGACAACTCTGCAGCCAACCAGAAACTGGCAAAGTGGGCGGATTTTGCCCATTATTTATTCTGGCAGGCAATTTCCACCAGAATGTTTCTAGAAAAACAGATGAGGAGGAGCCAAAAAGCTGTTTAGGTTGATTCCAACGCTTTTAGTAGCAGCCTCCCTTTTCACCGAACATCTGTCCATTGTTTCATATTATGAACTGTTTCCATTTCAAAGCAATTTGCTAGGTAGCCTTGACAGATTAAACGACCTTGACAGATTAGAGAACTGGGCAAAAATAAACAAGATGAATTTTAACAGGGAGAAATGTAAAGTATTGCACTTGGGCAAAAAAAATGAGAGGCACAAATACAAGATGGGTGACACCTGGCTTGAGAGCAGTACATGTGAAAAGGATCTAGGAGTCTTGGTTGACCACAAACTTGACATGAGCCAACAGTGTGACGCGGCAGCTAAAAAAGCCAATGCAATTCTGGGCTGCATCAATAGGAGTATAGCATCTAGATCAAGGGAAGTAATAGTGCCACTGTATTCTGCTCTGGTCAGACCACACCTGGAGTACTGTGTCCAGTTCTGGGCACCACAATTCAAGAAGGACACTGACAAACTGGAACGTGTCCAGAGGAGGGCAACCAAAATGGTCAAAGGCCTGGAAACGATGCCTTATGAGGAACGGCTAAGGGAGCTGGGCATGTTTAGCCTGGAGAAGAGGAGGTTAAGGGGTGATATGATAGCCATGTTCAAATATATAAAAGGATGTCACATAGAGGAGGGAGAAAGGTTGTTTTCTGCTGCTCCGGAGAAGCGGACACGGAGCAATGGATCCAAACTACAAGAAAGAAGATTCCACCTAAACATTAGGAAGAACTTCCTGACAGTAAGAGCTGTTCGACAGTGGAATTTGCTGCCAAGGAGTGTGGTGGAGTCTCCTACTTTGGAGGTCTTTAAGCAGAGGCTTGACAACCATATGTCAGGAGTGCTCTGATGGTGTTTCCTGCTTGGCAGGGGGTTGGACTCGATGGCCCTTGTGGTCTCTTCCAACTCTATGATTCTATTCTATGATTCTAGCCTGTAGGGACTGTTAGTTGAGAAAAGTAGCTGAAGATTTTTAATGCTTATGGAATTAATTCAACATTTCCCAACCTGGACTAGGACTCTCGTCATCTCTGACCATCTGGGGCTGGTGAGAATCGCAGTCCAAAACCTCTGGACAGCACTGGGTTGGGGAAGGCTGAACTTCTTTCATAGTTCTTTGACTCTTGACCAAGGTTACCATTTGTTTGACTGGACAGCAGCATTCTTTGGCAGTTGTGGGGAAGGAAGAGTTTGCTTGGAATCAGCATCCCTATCCACCCACAAACCAGCAAGGTGACTGGCTCTGTCAGCACCAAACATTTATTTGTTCGGGGAGATCCTCCTCCAGAAATCTTCTTAGCCACAAATGATGATGATGCGTGATGGTGGGTTTGCCCTATACGGTCCATTCTGGTACATAGCTCCACGCTTCTGGAAGCACGATCCATTTGCAGAAATGTGCTTCTTCATTCTGATTGCCTTTGCTGATCCAGAGCAAATTTCTTACTTTTATTATTCATAGGCAAGTGTCACAGGACAAAGTCTCTATTTACAAGTAAATGCAAAGCATTAAGAGTGCAGTGCAGAATGTATTTCTGTGAAACTATGGTCCTGCACTACTCCTAGTCATTTCAATGAGATTTCTGCAACAGAGGTTCCTTGCACATTGTGTACAAAATATGCACATATATAAAATTTGCTCTGATTGCATATTTTTCCTTCTGTTGCAATGCAGTTTTCAAAAGGCTTCTGCTGCATAGACAGCTGAATCAGTATAGGCACACACACATTGTATTATTTTCCCATAGATCTTCTTTCTCCTAAATAGTGCCTTTATAAATCTATAAAAGTATTATTGCCCCCTTTTAAAGGATTTCTGCTGACCACTCCAGGAATCTGCAGCATTAATTTGGTAGAGAGGTAAAACTGCTGGTCTCTGATTATGCCTCTTGGGTGCAGATGTCCTCTACCTTTAAGTTAATAATTTCATAATCAGTGATATGGCAATTTCCACATGAAAATAAAAATAGTCTCAGCCCATGTTATTTATCATTTGGTTCCACAAAGGGAGCACATTTCATATCTACAAATCCATCCTGAAACAAATCTGATTTCTGGCTACTCTGCAGCATATTTTGATCTTTACTGAGTAATGAAGTCTTCATTTTTGTGCCTAAAAAAAATTTCATGTATAATACAAACAACATTATCTCTAAAACTGTGATACATCATCATACATGCAAAACTAAAGCCTTGTGGGTATGACAGGCTGGGCAAGTTAGATGAACCACTTCAATTTTCCATCAATCAAATTATAGTTTATTGTTCGGCTGAACTACCTCAGGCAACACAAATCTAAAAACTGTCATTTTGGAAACATTACATTTTTTCCCTGTCACATTAAAACCCAAGCCATGGCCATAAAAAAGAATGTCATATTACTGGCTGTAATATTCCTTAATTTAAGAAGAGCTAATTCATCTCAAGCCTTGTGCAGTGTGCCTCAAATTTGGACCTCAAAGCACAGCAAAGACACACTGATTGTTCCCAACTCAATAAGTGCATTTAATTCTTACCTAAATAATGGTGATTTTCGCTAAAATGCAGGAAGATTTGACATTAGTGCCTACCTTAGGGAAGAAAGGCTTTGTGTTTCCGAATGATTAGCTCTATCATTTTTGTATGCACAAAAGTTGTAATACGTGTAATTAACATTTGAAGTAAAATGTCCATCTGATTAAATGGGTCTTTCTCTCTATGTATTTCACATATTGATAGAATGCAAGAATCACCCCTTAACCCCCAGTTCTTACAGCAGAAAGAGAGAGAAAGAAAGAGAGAGAACACCACTGGTCTTCATAAGGCTGAAAAAGTTAAAAAGTAATCTTGGAAACATTATGAAACTGATTGTATTCTGTCACCCACAAGTGTATCAATGTCCCTTATGACATTTACCCTGTAGGTTCCTTTACAGTTTAAAACCAAAAGCAAAATGAGCAATATGCTACTAAGTCTGAAATGTTGTGTCAGTTGAATTGAAGCTTTTAAAATATAGGTTACAGAGTATTAACTGGTAGTCACATGGAGGGATTGTGTTTTCTTTATGGCATTTTCTGATCTTTTTAAACATAAAAACTATTTATTTTATTACATTGATGCCATATTTGCCCTACAATGAGCTCAAGACAGCATGCATGCTGACCCCCTGCCTTTTTTCCTCACCCTGTGAGGTAGGCCAGCTGAAAGATTTTGACTGGCCAAAGGCCACCTCAGTGAATTGTGTAGCGTGTGGGGATTTGCACCTGGGTCTCCCTAGTCCTCATCTGGCACCACGGTAGTCAGCAGAAGAAAGGGATGGATGCAATATATTGTGTTGCTTGGACTCTTGGGTAGCAAAAATGGAATGTGATGCCTTTTATGATGTGTGTTAAAATTAGCCCAGTTTGGGCAAAGAAACAGCTTTGGTTGCCCTGTATGATAACTTCTGTTGGGAGAGAGAGAGGGGAAATGTGTACCTGTTAATTCTCCTCAGCCTCTCAGAACCATGGACCATAATATCCTTCTGGAGCAGCTGTCTGAGTTAGGGGATGGCAACACTGCTTTGCAGTGGTTCCAGTTCTACTTGGAAGGTTGCTTCAGAGGGTAATGGTTAGGGAGCGCTCTTCAGCCCCCAGGGCAACAACATATGTCTTGGTTTTGGGTTTGATGCTGTGAAAATAACTAACGTCATTTAACTTGCGTACAAGTTCTTCCATTTGCTTGCCCTTGAGAAATGTGTATACTTATGGTCAGGTGGATTGTTGTAAGCAATGGGATTTATTTCTGAGTAAATAAATTTGGAATTTAGAACGGAACTTTGTTTTAACATGGTATAGTTTAGTTTAACGATGGGTTTAAAAACTCAAAGTCAGTTAACAGCTCAAATCTTAGACATTAGGGTGAGGAGACTGAAGCCCATGGTCCAGACATGGTCCTGAAGGACTCTCCACTTGGCCTGTGAAACCATTTCCAGGAAGCTACTCCCACCTACCCCACAGCTGACATCATACATGGCACCAGGTGTGCAGCAGGTACGGGCAAGACTTCAAATGAACAGCTGGGAACCAAAAGCTCTTGGATGTTGGTTTGATTGAGCAAGGTGTGGTGCTACCCACCCATGAGCTGCTTGGCAGGTGAAAGCACATCTTCACCCCGCTTCACTTCTATCAAGAAGCAAGTGCTACTGAGTTCAGTCAGATTTAATCCTAGTTATTTGGATATAGAATTATAGATGCAGTCACCTCCAGTTTTACATCATATATTGTTGTCAATTGCAAACACATTTTAAAAGAATATGTTGTTCAGATTTCTTACCTCCACCATGAGGTCCCAGGTCAGGTTATAACAGTTTAAAAATACAATGTTAAAAAGAGTTAAAGCAGATTACAACTCAGAGAATAGGGTGGGTGCTACAATATATATTTCAGGTGTCAAATGCTAGGGTAAATAAATTGTTAACCTTATAATTTCAAGTACACAAACTGGATACCCTACTTCCTAGGGGTCTCTCTCTCTCTCTCTTTCTGTGTGTGTTTATCTAGATCTATATCACATGGCTATTATTTTATATCATTTTGAGACTTTAAAGCCAAAATCTAATTATACCAGTAAAAAATATTTTCTAAATATAAGTATTTTCTCTTTTCTAAAAAGAATTTGTTTTCTATATTCACTATTTGTTTTCCTTTCTTGAAAGGATTCATTTCTCTTTGAGCTTCAAGTGGTCCCCTAAGCTGATCTAAGTGCACACATGAGCAGTTAGATCAAAAAACAGCCTTGAGCACGGTTCATATCAGTCACTCAGTCATTCATTGAGGAGATGGAGGTAACAGAGGAAGAGAGTAGCATGTGACCAGTGTCAGAAATGCACACTCTCTTTCTCACACACATACCCCTGGCAGTGGTTTAGAAACATAGGAAGCCGTCTTATACTGAAACAGATCTTTAGTCTATCCAGCTCAGTATTCTCTAGATGCTGGGAATTGAACCAGGGACCATCTGCAGATGTTCTACCACTGAGCCTTTCTTATTTATGAGTCCTTTCTTATTTGTTATGGTGATTGCTGTTTGTTATGGTATGTTGGGTTGCTATTTTTTTATAGTAATTTGGAGTAAAATGATTTATTTTCAGATGACTCTTGTGACCCACCAAATCAGTTGTTTCCAGTCCATTCTGTTTTGCTCAAAACTAGAGTGAAATTGGGTTGGATAAGAAATATTGCCATAAAGATATTGATACTCCAATTTTAAGCATACATTCATAGACGTAAGTCATTGGACCTTCGGACCCTTTTCCTGATAAGATGTGCCAGGAAGTGGGAGGAGGTATGATGAAGTTTGCTGTTCTTTAATCAAATAGAAGGTTTCACAAAAGTTGATGCAGAAGGGGTAGTGCTTCAGCAGTCATGCATGCTGCAACTAGGTGATTGCACTAACAACTTCTTCTTCTTCTTCTTCTTCTTCTTCTTCTTCTTCTTCTTCTTCCCTGCCGTCCCTGGCCAAAACCGGGCTCAGAGCAGCTAACATCAAATGTATAACACATTAACATAAAATCAGACAATCAATTAAAATACATCCTAAAATCAGATCAGGATCAGAATAATATCCAATCAGATAGCAGCCCGCAGATTAGGGGGGTTGGGGACCTTAAATGCTCACCAGGCCCAACTGTTTGTGCTGAACTTATATGAGCCTGTGAGAAAAATTGGGATGCCACTTTCATGCAAGTTCCTATGAAAGGGGAGAGGGAGTCAGACTGAACGCTGACCAAAGGCCTGCTGGAACAGCTCTGTCTTGCAGGCCCTGCGGAAAGATGTCAAATCCCGCAGGGCCCTGGTCTCTTGTGACAGAGTGTTCCACCAGGCCATGGCGATGGCCAAAAAGGCCTTGGCCCTGGTCGAGGCTAGTCTAATCTCCTTGAGGCTCGGGACCTCCAAGATATTATTATTTGCAGACTGTAAGGTCCTCCGTGAGGCATACCAGGAAAGGCGGTCCTGTAGGTTATGAGGGTCCTAGGCAGTATAGGGCTTTAAAGGTTAAAACCAGTACCTTAAACCTGATCCTGTACTCCATTGGGAGCCAGTGCAGCTGGTATTGCACTGGATGAATGTGATCCCATGGCGTGGACCCCATAAGGAGTCTTGTTGCGGCATTCTTCACCCGCTGGAGTTTCTGGGTCAGCTTCAAGGGCAGCCCCACGTAGAGTGAATTACAATGATCAAGCCTGGAGGTGACTGTCGCATGGATCACAGTGACAAGATCAGGGCGAGAGAGGTAAGGGACCAACTGCTTAGCACAGCAGAGATGAAAAATTGCCACCTTTGTTATAGCTGCAACCTGTGCCTCCATAGAAAGGGAGGTGTCAAAGATTACACCCAAACTCTTAACAGGGCCCTGGCACTAATTGCGCCCCCACAAGAGATGGGAGTTGGCCCCCAATCCCATATCGCTCAACCCAGCCAAAGGACCTCTGCCTTCAAAGGATTTAACTTCAACCGGCTCCCACGCAGCCATCCAGCCACAGCTACCACTCGGGTCTGCAGTTTGGTCCTTTGGGGATTAAGATTCCTAGTTTTGGACTCAGGACTATGGCTAGGTAGAATTTACCCTTCACTCAATGTCAACTTATACTACAGTCCTGGGATTGCAGAGAAGAAGGCAAGCACACCCTGTTCTCTGCCATTAGCAAGGGGACTGAAAGTGATGTAGAGATAATTCCATATCAAAGGAAGCCTAGATGGAGATGGAAACACTGAATCCAATTCCTCTATAAGATTTCTGACAATCAAACTATTTTATTTTAACAAGAAGGAAAAATATCTGTGCATTTGCCATTGCTATTGTCTTAATTCATAAAGTTGAGTTTAAAAAGATGTTCAGGGAAGGGTAGCCATATAACACCACTTTCTCTCACCCCTTTCTTTAAAGAGGGGAGTCATGAATTCCCTGCAAAATCCCCCCTCATGTGTACCTTTGTAAATGTAGAGCCCCTTCTCACAGGGCCATGGCTGGATTGGGGAGAGCCCTTGATGCCCTGTGACCCTTGTCATACATTCTCCCAATGCATGTGGTTTGTCCATTGGAAACACCCTGTATTGCCAATAGCTAACCAACTGGATTTCTACAGGAATACCTGTAGAAATACTAGGGACGTGGGTGGAGCTGTGGTCTAAACCACTGAGCCACTTGGGCTTGCTGATTGGAAGGTTGGCGGTTTGAATCCCCGCGATGGGGTGAGCTCCCATTACTCGGTCCCAGCTCCTGTCAACCTAGTTAGTTTGAAAGCACGTCAAAGTGCAAGTAAATAAATAGGTACCACTCAGGTGGGAAGGTAAACGGTGTTTCCGTGCACTGCTCTGGTTTCACCAGAAATGGCTTAGTCCTGCTGGCCACATGACCCGGAAAAAACTGCCTGTGGACAAACATCAGCTCCCTCGGCCAGTAAAGCGAGATGTGCTTCACAACCCCAGAGTCATTCATGACTGGACTTAACTTTTTACCTGTAGAAATAGCACTGTGAGCAGTCTCTGTGCCACAAAATTCCAACTTAATTTCAAAACTCAAATGCTGGTTTTACAAAGAATGGAATTTATAATGTCTCTCCAAGCCAGGTTTCATTGCATGGAATTGGAAGAAGGCAAAAACAATGGAACTAAGGGGGTGGAGGAGAAAAGGAAAAGAAAGAAAAGGAAAAGAACACATGAAAATGATTTGATGTTGATATTTGGATCAAATAAGCAATGTATTTTATCGTTCCTTTACTGATTAAAATCTGTATTCGTTTAGATGTTGTATTTCTTGCTTTACATGTGTTGATCCTATATGAAATGCAGGGAAAGAGTGAAATCTTGTAATATTTTCATTTGTTTAAGACAAGGAATCCTCTTTTAAAAATATGACATGGAAGATAAATTGCCACAAAATACCAAAGAATATAAAACCCAGAAGCCAGAAAATGAGTGTTAGACTTTGAAAATAGATCACATTGTGATGAAATGACCTGAATGTCCCTGTTCTTATGAGAGTCTACACTTCCCAGATGACCTCTTTTCCAGATTAGTATTTGGAACTCAAAGGATATATTTCCCGTATTGGATTTTTTCTTTTTTTAATAGGAAGCCTGTGGACAACATATGTTGGATCAAGCATTCCAGCAGTTAAGGTTTTGAGTTTTTTTGTTTTTGTTTAAAAAACATGCTGCATTTCTTTTGATAC
Source organism: Podarcis vaucheri (assembly GCF_965113315.1). Classification (NCBI taxonomy): domain Eukaryota; kingdom Metazoa; phylum Chordata; class Lepidosauria; order Squamata; family Lacertidae; genus Podarcis; species Podarcis vaucheri. The sequence continues at coordinate 62,916,040 of NC_138766.1, read as the reverse complement.
AGTTCAGTGTGATGGCATTGGTGAACTGTTTGTTAAAAAAATAGAACTTGCCCAAAGTTCATCAGTTAAGGAAAAGTCTGAACTAACCTGGTATATATCTAATGGAGTTCGGAGATTCTCTTTTGGAACTTCAGAAACAGCAATGGTTTATCTGGTTCATCTTGACATTTGTATAATGAGACAGTGCTTCATTATGCAATAAATGACATCCTATTGAGCTTCACAATTATATGAGGAGTGAAATATTTGAAGGGAAAAATAGAATCACAGAATCTGATTATGGATTTACAAGGAAGTGGAAACATTCTAAACTCATCCATCTACATTTTACTTTGCAAGATTGTTAAGTCAGATTTATTCAATTAATAGAGGAAAGGAAACTTGAAATAGGAATATAAATACAGTGTGGATGTCAACTGTGCAAACATCTTGACATATGCCTATAGGCACCACTGTTCACACCATGATCCTCATGGAGCTCTGGCCCCCAATAAAATGTCTCCTTCCTCCTAGGCTAGACATGTACATAAGTAGGTCCCACTTACACAGACTTTTTGCCATAAATAGCATGGGCAGACTACAAGCTGGGACAGGGCTTAGTCCTTTCATTCTTATCTGTCATATAGCTAATCTAACCTGCCCTTCCTCCTTCTGATGGCTAAAGAATATTAGCTTCCCTTGAGATGAAGACTGTAGATGTTCCTTCTCTATGGTGACTTCTGTTCTGTGTATCTGAAGAAGTGTGCATGCACACGAAAGTTCATACCAATAACAAACTTAGTTGGTCTCTAAGGTGCTACTGGATGATTATTTTTTTTTTGCTCCTCTATGAGTGTGATTCTGTGAAGGAAGAGGGAAACAGCAGTCTTTCTTTGCAGGGAAATGTGTGGACAGACATCTAGTTTCTCTCACCTCCAGCAATTGCAGGAGAAAGGATAAATAAAATAAAACCAAAACCAGGCTGATTCCTAGAAGTTGAGTGGAACATGTAGTGCAGCCTTAGGTTTACCCCACTATCATTTTTTTTTTTATAATAATTTTTATTACATTTTTTACAGAAATAACAAAGAGATCAAAAAGTAAGAAGAAAAAAAAAAAAAAAAAGACCAGAAAAAAAGGAAAAAGAAAAACACGACCATTTCAATAACTCATTTCAAATTTCCATTGGACTTCCCCCATCCCTCGCAGAATGCATTTCTTAACAATAAATTTATCAGCAAATTATATCCTTATTTCGTATGTTTCTTTCTATTTTCAATTACAGTTTAAATTTAAATCTCTTGATCAATATATACTCTGAGCAATATACCATAATATCGTTTTTACCCATTTAAACCTTGATTCTTTCATAAATCTTGTCAAATTTCATAAATAATTAAGTTTTGTTACTGGAGCTAGATTCCCAATCACACGACATCTTATGTTTCATATAACTTATAATACTTTTGCAAATAGTCTTTAAATTTTTTCCAGTCCTCCTCCATTGCTTCTTCTCCCAAGTCTCGAATCCTTGCAGTCATCTCGGCTAATTCCATGTAGTTCATCAGTTGCGTGTGCCAGTCCTCCAGTGTGGGCAAATCTTGGATCTTCCAATGCTTAGCGATAAGAATTCTTGCTGCTGTTGTAGCGTACATAAAAAAAGTTCTATCCTTTTTAGACACCTTCTGGCCGACAATGCCCAGAAGGAAGGCCTCTGGTTTCTTGGGAAAAGTGTACTTAAACACCTTTTTTAACTCATTATAGATCATTTCCCAGAAGGCCTTCAGTCTTGGGCAGGTCCACCAGAGGTGAAAGAATGTTCCCTCAGCTTCCTTGCATTTCCAACATTTGTTATCGGACAAATGGTAAATCTTAGCTAGCTTAACCGGGGTCATGTACCACCTGTATACCATTTTCATAATGTTTTCTTTCAAAGCATTACATGCAGTAAACTTCATACCGGTGGTCCATAACCTTTCCCAGTCATCAGACATAATATTATAACCAATGTCCTGAGCCCATTTTATCATTGCTGGTTTAACTGTCTCATCTTGAGTGTTCCATTTAAGCAGCAAGTTATACATTCTCGATAATAACTTGGTCTTTGGTTCAAGCAACTCTGTCTCAAGTTTCGATTTTTCCACCTGGAAACCTGTTTTTTTGTCTAGCTTAAAAACCTCATTAATTTGGGCATAATGCAGCCAATTTTGCACCTTATCCTTTAGTTTTTCAAAGCTCTGCAATCTCCAGTTACCTTCAATATTTTCTATTATTTCCCAATATTTCGGCCAATAAGCCTCCATATTGGTTGTTTTCCGAGCTTTGGCCTCTATTGGTGAGATCCACCTCGGAGTTTTGCTTTCCAATAAGTCTTTGTATTTTTTCCAAGGTTTACCCCACTATCAAACACAACAGATTATTTCTTTGCTAATGAAAAAAATGGTGCAGATGGTGCTATAAAAATGTAAGAAAAGCCCTACTAGATCAGACCAGATGCCTATGTAGTCCATAGTGAACAATCAGACAGTTCTCATAGTGACCAATCAGGTGCTGAAGGGATGTCCAACACCAGGACATGAGTGCAGCAACACTCTCCCACTCCTGTCCTCCAGCAACTGCTGCTTAGAGATAATGAAGGTAGGTCATAGCCATCTTGACTAGTAGCTGGGGATGTGGGAGAGAGACAATTTGGCTTGCATTTAAAGATGAGCTTACCTTAATTTGCACTTTCCCCAAAACACTTTCCCAGCAATAAGCAAACTGAAGCACAGCAACTCGCAATTCACTGCAACCCCATATACACCTTTGACTGGACTTAACCGTCCAGGGGTCCTTTACCTTACAAGAGTACATATACTGAAATCAATAAATAAATGATTTCTAAGCTAGAGTAAAGTTTGCATATGTATATTAAGTGAAAATAAATGCAAAAATGCATTTTGGAGAATTATTTTGGAAAAAACAGTTATATTAGAGAAATTACTTTGGGGGTGAATGTATATTAGGGAATAATGCATAAAAACTCTTTGAAGGAAGGTGCTGGGCTCTGCTGGGAGAAGGGGCAAAAAATGTTTATAAGAAATTGTTGCCCCATCCCTTTTTCTAGTGGGGAGTTTCTGCTGGATCCCAGGTCCCTCCATGAGCTCCTCTGGTCATGGAGGTATAAGCCTAGATCCAAGCCATAATATTTTCATTCAAGGAAACTACAGTCTGATTCATGCTTACATAGGAGTAAGGCCCCTTGAACTCAACAGGATTTACTTCTAAGGATACACACATATCATTGTGCTGTATGTTATGATTCTAGTGGCCTTGGGAAATTGGTAGTGCAGCAGTGGGTGCTAAGTTGAATACTTTTTTACTGTTGCTATTATTACTGACACAATATTTTTATATATATTCTGTGATTCTTTTTTCTTCCAGATTAACAATTGATAGGAGAACAAAACCCTGAATTTCACCTCTTTCCATTTTGGCAACCCAGAAGAAATAGTTACAGATCATTTGCCAGGCCTGAATCCCAAGATCCTGAGGTAATGTGTGATTTTAAGCATCTTGCTTCTAGTTTCTAACGTACACACAGGGGAACAGATTGTTGGCAAGACTCTTTCAGATAGCTAGTTGAATTCTGCATCAATGAACACCATATTGGGTCTGAAGAGCTATGAGGGATCCGCAGTGGTAATTCCCAGAGCAAGCCTACTGCAACTATGAATACACAAGTTTGAATGGCTGCCAAATCTTTATCATGATAGTTCCAGTTGGAAACTGGAAGGAAAATATACACAAGGTAGGAATTAAAAAACCACAACAATGCTTGTTCATTTCTACTCTTTGTTGTTAATCCTGTAATGCATATGTAAATTGCTAGTGCTGAAGAAAAGACAGTGTGTACCCACACTGTGCCCCAGTAGACAAGCTGCATCTTAATAGTGAAAAGCAACAATTTCTTTTCTGCAAATCAGTAATCTGATATTTGCAGTTAAGATTGCAAAATGTGTGATTTTTTAATTTTTAAAAAAGTTTTATTGTTTTAATCAAGAACATGGAAAAAATTAATGAAATAAGCATGGGGCACATGTTAAATGTGTACTTTTAATTGGACTCTATAGTGCACAAACGCAAGCTATATACCAGTGGATCTGCCAAAAGCTAGCATTTGGTCAATTTGGAAGTCAAACTTGATAGCTTTTAAAATGATTGGATGTGTCCCAAGCCTTGCATTCTCTCTAGGAAACTGTAATATTCATGTAATTCATACTGAGCTTGGTTACAAGTTACTTGCACATGCACGTTCAGCATCTCTGGGATTCCTATCTCTCTTCAGGAATGGCTTGCCTGTCTCCACATGCAGGGGGAAGTATCTAACTGACTCATCCATTGGCTGCCCTCACCTGGTTTAGCCAGCCAGTTGAAGCCCTTCCTGGGGTGTGGCCTCTGTCACATGCTGACAGCTTCTAGGAGCCATAGGGGAGAGCTAAATGCAGGAGGGGACCAAAGGTGAACAAACTAACCCAGAAGGAGCACAATGTGTCCCCCACCAGAGGTACTACCCCTCCCGTAACACCCCAGACACCCTTGTGCAACTGAATTGGCCTTAAACATCTGGTATGATATGTTATTGCGGTCTTTAAAAATTGTTTGCATTTTGAGCCAAAGCTTTATTTCAATGCCAATTTATTATGTGTGCATGTGTTTATGTGCAGCCTGCTCTACTTTTCTTCTTACCTGTGTGATGATAATTATATATTTACATCTCGGGAGGTATTATACCCAGGTGATCACTGTATTGTGTCTGACACACAACACAGCAGTTTTCAACAACATTAGTATGGTATGGAGATAGGCAAACTCCTGCAGAGGAACTCAGATGTATTCATGAGTCCAGATTTTGGTGTCAGATATTTCACAGCATTCCAGGCACCTACACAGATTCTGCCGGATCCATGGTGAAGTGAGATTGAGACTTTTACATGTGCTGGAAATGGTGTGAGCATACATTTGCTGACCTGAAAACAAATTCATTGGGATACAGATAATTTCCATTCAAACCACTTCTGCAATGCTCATCTTTGCTCACAGTGTCCATAAAGGAGCAAGACCAAGTATAGAGTCTTTATATGTCTTTCCCATATACAATGCACCTGACAAAATAGAATTACTTGCATTCTGTCCTCCAGCCAGCAGTCAAAATGGCAAAGAAAACAATTATGTAGACCATGTTCAAGACAAAACTTGAAGCTCTTGATGTCTCATTGGGGAAAACCGGAAGATTATCTCTTGGCTCCAAATATGGTGTTGAATGAACCATTTGGCTTAGTAAGAGTAACCCTTCAGTCATCAAGGAGATCCAGAAATTGAACATGTGAATGGTGGGGTAGCGATAAATGTGCTGCCTCTGCCCCCAATGTCATTGCCTTCCACAAGTTGGGTCTATAGGGAGTCAGCTTCTACACATTGAGACTTCCTGCACAATGGAGAATCCTTGAAAAATCAGGATTCCACATTGCATGGGGACGTCTACATGAGCAGAAGCAGAATCCCTTCTTCAGATTCACCTTCATATAATGGAAGGCAATGGGGACAGGGACTAGGGCAAGCACACTCAGCTTTGCATGCCCATTGTTAGATTTCCACTAATGCCTGAATAGGGTTGTTAATATGTTAACAATGTCACCATTCAATATCAGTGCCAAAAGTGTCTTATTACAACCAGCATCAATCTTGTTCACTTTAACCTAGACTTTGGTAAGTTTTGTTGCTTAAGGGCCACAGCACATGTTAGAGCATCTGTTTTGCATGCAGAAGATTCCAGGTTCAATCCCTGGCATCTCCAGGCAGTCTGAAACCCTGGAGAGCAACTGCCTGTCAGTGTAGACAGTACTGAGAAAGATGGACCAATGGTGTGACTCGGTAGAAAGCAGCTTCCTGTGTTACTTTGTCTGGATATATTTTCATTGCACTATGAAGAAGACTTTTCTATTTTCAAATGCTGACAGTAAACGTGATATATTTCTTGCTAGAGCTATACTTGTTAATTTCTCTCTTCCTGCCCCTTAACATTATTTATTATTTAATATCTGCAAAGCATTTTGGGATACAATTTAGAAGAGAATCACTTCTCTCTCTCTCCCCTCCCTCTCTCACACACAAGCCAACAAAGAATTGCATTTTAATGAATCCATTTGTGAAGGGATGTGTTGTAGTTTTAATTTTTAAAGACATATAATGGCTCATTTCACAGTTATTGGGCTGCATGGACAAGAGACCAGAGTTCTTTAAAAAAAAAATCATTTTCATGATACTAGCACACATATATTGATGTATATTAATGGTCTTTTAAACCTTTGAAAGCCAAGTTGTCTATGTTGACTAATATAGTTTTATATTATAGCAATGTGTGTGTGTTTGTACACACACACACAAACACACAAATATGTATTGAATGGGGATTATTGGTGGAGGCAATGTTTTGCTACTATTTGGATTTTAGTTTTGTATTTCAGTTGTTCAGCTTTAGTATGAGTTATCATTTCACCCTAGTGTATATTAATGAACATAGGATGTTCTGATTGCCAGTACCTCTATTTAAATTTTGTTGGCATATCTTGTAATAGTTCCCGAATCTTGAAATACTGCTATATTTTATTATGTAAACTTTGGACTGCTTTGGGTATGGCTTGTATGGAAAAACAGTGTACAAATATGAGATACATTATTAAGTCATTATAATATTACATCTGGAGGAAGGCGTTTACCAGTCTGAAGCACTACACAAAAATGTGCTTCTTCTGTTACTCTAGTTAGTAAGACACACATGGAGGACAAAATCCAAATTTCCCAGAATTGCAGAGATCCATATTAACATCATAGACTGAGTCTAGGGACAAAATATACTATGCTGGTATAGGGGTTTTTGTGCTGATGGGGGGGGAGAGAATATTCAATGCAGCCATATGACTATCTATTAAGCTGCTTCTCTGGCCAAGAATACAAAAAAAAAAAAAAAATCCCTTCAAAGAATCAGTAGGGTGTTTTCAACAAGTGAGAAAATTGGTTTTTGACCTCTCTTGACTTCTGTAAGCTTTCATGAATCCCACCTGTGGTTTCTTTTCTAAACGAGTGAGTGATAAAAAGAGAATATTTTCTCTCCTTTTATTTGTACTATACCCCTCCTCTTTCCCTGTTAAACAGGATGGTGCTCAAGCCAGTTCTGTCCAGTCCTTCCCTTTAGGTAGAAACTGAAGAATCTTTCTTTATACCCCTGGAACAGGGAACAGTGTGCTTTTTACGCCACACTTCATCCAGTGCTAAAAAAAAAGTCTAATGATGTTAGGAACACTGTGAATGGGACTTGCTTCTCCACATATTCACACTGCCCGTGATTTGGGCATTAGAAATAATTTGGTGGGTTTTAAAAAATACTGGGCACCTTTTGAAATACATCCCCGTTTTAAAATACTAAGCAGTCTATAAGACACATTCACTTGTCAAGAAATGGGACTTCGCTGCCCAAATAGAAACCATAGGCCAAAATAATTTTTTTAACTGCTTACCTGGGGATTCTCAAGATGAAGCATTTTCAGACAAACTGTTTTAACACAAATCTCTCGATCCCTTTAAAAATGTCTCAAGCTGAGAAATCAGAAGCTGAGAATCCCAAGACAAAAATTGCCTTTTCAGTTTTTGTTTTATGTAGCAAATGTCCCATCAGGCCTTTGGGGGCAAAAGTCCAGTGTTTGCAACTCAGCAGATTAGGCAGAGGGGCTCACAAGCACTGTAGGATTGGCTCATCACATCTTGAAAGAAGTGAATAAATACATTTCAGCGTCTAAAGAGGGGCCCCTGTCTAAGACCATTAAAATTGTAAAAATGTCCAAACTGTACCACAAGTGGAAATGTAAAGTGTCTGATTATGGAACCCTTCACAAACCTTGTGTAGGGCCAAGTCCCATCTAAACTTATAGGTGTGTTGTACAAACAACCAGGCCTCTGAATAAATGACGAGTGATTTCTGATGGACAAGAAGGCCATACAAAATTGCCTTGAATAGTGCTGGTGTCAGAGGGCCCTTGAATGCTCAGACTCCAATAGAAAGGACTTTACTTTGGAATAGATTTTTTTTTTAATTATATGAATGCCAAGCAATCTGGACAATCTTCCAAGCCAAAGTTTTAAAGATTAAAAATAACATATTGACTCACAATTTCCCTCATTCCTCTGCTCCTTTGTACCTCTCATGCACAGGATCCTTACTTCACTTTCCAGTCTCTCTGACTACAGTTGGCTTTAACCAACCATAATTAACACTGCTGGCAAATAATAGTTTGCAAAACTGCTTCTAACTATGGTTTCTAACTATGCTTCTAACTATGGTTTCACCCAGTCGCAGTGCCCTTCACCCCTGTGCAAAGGCAATAGCTATGGTGGAAAGGAACAAACTTGACAAGACAATGATCTGGGATAAAAACTGGCCACAACTTTATTGATTACAGATGTAGGTGGACTTTGGTCCAGGCACTGAGTGTATATCCATTTCAGCCTTCTGCTGGAGCTCTGAAATTTTGGATAGGGTTTCTTCTATGGTGGCTGTTTAGTCATTAGGCATGGATGAATCCGAAAATGTTGCAATCTCATTTACCAATTTTAAGTTCATATTTCCATATTAGTTTGCATTTTAAGGAAAAATCCTCATGAAAATTCAGTAGCATATTAGCATGAATTTATCCTAATCAACACATGTTTTCATGCATTTTTGCCTAATATACATTTTTGCAAAGCAATCTTTTCCAATGCATTGCATTGTGTGTGTGTTGTTTTCAGAGAAATATTCATTTTTATGCACACTTTATGCATTTTTGTGCATATAACTTTGCTGGAGAACTTCACTGCAAAATTCAGAGAAGTGTGGAATTTGAAGGATGGCTGCCGTTTGGTCCGGGTATTGTTTCTGAAAGTGTGTATTAGGCAAGTTTGCCTTTAAATGAGGACATAATCATGTTTCTCCCCCATCCCTGTTCATTATTTAAGTTACCACTTGATTTTTGAGTCCACAGATAATGAAAATGTATGCTGCAGGGTCAAAATCATGTGTGGATGGTTCTGGTTCATGAACACAGCTATTTGCACATTCTCCCATACAGAAGTTATGAGATTTGTGTGTCAATTATTAATAGTAGTCCAGCCCCAACATAGCTGATGGCTTGTTTTATGTCCAGAATGCCTCACACTGAGAATATGAGCAAGAGGGAAAAGTGATGGGTATGCCAAAAATGCCTCTTAAACAACTAAATCATATGCACAGAGGACCACTGACTTCACCATCAATGTGTGTTCATTTTACATGGTATACTGAACATACCAAGGGTATGATTATTACTACATATGCAAGACTATTGGTAAAAATATAGTCTTATAACTTCTGCATATTCATGGCTTCCTATGCAATGTCTTAATGAAATATATAATCTTTTGAGATTCCTGCAATTCAGGAGGTTCTGCTGGTTGAGCCTTGGGGTCCGTTTCAACTCTACAATTCTACAATTGTATGTTTCTATGATACTATCTGCACAGGATCTTTCCCTACTTTTAGTGTGGCACTTGAGCGCTTTCATATTTCTTTTGCAGGGGGCAGGGAAGGCGTGGCAGAAAAAGGCTTTAGTAATCTACTGTTCAGAAGTGATTATACTATCACAACCGAGGGGTATTCTCTTACAGCATGATGTATCAAGGACAAGCCTTACTGTTACAGGAGGGTGCAGAGACCTGTGCTTGCTTCACTGAAAGCTGAACAGGCCTTAATTTAGTAATAGCTGAAAGGCTATTAGATTTATTTTCTGCAGTCCAGGACCACTTACATGAGGTATGAATCACCTCTGGATCCACCATAAATTATGAATCCATGGGAAATTTGTGCTTATACCCAGTAGATGATAATATTTTATGAGAGAGAGGTATCCCTGTGGATTCTTGGGTTTCCTCTTTGTTTTAGGTATCACTACTGCTTATGGTTATTGTCACCTCTTATTATTTCATAATAGTTCCATAGTTCTTGCATTTCAGTGAAAGCTTGCTTCCATTTCCCTCTCATTTTTACTGCAGCAATAAAAATTAAGATTTGGGGAAACAGTTCCCCCTCTGCTGAAATCCCTCATGCAGTTTGAATTGCTGACACTCACCATAGGCTACTAAATGCATTGCACATTTCCAGAGTTCGGTGTAAAACTCTTACAAAGGAAGATACTCTTACAGAGGAAGATACCCTTTTGTATGTAAAAACAACAACAACAAAAAAACACACAGTACAGTAGTAACAAACTTACATGACTTCACAAAAATGGTGACTTTGTATGATTCTCTACTACTGAACACAATCTTCCAGAGGAAGATACATTTTGCTTTTTAGTTTCTTAATACTGGAAAGATACTATACAGCATGCAGAAACATTTTTATTCAGTCAGTCTTTGGGGCCTTAATTCTCTGCTCCTTTTTTTTAGTGGGGTGAGTTGAGTGTGATCTGACCTTTTGCACATAAAATCGGTGAACATTTTAGGTTGTTTTTACTCTTATGTTTATACATGTTTTTAATGTTGGTTTCCATAAACTGCTTTGAGATCACCTTTGTGAAAAAAGAGACATATTGATGATCATAGTCATGCTGCATTAATCAATAAACAACTTAAGCTAACATATTTACCCTTAACTCATTTTTGCAAACCAGAGCTGGAGTAAAAGTCAACATTATCACAGTTATGTCCCTTCAGTGCCAGCTGAGTCTCATAGCTTTGCACAGCAACTTTGGCTGCATTTTGATTTGTGTAAATCAATTACACAAATCCTAGTTTAAAGTACCTCAAGAAGGCAGCACCTTCTACGCCAGTTTCCCACATTCAAAATGACATCAACAGCAAGAACAGGGAGAAAAATGAGAACCTGGGTACAAAATGATTTTGCTTTCTATAATACTATGTCCTTGTTTATACATTATCCATGTAGTAACTGACTCCCCATGTGGTAATGCTATTAAGCTGTGCCACCAATTCTCATGTGTAAAATCCTGATGAGTTTCTACATTAATGGTGCATATCCTTGGAGATGTCCACACTCTTGAGGACTATGATTAAACAGGTCTCCTAAAGAGAAATGTAAGTGTGTGTGTGTTTGTGTGATTCTTTGGCCATAGTTCAATGCAAACAGTATTGCACACTTTGCTTGACTTTTTAATAGGAGACCCAAGCACATTTGTTTCCCCAGATTCTTGGCAAAAGGGCCTAGTAGTAATTCTACGATGGGGGTGAAGAGTAGAAATTCTGTCACATATGAATTGGCATTTTCAGGTAAGCAATGAATACCTAATCATAATAATTTTAACAAAAACCTGATATTTGAGATGCTCCTCATAATAGACAAAAAAGCATCTTCAGATATGTCTTATTAGGTTAGAGTGTCTTTGCACAAACTGTGGTGGTCCACACAAAATAGCGAGCTACCTAACATTATGACTATACAATAGGTTAGGCCAGTGGTTTTCAACCAGTCTGCCATGGCATCCTGAGGTGCTTTGAATGATGGTGAGGGGTGCCGCGGGCAACATTAGCCTCTGTCCCTCTTTCCTTTCCTCCCTCTGATGCCATCTCATGTCTCTGCCTCCCAAAGGCTTGCACAGCTGTTTGTTGCAGCAGCTCCGGCTACAAGCTCCCCAGGCAAATGGTGCCTCTGGGGCTGGTGAGGAGGTGCTTCCCAGGCCCCTGTGGGGCAGTGTGAGCAGTGTGAGGAGGCACCTCTCTTTGGGGCATTGTGGGCAGCTCAGAAACCAGGGGCAGCTGCTGCGACTGCCCAGAGGACTCCCAAGGAGAGAGGAAAAGAGAGGAGGCTGAGGGTGTTCCCACAAGGGGTGACAAAAGGGGTGAGGGGCTGCCAGCTCTGCAGGCAAGGGGTGACACAACTGGGCTCCTGAGCCCCACAGGGGTGCCACAGAAAGAATTTAGTTGGTCAAGAGAGCTGTGGACTCCAAAAGGTTGAAAACCTCTAGGTTAGGTTGTAGAACAATGGCCTTCAGAAGCTACTGTGTGTGATGCTCAGGTCTACAGTGATACATCATTCCCAATGATAAAATATGCCCATTGCATAGAACCTATTCATTGTACACAGTGTTGCACAAATAAGACATTAGATGAAACTGTAGGTGCTATCTTTCCCTCACAGAATTTGATAGATATACTGGAACTTAAAGCAACTCTCTCTCTCTGTTACCTTCTGCTCTTATTTTAGGTGGGAATGATGAGATTCCACATGCACAGATAGCTTGATCATAGAAAACACCTACAAGTGGGGGAGGGGAACCTCTCAGAATTAATATTTATAAAGTTGATGCAAATGAATGTAATTGGGAATGGGAAAAAGCAAGCATTAAAATCTAACCAGCATATCTGGATGCAAAACATAGCTTTTAAATTGCAAGGGTGGAAATCAAATGATGTTTTGAGCAGCAGTTGATATTTCCTAGGCCAAAGTCTACAGATTGGGTCCAGCGCTAGGTGTCCATCTTTTCATTCCTACAAGCAACTGATGGAATGGATGGATCTGTCACATGAATGTTTCACACTTTCCCCCCCAATCTTAACTTCAGTTCTCCCCATTAAGAAAAAAGTCCACATGATTTTTTGTATCCATTTCATCTAACATGCACATACATTTTTGCAAGCAATTTTCTCAAATATAAATTATTTTTGTACATTTTTTCCACAAAATAAGTATTTTTGTGCACACATTTCCCTAATATATTCTTTTCGTGTGTGTGTTGTTTTTTTATTGAAGAATCGCCTTGCGAAATTCAGACAAGTGCAAATTTCAGAGGATAGTTTTGTTTTGGTTCTCAAATTGGTTCGGGAAGTGCGGATGTGGTTAGGGTCGCATTAAAATGTGAATTGAACAATTTTCTACCCTTCTCTGTCAAAAGTCACTCATTTTGCGAACTCACAATGAAGTGAGCTATGCTCACCGTTTGACCACACCGGTCACATTCTTCCACATTCATCAGTGGAGCTGATCCAAAATTTGGGTTATTAAAACTACTTAGCTGTTCAAGGTCACTCCCTGTTCACTGCTGAACTTGTCTGACAGTGTAAATCCCATGTAATTAGAATTAAAATTATCAGATAGTTGAAAATATATGTGAGGTAGCCTTCATTCTCCAGGCCAGATGAATGAATGAGGATGTACTGCTTTTTAAAAAAGGAACACTGAATAGATCATCATATATATATATATATATATATATATATATATATATATATATATATATGCAGGTTTTGGTGTCTTCGGGTGTCTTCCCGTGTAAGAGTCGGGGTGTCTGTGCGACGTTTCGACGAGGTCTCACTCATCATCTTCAGGCTGGTGCTATCGGCTTCTTGTGATAGCACCAGCCTGAAGATGATGAGTGAGACCTCGTCGAAACGTCGCACAGACACCCCGACTCTTACACGGGAAGACACCCGAAGACACCAAAACCTGCATTCCTGTACCCGTGAAAATCTACGAAAGCATATATATATATATATATATATATATATATATAGTTCAACCTAAACAATATTAAAACAGTGGAAGGATTTTACAAAATCAATTAGAATTACACATTTAGTTTCATTAATGGGAAGGGGGACAGTCTAGTCTCATTGAGCAGATGGAAACAGTTGTTAATGATAGTAATGATTTGCTACATATGATTTTGCATATAAAACTCCACCTCAGGGAGCATTTCTCTGACGAGTTCCTAATGACGAGGGGCCACAATCTGCTCCCAGACCATGACTGTAAATATGGAATATGTCTAAGTCAATAAGTATCTGAAAACAAAATAAGGCTTAAGGCTCCTAATGGAGACCCAGGCCCACACTCACAATAGCGGGGGGGCGGGATAGTGTCACATTATTTTAATAGAATAATATATCATGTTACGCAGCATTTAAGGGTGATTATATATGTTTTGCTTTGGTCTCTTTTTGAGCCGAGCTCTGAAATCAAATCTCCCGTTGATATAAGGGATCGGTTTGCTTTCACAAGCATGTTGATCTGTTTGCTTAAAGAATTCTTTCACATGGTCCCTAGGCACTAGAGTTAATACTCTAGTCACATGTCATACTGTTTCTGGAGCTAAAATGCTGACATCATATTCCGAAAGAGTAAGAGGGCCAATACACTCAGAAATCAAGTAGCCATGAGACTCCACCTGCCATCCCAGATACACACAAGCACACACACATAGCACAAAAATGGGGAACTGGCTCAGCAATTGCAAGACACACAATTTACAATGGAAGCCTCTACTTAATATTCCGCTTGATCTGCCAAGTTTATAGCCTGGCAAATCTGAATACAAATGTTGATGCAAATGAGGATTCATTATTCTTACATCGTCTTTGTGTTGAAGCTTAATGTAACTTGGTTCCTGTGGTTGCTCAGGGAATGTAGCTTGTAAGACAACAAGTATGAGAAAGAAGAAGATGAGAAAGAGAAAGAGAGAGACTTAAACGGGATGAAAAGGAAGTAAGAAACCAACAATAAATAGAAAGAAATATTAGACTTTCAGTTTGAGAGCACAGAGATAACAGTACCTCTATTGCAGCATTTTCTTGCATATAAAGTACATTTGTTTACATACCACCAGAAGAGAAGGAGTTAACTAACCAAGAACATTCTTCAGAGTCAAAACACAACAATCCTCCTTTCACCGATCACACAATATTGTGCCCATTTGAATGTCAGTGCCCCAACATCGGGACCTTTTTGCTTTCTTATCCCAAATATAGAGCTCATCAGTCCGAAGAATCACTGTAGTCAGCTTTGTAATCATTGCAAATTAATAACAGCAACCGCTATAGCAGTAACCAGACACACTACTCCTTTCATTATACATTAGTACTGAATAATTGAGAAACATGATAATTAAGCAAAATGAAGGACAATTAACAAATTACACTGAATTTTTTTGAGCATTTCAATCACACATTTATTGGTTACTGTAACCCATTGCAAGCAAAAGTGAAATAATACTAAATAAAGGAAAACAAAGATGCTGCAGAAATTAACATTAGACCCCTCTAATCCTACAGTAACATCGTCCTGATGAATCTCCTGCACCGTTACCTTTTGCTCTATACATAAATACCTTCCCGATATGCAAAAATGTACTGTAGCTTTTAATTTTAAGAGACGCTGTACTGCTTAGCATATGCAACGATCCTAAAGTCAATGCTGCAAGGCTTGCTTCTTCATCCATAAATAAAGCACATTTGCATCCATTCAGTCAAATTAGCTCCATATAGAAAAAAAGGTGGTTATAATTAGCTCCTCTTTCAGGTTCACGGTTTAAAACTCAAGCGTGCCTGCTGTCTTGATTAAATCCACCATCCTCTTCCAATAGCTAGTGCTAATTCTTCCAAGGAAATATTCAGTTGAGGTGTTATTTTATTCTGCACTGCTGTTAGTTGTCTAATTTACGCCAAGTCCCTGCAGTGCTTTCCTTAAGCCATCCTCTTTGTCTTGCCTTTGAAATTTACCAAATCTTACAAGAAATCAATACTTAATTGATTATTCACTTTTCTGCAGCTTCAAACAGCAAGCACGCATAAGATCCCGGCGTAGTCACCCAATTTCCAATGCAGGAGGTTGTTTGGTGGCAGGGATCTGCAGGTATCCAGCAAAGCTCTGCAGTGGCGTGGAGTGCCAGCATCCGACGAAGGAAATGAAGATACACTAATGAAGCTGGGAAAGTGAGACGGATCCATCTCAATGCTTTAGATAAAAACAATCCTACAAGGCAGTGGCAATCGGATATACAGGAACATGATTTCTCCCCCCTGCAGTTCTCCCTTTGTTTCTTCCTTACCCTTTTCTTCTCTTGGCACTGAACTGGAGTATCCAAACTGGCACCGAACTCTGAGAACTCCGCGCCGGAATGGGGGTTGAGAACCGTGCTCTATCTCTGGCACAGAATAAGGATGGCAAGCACGTAACGTTACGAAATGTAGGACAAATTCGAAAGAGAGAGAGAGGGAGAGAGGGAGAGCAACAGACAGATGGCGGATCTGGCTAGATGCCAAAGCCAGTGAAATGAATTACATTGCTGAATAACTGTACACCATTGATTCTGCCACTTGTTGCTGCTTGGCAAAAAAAAAAAAAAAAGCGAGAGAGCGAGAGAGAGAAAGAGAGAAAGAAGGAGAGAAAAGGGGGGAAAGGCCCTGATGTTGGCAGGACTCTCTCCTTGAACATCATGCAAGCTGCATGCAACTTGGGACACAAAACTCACGGAAGCGACAGCCATAGGCTCTGTGAAAGGCAAGCATGAATGTTTGCGTGCATGATACCAAAACAGAAAAAGAAAACAAAAAGGTCTGTATGTGTGTGAGTGCATGCATATGTGTGTGTGTGTGTGTGTGAGAGAGAGAGAGAGAATGTGTGTGTGTGTGTGCGTGTGTGTGTAGGGGTGAAAACAATCACTGCAATCCAGCCATTTTGTTTAATGAAGAATGGAAGGCTGGCATTCAGAGACGTGGTTATGTGCCGCATATTAATATGTGCTCGGTAGACATCCTCCCCCCCCTTTTTTGAAATGAGTGGCACAGGAATGAAGCCCTCTATAGAACAGCCTCAGTGGGAGCAGGCAACTCACAAGGTAACATATCATCGCTAAACCTATAAGCGTGTGGCACACAGACTCCCACAGAAGAACAAGTTGCTGTCTGACGTGAAGAAAAGCTGGTCCCACGGTTGCAAGGTTTAGGGGTGTGTGTGTGTGTGTGTTTCTTCCTCACCCCCCCAAAAAAGATAGCCAGAGTCTTAGCAGATTGTTCAATAAATGCTTCATACCCGGGATGAAGGGAAACATTATGGGATGCCCAGGGGGCTTTAGAAATCAAATACAGTGTTTGAGTAGCACAATTTGAGGTACATTATATAAAAAAAGCAATTTGAATTGCCAATGAGGTGACATATCTGCATGCTAATTAGACCTGTGTCAAGCTTAGACTGCGGGTTTTTCTGTTGATGGCTTGGAATGTGCTTGTAACTCTGCCGAGAGATTGTTTCTGCATAAATTATCAGCTTTGTCCTGCTGATCATTTTCCGCAAACAAACATGAAATGTAAGATCAAAAGGCAATTCTGAAATTAAAATTATTGATTGATAAAAGCCTAGATTTCAGAATCTAATTAAGAGGAGGCACAAACAAACGCCGATATTATTACAGATTGTGCCTGAGCTGGCGGTGAGATTGTGCAACACTTGTAATTTATCTTTGTTTATGCAGCCAGGATATTAAAAATGTAATTAAAATGGTAAAATGATCAGATCAGAAATAGCCACCTAGTGGCAAGTATATTATTTTAAATGGATTATAAAAGCAGTCATCTGTGCAAATAAATGAGGGTGGGGGCTGGGGTTTCGTGACAAGCACAGCATCTCGCTGCAAACTTGGTGACCAATTTGTCTTTTGCTAATAAGTTGCCTTTTGTGTTTGGCTACTTAGATAAGCAACATCATTTATAACCCTCATTTGCACGCTAATAAACATTCTGTTATTACAGGTGGTGTAGGGAACATCTTTTATAAATTACTGCAGGTGAAAAGAAAGGGAAAAGGAAAGGTGGGGGAGAGGAAGGAAGCATTTTAGACGTACACTGTACATTATGTGAAGGTAGGCTATTCAGCTCACAGCCACTGGAAGAGCTGCTACGTTTTAATCAAGAAAAAAGGAAATCTTACAATTTTGCTTAAAAATAACAAGCTATTTATCTTAGTTGCCCAGCCTTGGTGCGCATGTGGACATTGTGAGGTGTGGACCCATTCAGTTTCTTTTGGGCTTTCTGTTTCTTCTCAGTGCCTGGGAATGGTCTCCCCACTGTGCGGACAGAGCTGTGTATATGTGAATCAGAACCTCATGGATCACAACCAAAACATGGAAGCCATTTCCTTGCATTTTTGAATTCTTAAGTAACAAACTCTTTCTGAGCTGTCAAGCAATAGCACTTCTTGAAATACTACATCAAGTCTTCTTTTTTTGGGGGGGTGGGAACCTTCATAATGCCATGTAATAGAGAAAGGTATTTTGCCACTCTCATCACAGAATTTGGGGCTGCCAAAGCAGAGCAAAGAGGCAGAGTATAGAAAAATGGGAAAGCAATAAAGTCATTAGTTTACAGCATTTGTCAGAGGGGGAATGGTTTAACTCATGTTCTTATTCGCTTTTTCACAGGAAATCACAGTGGAAACATTCAAATCCTTCAGAAATTTGCAAATTAGGGTTCTGTCAGCAGCTCTAGGGTCTATTGTTAGGTGCACTTAAAATGCCAGATTAAATATTAATATGCAGTTAGAGTTGTGCTATTTTGCAATCCTTGAAACCCTATTAGTAAATCATCATCTGGTGACTGATGCAAGAAATTTCAAGGCACCAACAATACAAAGAATGCTCCTCAGCCTGATGGATCAGTGATTTTTATTTTATTTTTATTTTTATTTTTAGTAAATCAAGGTTTGGACATGTATAGCTGGATGCAAATATGTGTACATTTTGCAAAAACTTGGAGGAAATTTTATGCACAGAAATTTTATTCAGCAATTTTATGCACAGGCTGGAAACCAAAACACATGGATTGGTTCTGTGTAATCCATAATTTATCTCAAGACTGTTATTCATGTAACAGACAGCCCTTGAACCCATTATTCCAAAGGTTGCCTGGGAAGAGAAGCTGAATGAGCTTTTCTTACTGCAGGTCCCAGTCAGGAAGAATTGCAAGACAAAAACCAGGCATTTGTGTGTTTATTTTATTTAGTTCATTTATTAAGTTTGTATATTGCCCTTCTTCTGAAGACCACAGGGTGGTTCGCAACTATGGTAAAAATACAAAACAAGAACATAGAACATACCCTCCAACATTTCTCCAATGAAAATAGGGATTTGCCATTCCACAAGGATAGTTTTACTATTTATACCCCATGGATCTTACTGGGTTGACCCAGGCACTCTGAGCAGCTTCCAACACATATAAACACGTAATAACACATCAAACTTTTTTTTAAAAAAACTTCCCTATACAGAATTGCTTTCAGATGCTTCGGGGGGCAGATAGCTCCATACCCTCCAACATTTCTTGAATGAAAATAAGGATGTCCCAAGGAAAAGTGGGACATTCTGGTATCAAATCAGAAACCAGGATGGCTTCTCTAAATCAAGGAAATAGTGGACACTTGGAGTGTCTGATAGAATACATAATAAAACAAAAACCAACCCACAATCCACAAACACATTTAAAAAGCCATAGTATGTTATCTGCAAAAGGTCTGCTTTTAGAGAAACATTTTTACTTGGCACCTAAAGATATGTAATGAAGGCCTTGTTTTATGCTTTGACATTGTAATTGCCTTAGTTTATTGTGGAGAGAAACAGGAATGGATACTTGCCATGTGGACTAGGTCACGGAAAGGGTAGGTCCTTCTGGATAGCGGAGTATCAGATTGATCCATGATTCCCTTATTCAAAATAAATATACTCTCCCCCAAATACATTCTCCAGGACGGAATGAATGAAACAGCCAATTTCTGGTCCAAGTCAGTAGTGCATGTGTTCATTCATAAATCAATTCAATAACATTGCTGAATCCATCTGCACATTAAAAAACCCAGCAACATGAAAATTTGCATTATTATTATTTTAAAAACACCAAAATACACATCATTGTGCACATTTTATGCTAAAACATGCATTTCAGTGCATATTATGGTGTGGTCCAAGAAATGTATTATAAAATGTGGAGAGCTGTGAAAGCGAAAGGATAGCTGCATTGTGATCCATGCGTTATTGGGGGAAGTGCAAATCAGGTTGACTCAAAAATGAAGTGCTGAGGTAATCCTCAAGCACCTGTACGTCCAAGCCAAGTCTAGTAGGCATGCTCCAATAAATACCCAGCCAGAGCCATGATATTCAGCCAATTGTCCCCATTTGACAGGGAATATGGGGCACTTGTTTTCCCTTTAATCACACTTCTTCTCATCAGCCGGCCCTTCTGGGTCATGCAAGCAAGCTTATGCTCCGTTCCTTTCCCCCCATAAATTCCCCAACTCTATTTCCAGAGTTACCCATTTTCCAAACCACCAACATAACAGATATCAGAGCTCCAACTGGTGACCCAGAGCCAGTGAAGATAAGTCCTAAGTCCCTGTTGATCAACTGTATCCATGAGATCCATTGGCCTGGCTTTGCTCATCTGACTCCTGTGCCACGCCTCTGCTCATTTCATTGCCATTACCACAGCATCATTCTCTGTTGCTTCCGGTGTACATGGGTCCAGTATCTCTCCAGAATATTGCCTACACTGACAGCCAAAATTGGAGCAGCAACGGTCATCAAGAGTAACAAGTAGCTGGGACAGGTGATGCTCCTGGGAAGATTTGGAAAAGTGGGTTGGCGTGGTGAGAGTCACTAAGGTAATGTGGCCAAAAAAAAAAGTTTGAGGAGCTATGGTATCATCTGGCGATAATATAGAGAGGATCTTTCAGTGTGCAGTGGTAACTCTTATTCAAGTTTCTCATCCCCATAACCTGGCAGTGCAAAAAGCAGTGAGGAACTTGTGATCCTCCAGAGATATAATAATAATAATAATAATAATAATAATAATAATAATAATAATTTATTATTTATACCCCACCCATCTGGCTGGGATTCCCCAGCCACTCTGGGCGGCTTCCAAAAAAAATTAAAATACTGTAATACATCAAACATTAAAGGCTCCCCTGAACAGGGCTGCCTTCAGATGTCTTCTAAAAGTCTGGTAGTTGTTGTTCTCTTTGACATCTGGTGGGAGGGCATTCCACAGGGCAGGTGCCACTACTGAGAAGGCCCTCTGCCTGGTTCCCTGTAACTTGGCCTCTCGCAGTGAGGGAACCGCCAGAAGGCCCTCGGTGGTGTCCGGGTAGAACGATGGGGATGGAGACGCTCCTTCAGATATACTGGACCAAGGCTGTTTAGGGCTTTAAAGGTCAGCACCAGCACTTTGAATTGTGCTCAGAAACGTACTGGGAGCCAATGCAGGTCTTTCAAGACTGGTGTTATATGGTCTCGGCGGCCACTCCCAGTCACCAGTCTAGCTGCCGCGTTCTGGATTAAGATTGCTGAACTATAGCTCTGCCATCCCTACCCACTGGGCATGCTGGGTGTTAGGAGTTGGCATCTAGCAACATTGGGATGGGCACAGATCAGCTGCCCCTCGTATAAAGTATTGAAAATTGCGAAGAGGGACTGGAGAAGTACTTAAGAGAAACAGGCATTCTAGAATGGACGGATGAGAGATAAATGCAGGATAATAAAATGAAAAACGTCATTAACTCACAAGCTCTCACTACAGAGATAAAAACTCCCATGACATATGGCAATCTTGGATATGTGGCTGACATCCAACCTACTGCTTGATGCATTACTAGCCAGGCTTTTATTTTTTTCCTATATAAAAGAAACACTCATTCATTGGCAATGCTCATTTCATACAGATGGGGCCTGGTAATTCCTCATAATAGGGATTTAAACCTCGTTTAGATGTTTACTAATTAGAAAGCATTTTCATGTGCACAGATAGTTGCACAACATATGCCAGGCTGCTGTTTCACATCTGTCCTTTTTTGCTCTCATGGCTCGCTTCTACCCTTGTTCTTAGCAGTCAGCTGGAACTCACACGGAAATCATCTCTAAAAGCATCTGTAGAGAAGCCTCCCTCCTGACCTGCTCACAGCTTTACTGCCAATACTGTCTACCAGAAATCAAGAAGTTTTTTTTTGTGTGTGTGTGCGTTTCTCAGGTCAGCCTTTGTGAAAGTATTTTTTTTCTATTATCACTGCAAAGTTCATATACATTTTTTAAAAAAAGTATAAATTCAGGCATTTTTGCTAAATCGGGAATGAACCCCTTAGATTATGAATGACTAAAGCACGACGATATAGAAATCACTCACATGATCATATTATACTACTGACAGTGGGCCATAATACGAATTTTGCATCCTGTGCTGAAAATGTTAAAATCTGTCATATAGATTCATGGACAATAATAATGAAAGGGGGCTAAAAATGCAATGTATTAAGAAATGTCCATTTTTAATATTTTAAAATGTTGTGTGCATGTGTGTGTGTTTTTAAAAGAACACAATCCAAATCAATAGCCTTTCTGGTATTGACACTGCAAAGTAATATACAGTTTAAGAGAACATACTAAACAATTTGAAACATTCCTGTGGGCTTTTAACATGAGTTAGAGCCTGCTGGAATCAAAATCTCATTGGTTGGGTTTCATAGAGAGTGTTCTAATTTTCACTAAGTCCTGATCAATGTGAATTTATTGCCACTTAGACAAATAGAAAACCAGATTGTTTGCACACAACCAAATTGGCCTGAATATATGACCAGGTTCAGGGGAAAAAACACAAATATATTCTTTCAAAGATATAGAATCCTGAATTGTCCCATCCAGATGACCTCTCTTACCTGAATTCCCAAAACCTCATAGCTTTATTCTGCAAAGTTTACAGGCGTGAAATGGAGCATAGATGAATAACTTTAATTGGCTTTCCCATTTATGCATCCATCCATGTTTCTAGGGATGGACAGATCACTCTATTTCTTACACGTCAATTTTGTGTGTGTTTATTCATAAGTCTGCATGAGTGGAATGACTTCTGCTTGCGCAATGTAACTTCCCCTCCCACTCCTCCCCCATACATTGCCTGGACCGACCCCCCCCCTCTGCCCTAGGAATGCCTCCAGACCTCTAGTGCAGATTTGTGGAAAGATGAAGGGGGCCCCAGAGTGAAGAAAAGTTCTGTTGCACAAGTAGAAATTGTTCCACTTTTGCAATGACTTTTGATTCAACCCATATTGTATATCAATGTACGCATCTGTATTTCACTCTAAAACATACTTTTTGGGTACCTTTTTTTTTTTTAAGCTCACAAAATTTGGAGAAGAGTGAAACCTGGAAGTTAATTATTTTAGGATCTTTGTATTAATGCAAATTGAAGAAGTTCACTTCAAACTGTGGACCAAATGAAATGCTCCTCCACTCTCGGCTTGTTTCGCATTCTGCTGTAGTCCTCTGCACTCAGTTTTACCAAATCTTACATGACTATAAATAACCTGTTTTACCATCTGTTAGTTCTACTGTGGGGCCAACTTTATCCACAATGCCTATCTCTCCCTGTGCATTACTGTGTTATGAATCTTGAGAAGGCCACTTCACACATGACAGGCTGTGCAAATAAGATTTCTGGCCCATGTGCTCACTGCAGAATAAGCAAACACATCACACTTACCAAAGTGAGAGGAGATGTGGTTTTGTCTACATGGAGATGTTTTTCTTGTATGAGAAATGCAATTCATGAAACAACTCTTAGCTGCATTGTGGTACAGTAGTCATTCATAGTTTGGTGCTGTGCAAATCCTACCTCAAAAGCACTGGAACGCCTGTGAACTACAAGATTACACAATATGTGGCCTAAGAGCTCATCCAAACTTTGCTTTGCAGCCATGGAAAACCAGAATGACCATTTGCTCTAGGTTGGCATTAAAGATGATTTTTTTCTAGGGAAAGCGGCTGGTCAAAGAGCAGAACTGTGCCTAGAAAGCACAGAGCAAAAGGTAAGTGTGGATGCCCAAACTAGTCATTCAGGTCCATGCCATTTTTTTGCACCTTGTCATGGACCAGGAGTCAGCTTCACCTGCTGAACAGCAGCCTGAAGGGGGAGAAGGCAGAGTGGATCAACCTTCCTGGACATGGAGGAGAAGGTGCTGATGAGAACCAGCTGATTTCAGCTTTCTTTAGCAGATCTTCTAGCAGCAGTCAGATGCTGGTAACAACCTTTGTGGTTCCTGGCCTGATCTCGCTGTTTCCTGCTCGTCTTGACCCCAAGATCATTGGATTCCCTGAGCCCTGGACTGTCTTTACCACATGGATTGCTGTTCACCTGACCCTAGGGCTGGACCAGACTTTGGATGCTGACTGCCTCCAGGCAAGTACACCTCAGAGACTCTTTTTGTGCATTTTTGGGTACCTTTTTTTTTAGCTCACAAAATCTGGCCTCCCACTCCATCCACTGAGCTCTGCATATAGTTGCTCAACAATCGGACTATAACACACCTGCTCAAGAATAAATTTGTTCTATCCTATTTGCAGTGTAATGCATTTTTTAAAAAAAGAATTGGCACAAAATGTGCATTTGAATGCTTATTTCTAAGTGTATTTTCATAATTTTTTTTGTTTTAAGAATTGCATCAGAACATTTCAGAAGTGTGAAAGCCAGTGGGTAGCTAATGGAGCAATCCAATATGCCATATTCTGGGAATCTGGATGTGGTAGAAGTATCTTTTTGCTCAGCTCCACTGGCAAGTGGCTTCCTTGGAGGTCCCTACTGCACCTATCAAAAACTTGGGCAGGTTGAAGCTCTGTCAGTGGTATCCCTGTCATCAGGGTACTATAGAAACTCTTGAAATGAGGCATGCTTGGGCAGTGAGGGGGTCAAAGACGGGGCTGAGCTAGGCTGTCCAGGGATCTCCCTATAGCTGCCAGCAATGGAACTCGGCCCTCCCACCACTGTCCTCCCCAGAGAGTGGAGGGAATCCCCAGAACAGGTTTAGGTTGTGTGTAGGAGTGTAGGGAGGGCAGGTTCCACTGGTGGAACCTTGATACAGTGGTGCCCTGCAAGACGAATGCCTCACAAGACGGAAAACTCGCTAGACGAAAGAGTTTTCCGTTTTGGAGGTGCTTTGCAAAATGAATTTCCTATGGGCTTGCTTCGCAAGACGACAATGTCTTGCGAGTTCCTGCTGGTTTTTCCCCCTCCCCCCTTTTTCTAAGCCGCTAAGCCGCTTATCAGCTGATCCGATCAGCAGATAAGCCGCTAAAAGCCGCTAATAGCACTAATCCGCTAATCCGTCAATGGGCTTGCTTCGCAAGACAAAAAACCGCTAGACAAAGAGAATCACAGAACGGATTCTTTTCGTCTTGTGAGGCACCACTGTATAATGCTATGTTGAATACCACCCATTGGTACATTACATACTAAACAACTGCTCTGATACATAACATGGCATGATGCAGGCTATGCTATTTGGCAATATTATCAGGCAGTAGGACAGCATTTGGCATCCACATCCTGGGAACATGTTTGCTGGCTGGTTGTAAGGCTGGTAATCTTGGCATTATTCCATTAATCAGAAATGTCAAGGTTGAAATAGTTTTGCATGCAAAAATAAATAAGTACCCAAAATCTCCAGGTACAGTCTGTGTCCAAAAGGGAAATATTCCCCAGAGACATTTCTCTATAAACAAACAAAGCTTTCCTAGTGAAGAAAATGATTGCAAGTTTTACTTGGCCTCTACTAGTTTCCAAATCAGATCAAAAAAGTCACCTTACACCTCTATAAAAAGGATTATTTCTGTAATTATCTGTCCATGTGTCCTCATCAGTCACTATATGCAATCATTTCATGGCATTCAGATTCTGCACAAAAACATCAAGGCCTCAGCACAAATATTATTACTGTAATGGGTTTTCACTCCTAGAGTCATCAGGGGAAGGGATTAATTTTGCTTTCTTTTTATGCACGCATTACAGCGCGTAGGAACACACTACAATGCTTCCAATTTGAAAATTGTGATGCAATATTATGAGAACAACACTTTTGAAAACAGGGCCATCCATTCAGCTACATTTCCTCCCTATTTAATGGAGGTTTTTCTCAAGCGCTACAGAGACAGCAATTTTTTATTGTATTAATTAGTTCATGTTAACCTAAACAATATCTATTTCAAATACTGTTCATTAAAACATCATAATTCCTTTCTTCCTCCCTCCCCCACCTCTTTATTGATACTCATTTGTAAACATTTAGAACCAGTACGTTGTTGTAGAGAGGTTTTATGGATTGATCCTAGGATCTGTTATTTTCTAGGTGTACAATATCTGTCTATCTGTCTGTGTACCCTTTCATCTGTCCATCTACCCACCAGCACACACACACACACACACACACACACACTACCCTGAGACTGTTGTTCAAGTGGTGGGCATCATTGGATCCTTATTTTGTGTCCTAAATATGGATCATAAAATGGATTTTCACATGGAGTTTTAACCCATTCACCAATTAATGTGGAAACAGAATGGAATAGGGTTATGAAAAGACCGCAGTGAAATTGACATGGACCAGAGATACTGACCCAACCCTATTTGTCAAAACATCTGGTACATTCAGGTACATTCCAGATATATAGGTATAGATATATGTATAGGGGTGTGTGAAGGTTCTGTTTAGCTTTCACAAATCATAGCAACCATTGAATGTATCATTCATGATCCCCACCCCCAAAATTTATTTGTCTCTTGCACAATTCTGGGATCATACCATATTTGTATTTTTAACTGGTACTAAATCAATATGTTGTTGTTGTGATTTTAAGAACAAGATGGAAATGAGAAGAGCAATAATTTAATCTTCTCTGTCCTAAGATGTGAAAATTCCCATGGAAACTGTATGGAATGCACATATGGATAGAACATAACAGTCTATTAACACCATAGGAATCTGACAGAAATTTGTCCTCAGTTTACAATGAATCTTTGTGGTAGCTAATCCTCAGTGAAAATGTTCAGTGTACAGAATGGTTAAATAGAAGCTTATCTCCCTTTCTGTGCCTTTATCTTCATTATCACTTTAAGACAGATCCTTTCGGAAGATCTTCAAGGTTCCTAGCAAAGGTAACCAAAATGTCAATAAAGCACCTAACAAATTAAAGAAAACCAAACTGTCTATAGATTTAAAGTTTTAAGATGTAGCAAATGCCTAATTCCTTTGGAAGGAAAGGCATCCCTTTACATTCAGCGACACAAGCCCTTTTTTTGATAGAAACTAATCTCACCAAAGAAAACGCTCAGATTTGAGGCTGCAGGTTTCATACTATCATCTGCAGAATTTGGCAACCTCAAGTGAGTCTGCCATAGGCAATTGGATTTTTATTTTCTCCAGCTAGGGCCATTCAGAATGCTCCAAAGCTTTAGCACAATACAATTTTAAAACTGTAATACAAATATTTAAAGGAACTCAGAACCCAGCTTCCTTGCATCTCTTTCCAAAGGAAAAGTATAAAATCTGAGTGTAGCTTGATAATGGGTGGCATCTTAATTAATTTCAGTGCAAACCGCCCAAAATCCCGGATGAATTGCTTTGTGGGATGTGCTATAGGTATTTATTGGCTCCCCTAGACAAGGAGATCCATTTTCTACTAAGGCCGTGTACACGATATTTAAAGTGCACGGTTTCCTCCAAAGAATCCTAAAATTTGTCATTTGTTCACGGTGCAGAGAATTGTTTTTCTGCCATCGTTAAACTACAGTTCCCAGAAATCTTTGGATTAAGTCATGTGCTTTAAATGTATGGTGTGTACACAGCCTTACTTTCTAAGTCATGTGCTTTAAATGTATGGTGTGTACACAGCCTTACTTTCTAAGTCATGTGCTTTAAATGTATGGTGTGTACACAGCCTTACTTTCTAAGTCATGTGCTTTAAATGTATGGTGTGTACACAGCCTTACTTTCTAACATCACTGTAAACCATGGGTAGGCAAACTAAGGCCTGGGGGCCGGATCCAGCCCAATCGCCTTCTAAATCCAGCCCACAGATGGTCCGGGAATCAGCATGTTTTTACATGAGTAGAATGTGTGCTTTTATTTAAAATGCATCTTTGGGTTATTTGTGAGGCCTGTCTGGTGTTTTTACATGAATAGAATGTGTGCTTTTATTTAATAGCCAGTGTGGTGTAGTGGTTAAGAGTGGTAGACTTGTAATCTGGTGAACAGGGTTGGCGCCCCTGTTCCTCCACATGCAGCTGCTGGGTGACCTTGGGCTAGTTACACTTCTCTGAACTCTGTCAGCCCCACTCACCTCACAGAGTGTTTGTTGTGGGGGAGGAAGGGAAAGGAGAATGTTAGCCGCTTTGAGACTCCTTCGGGTGGTGATAAAGCGGGATATCAAATCCCAACTCTTCTGGGGCATAGGAATTCATTCATTCTTTTCCTTTCAAAATATAGCCCCCCCCACAAGGTCTGAGGGACAGTGGACCAGCCCCCTGCTGAAAATGTTTGCTGACCCCTGTTGTAAACTGTGGAGAGGGCTAGGGACCCTGACCCCAGTCTCCCCATGACTCCCAGCTCTACTGCGGTGCTTGACTGATAATTCAGGATTCCTGATCATGGAGGCAGGGAGGCGCAGACAAAAGTTGGGAATGGAGAGGGTGGTGCCATTGTGCACAGGGATGTTGGAGGCAGGGGTAATGTGCACACCCCTAGCTTAATACACATATTCAGGTTGCATACCTCAAGTGGGCCTAAGCATGCAGCTGATGAACATGCTTTGCAGTCATTAGCTGAGCTTCTGTGAATGTCATGGAATGGTTATAAAGCTTATAAATGGTTCCATAGCTTATAGATCAGCGATATACTTCCATGCTTCTTCCCACCAAAAACACTTCCAGCAATTTTTCATGGATTTTGATTGTGGTAGGCAGCTGAGTGGGTTTCCCTGAGTGAACAGGGAAAAGGAATTTGTGGAAATAGTTATAATCAACACTTTTAATGAAATGTGGGTCAGTGCTTCATTTTTTAAATAATGTTGAATTATAAAACTGTATATCTGTTTACCCAAAGGTATATTTCTCTATATATGCATAGCCAGGCTTCCTCAACCTTGGCCCTCCAGATGTTTTTGGTCTATATCTCCCATGATCCCTAGCTAGCAGGACCAGTGGTCAGGGATGATGGGAACTGTAGTCTCAAAACATCTGGAGGGCCGAGGTTGAGGAAGCCTGCTCATAGCTGTAATATATGCGTACGTTTACTTGCACAGATATCATAACTTGTTTTTCACTTGTTGTTCTTAAGAGAGGGAGAGAGAGAGAATCAATTTGCATAAGCTTGGTTTTGGCTGTTACTTTTTATTAGTTGATGTAGTCTCCTAGGTTCCCAAAGGTTTGAAAATTTCAAAAAACCCCGCAAAATTGCTTCACTACTTGGTAACTGGCAAAAAGCTGAAACTGTTTTGTGTAGGGGGGCAGTTGAAGGAGAAGGGAGGAGTTAGCAACATCTTGAATTAAAACAGAAGAGTTTGCCTACATAAGGAATGCCAGAATGATCTGTTCACTTGGAGTTAATTGAAAAATGGATAGCAAGCAGTTTTTCCTGGGTTTTTTTCCAGAAGACTTTCTAAAGCCATCACTATAAATTATCAGAATACTTCTAGGCAATGGCCAGTGAATTAGAACTAAGCTGTAACATTGCATCATCTATATAGTTGTAAAATAGATTTAACAGAAGCCAGAAATAAATCATTGACAAATAAATCCAATAAACATGGTCTGAATATTGAACCTTGGCGGACACTGCTGTCCATTTCAGCCAAGCCAGATTTCTTGCCCAGTACAAATTTCTGAGTTCTTTTTTAAACAGTTATGCTTCTAAGATAAGTGACTTATCCTCAAGAGCATCATATTTTTATCTTCGCTAATCAGCATCCTACAGCCAATCAAATCAAATGCTTTTGTAAAAATGAAAAAAACAACAACCTCAAATCAAACCAAATGGCTCAGCACCACTGAACACTCACTGCCCAGTAGTAAATATTCATGTTATATTCATTGAGAAATGCTGAAAATGTGCTTGGGTAGCTAAACCTGCTTAGATTTGGCACTCTGTATCTGAAGACAAACTAGTATCCTGCTTTGAAGCAGGGGCTTCCAATAAATGTTAGTTGTGGACTTAATATTAGCTCTGTGCAGGGTGTAAAGAGAAGGGAGCTGTCTCACTGATTTGGGTTGTATTCAGACGGGCATATTATGCTATCTGAATGCAGCTTTAAATAATAATAATAATAAATTCATCAATAATAATTAATAAAGCTTTACCCTCCGAGTCATCTGAATTAGATGCTCCTTGTTTATTTTTAATAATAATAATAATAAGCAACTGGGAGCCGCTTTCTCTCTCCTCTTAGCAGAGCTCTGTGAACCTGCCCCACAGAGCAAGCAGTTTCTGCTCTCTCTTTCTATCTCTCTCTCTCGCTCTCACTCTCTCCTTGCTCCAATCACAAGGACTGTAATAAAGGATGTCAGAGGTTTTTGCCCAATTCCAGCTCTCTTGCCATCCAACTACCCTTTTACAATTTTGTTTACATGGCTTGTTGGGAAACAAAGTTCAAATGTGGAAAACAAAGGCAGGCAGCCATGTCCATCAACTTTGCCCTCCCCCTCAAATATTTTATTGGGGGGAGAACAAAGGGATCTGGACCTTTATGAGTTGGCACCTATGAAGGGGTTTAAGGAACTTAACATTCTTTAGATTATATTCATTGGAACCAGCAGGAGTGGCCAGCACTGTGAGCTGGTGCCACAGAACCACCTTCCTGACACGGGTATTATCACTGAGTCTGTGGCAGGATGGGGTGACAAAGTTGGAGTTGCATGGGCACATCAGTAGAGCCAATTTGGTTCTCCTGCCAGTGCACTCATGCAGCCCTGACTTTACCAATATGTTGACCTGTCCTGGTAAGCATCAATAAAGCTAGTGACTCCAGCCTAAAACCCAGTTTGTGTGCCAGTTCATGCACCCACAATGACTTGAAGGGGTGCATGGCATGTTCTGCAGCAGGTAACAGAAAATGGTGGGGGCTGCCAGTGGCCCTGAAGCATCTATTTTTATGGCAGCATTAAGCCCCCTCCCCCATCATTGCTTTTTGCATCAAATATAAAAACTGTAGTGAATGCATACATGCAAATACATAGCTTGGAAACATGACATTCTATTGTTAAAGGATTAAATCGCTGCACCGAAGAGCTCTCACTTGAGAAGAGTCTTTTGCAGATCTCTCTGAAATAACCTAATGGCAGTAGTCATTACTAGGCTTCTAACAGGAAGCCAAGGTGTTACCTTGTGGCTCAACATGCAGCAAAACATGATATTCCACTGAGATTTAAGCTTTTATTTCTCCAAGCAAAATCTTATTTCAGATTAAGACATTTATAATACGGGTAGTCCAGTTAGCATTAACATTTTTATTAGCTATGTAGGCTATCTATAGGCTATAGGTGACCTTTGGCAACCAAGTGTTCTTTAAACAGCTGGCAATATCATAAAGCAATATCAGCCAATCATAAAAACATGCACTTGATTATTTTTTCCAAGATGAACTCAATCAATATACCATCACCTTGATGGTTAAGGATGTCTTTGCAGGCTGTGTAATAACAACCAGGCTGCTTCCTTATGCACACTTCTTGGGGAGCAAGTCTGAGTAAACATCTCTAGGACTGAGCTCCAAAAGAGAGTTGCTATCAAATCCAACAAGTAGGAGCAAATGTTTGTGAATTTCACTTTCTGATTCTTCTGTTACTTAACACACTTTGTATATTAAATTCCTTTACTACTTGCAATAATAGTGTAAGAAGAGTAAAATTCAACAGCTACCCAAAGAAGCAGGGTGAGTGGGAAGATGCCAAGATCATTGCCAAGGTTTTTGATGGCCTCTTGAAAAATTAGAACAGGGAGTATTAGAAACTGTGACCACCCAGGTATTGCCAAACTGCAAACCCATGATCTGCATTCTTGATCATCGACTATGCTGGTTGAGGAAGATGGGAGCTGTACTCCAGTATCCAATCAGCCACAAGGAACCATTTCAATGACTCTCCTAGCCATCTTGAAAATAGGAGGAGTTTAGAGCTGAACGCAAAATGTATAATTCTAATCTGAATGTGCTTACCAAACTATCACATTGCACCATCTTTTATATTTTCCACAAACTCCTTAAATATACGCGTAGTGTCTGAACCAAGGACACATCTTTGAAATGCATAATTTTATTCTGAAGGAGCATACTAATTTTTATTCAGCTGATTCAATCTTTAGAGCTGATCTCATGATACACTGTCGTTCTCTCTCTCCTCCTCACTTTTCAAAATGGCATTTGAAACTATTCAGAAATGGTGACCTGAGGGTGTGTGACAACTTTTATTCAAATATTTCAAAAGTCAGCTGAGAAAGAAACAAACTGCCTGACAGACTTCCCAATGGAATGCTGAATCTTCATTTTGGATCAAAAACTTCACCCCCCCCCCCAAATCCCAACAATTAAGATCCATTAGTTATACAAATGAGCACATTCCTAGATGTGGGTTATTAGATTATAACTATAGGGGTGTTCAGATTACATTCAAGAAGGTACAATCTAGGTACCTCTGTATGTATGCAACAGCTGAGCTGTCTAAATCAGCAAGTGTGCATTGTCTCACACAAACACTTGCACTTGTGTTGGGACAGTTTGTACCTGTGATTGGTGTTATGTGTTAACAGGCTGGATCACTCAAGTGGTGAGTCAGAGTCAAAATGAGGCCCTTGGGAAATAAGAGGTGGTACCAACAAGCTAGGCAGAACTCTTAAATTTGCAAAACTCTCAAGTATCTTTTCTCAAAAGCAACCAACCAACCAGCCACCACGGCCAAATCAGAGCAGCCTTCCCAAAAAGATTCCAAGAAGGATTACACCCAAAACAGACAACAAGGACCTCTTAAGGCTTAGCTTTTCGCAAGTGCAAAAACTATAACACTCAAACAATATAATGCTATAACTCATTTTCTCTGAGATCTAGCTCATCCTTCCCCCTATTCAATTCTAGTTTTGGGCGGGGATTCATTAGACATTTGGAGAAAGGCCATCAGTTCCATGGAAATTAACAGAAAACCAGGCTGCTGCTGTGTCCCCTCAGTGCACTGATACCTATGGCAGGCTTCCTCAACCTCGTTGGCCTACAACTCCCATGATCCCTAGCTAGCAGGACCAGTGGTCAGGGATGACGGGAATTGTAGTCTCAAAACATCTGGAGGGTCGAGGTTGAGGAAGCCTGCTCTATGGCGTTTTGGAGAGTTACAGCAAGGAAACACTCAGTGTTCTTGTGACATTCCCTACCACCCAACCTTTTCTGATAGTGTTTTACATTCCCATGTAGTAGAAGTATGCATCCAATTCAGATGAATCCTGGATCAAAATGGGTGGCTTTAGAGCAGCAGTTCTCAACCTGTGGGTCCCCACGTGTTGTTGGACTACAACTATCATCATCCCTGACCACTGGTCATGCTGGCTGGGAATGATGGGAGTTGTAGTACAACAACATCTGGGGACCCACAGGTTGAGAAGCACTTCTTTAGAGGGATTTGGAGCCTGTTGGAGAATACAAGGTGGTGTGAATCAATGTGGGGAGTGTCAGGAAGCCAAGTGAATGCTTTATCCCACCACACCATCTGCTGTTGGTTGGTTGGCAGAGATAATCAAAGGATGGGCACCTTTGCTTGGAATTAACAAGAAGCACTACACACACACACACACACACACACGGTCACTATGTTACACACAATAACACAACAAGCAACCAGCAGGTAGAGTCCTCGTGTGTTATGATCTATATCTACTGTTCATGATCATTCCCATATGGAAGTGTCATCTACTTAGGAATGTGTTACATGTGAAATTGTCTTGCTACCAGACATTTAAAATTCAGATTTCTTTGTATACCTGTCAATGCCTCTCTCACTTCATTAGAACCAATATCAAAATTCTGGCTGATGCTAAAAGAGCGGGCTTGTAGATTGTAGCTTTGTTTTCAGCGTTTCAAAAGTGGAGGCAAAGTCACTTTTAGACTTTTTAGAGACCCAATTTCAGCTGCAGGTCTGGATGATTTGCCAAATCTAGACTTATACGCTGCAAAAGAAAACAATTTATTGCCATTCTTTGATAAGCATAAAGAATGCTAAAATGGATTAAAGTGTTCCTTCCAATTAAAGAGAGATTTACCATGGGCCATTCTTGTGGGCGTCCTTTAAAACGATCCGTAGCCTAAGTATTATGGATGGGAAACACAATGCATTTTCAAATGCTATTCAGTATAGGATGCCTTTATTACAGAGGTTTAACATGTTAAATGCAGTTTTGGCTGATGTGAGAGAACACTGTAGGAGCCTTCTAATGGATTTCAGATAGACAGAGGCCAAAATCCTTCCATGAGTTACTAGAGACCTGAAAACCTGGTTCAGCTTTCAGACAATTCAATATCACATGCTATTTTTATGTCCTGCGCTTCCTGAATGCATTTATCATCTATCTGGGGGCAGGGAGCACTATTTACAATGAAACAATAATATATGCTTCATATTTGCATTTATTGCTTTGAGATGAACAGAGTAGGCTTTTTTAAAAGTAAAATAAACCCTGATTTGAGATGCTTCCTGGCATATATATATTTAAAACTTTAAGTTTTGTTATTGATGTTAAGAAGATACCCCCTTCCCCAATTAAGAATACCAAATGGTTAAAATAAGGAGATAATAGTTCCATAGCTTGTATAGTAATGACTGTTGCAATACTGAGAGCAAGGTATATCCAATTATTCACACAAGAAAGGGCTATTTTCTTTTAAATGGCATAGGCAGCTGCTTTATACCATGTCAAAACAGTGGTCCATTCGGTTTAATACTGTCAGCATTGACTAGCAGTGGGTCTCCAAGGTTTGAGACCTCTTCCAGAGCTACATGGAGAAGCTGGGGACTGAACATGGGACCCTTTATATGCAAATCATGTGTTCTACCACTAAGCCATAGCAGTTCCCTATTCTATGAATATGAAGATTGACTTGATAGAGGGGCAGAGGGAAATGTGGTTATCAATGTTTCATCTCTCTCCTTGGACTTATTACACCAACTCTGAATGCTTGTACTTTGTGTTCGGTATATGTTCAATAGATTCTTGATTCGGCTTGTGTATCTACCACCCCACTACTTAATAGTCTCCCTGTCTGAGATGCCTGAGGGAGCCTCAGATACAGTGTTGAGGGTCTTCAGGTTTTTCCTAAATTTGCATTATCAGGAGTGGCTCTACACCTCATGGCCACCATAGAACTGTCCAAGAATATCAGCATATGATGTTGCACCCTCTGGATTTGGTTTTCTCTGCTAAGATATTTGATGGTGATGACTGAGAGCCAGTGTGGTGTAGTGGTTAAGAGCGGTAGTCTCGTAATCTGGGAAACCGGGTTCGTGTCTCCGCTCCTCCACATGCAGCTGCTGGGTGACCTTGGGCCAGTCACACTTCTGAAGTCTCTCAGCCCCACTCACCTCACAGAGTGTTTGTAGTGGGGGAGGAAGGGAAAGGAGAATGTTAGCCGCTTTGAGACTCCTGAAGGGGAGTGAAAGGCGGGATATCAAATCCAAACTCTTCTTCTTCTTCTTCTAGCTGGAGGAACTTTCAACAGTTGTATCGTCATGGTAGATCATTTCCTAGTAAGGTTTGGACTCACTGTGGATTCAGCCTTCTGCAGGGATAAGGCACCAGATGGGACCCAGTTGCTGTTGGATCTCAATGGTTTCCTAAACTTTCTTGGAAATTTTCTGTTCACATGGGTGGCCCCCATTTCCAAGTCCTGAGCCATAGTTCAGCATTACCTTTTAGGGTTCAGCAAACACATGTGGTGGGTGCAATGACAGCAATGATGAACATGCTAACTCTACCCCCTTGCCAACATGCACATTTTAGAATCCAGGAAAAGCAGGGTTCTAAAACTCATAGGAAGCCTTCCTTAGTACAGTAGACTCCCTACTTCACCAGGTCACCCTCTGCAAGTTGGAGGGCTATAAAAATGAGAAGTGGGATGCAGCTGGTTAGCTCATCCTCACTGTCTCTACTTCCATCTTTGCTGAACTCTAAAAGGCAATCACTGAGCAGGGCTCTGATTGGTCTTTGATATATGGAGAGTACCAGGTGGGATGGACATGATCAATACTACTCTGTCCCACGGAATAAAGCCTAATTTTTTCATGACTGAGGCATTTCCTTGCTTCTCCTTCTTTTCACATTTCTGCTGTTTTTAAATGGTGCTTCTAGATTTATCTGTTGCTTTTGTGTTCAAATTGTTCTGATGTGTCTTAACACCTTAATGAGATCTTTTAAACTGAAAGGTAGGGTAAAATAAGCAAATAAAATATATGAATAAATAAGTCACTTATTATAAACAATGATATGGTTAACATGACTATTTGATCTAGAAAATATAGAAAATAATATAAATATGGCTGTGTTGCTGCTAAGAGGAACCAGAAATCAATTTTGTCTCTTTGAGGAAAATGTACATCTCTTGACATTTTAGCTTAAGACATTGGCAATAAGTTCACATTCGTGTGACAGCACAGTTCACATTGATGTAAGCAATTCATTCCTTGTGTCAGTGCAAATTTAATAAAACTTCCAGTGCAATAAACAAAAACAAAAGGAGCAAATGAAGCCCCAGCGACAGTTCTTAGTAAATGTTGCTTTGTGGGTCTTAACGAGTAAGTCAGGATTTCGTGGGTAGGGGAGAAATCTATACTTTCAACAGGAAGCAAGACAGGATTTTATTTCAGTTGTCATTAATAGATAACATTACTTTTTCAGTTCTGGATGTTTCACAAAAGGAGCCCACGAAACAAAACCACCAAGATGTAAGGAATGCACTTCAGGAAACAAAGCAGGAGCCCGTGGGGAAGAAATAAATAAATAACACCATGGACCAAAATTGTGCACACGTATTGCTGAGGGTCACACAACAAAGCACAACACAACTCATCCACTCTGAGCTTTTACGAAGTCTGTCTATTGAGATTTCTCATTTTTTCCAATCTTAAATTCGGTTCACCTCATTCCTGTATGCATTGCATTTTTTTAAACAAAAGAAAAGGTCTGCATGCCAATTCCTGCACCATGTGCATTTCTTCTAATATACACACTCTGTGTCCAATTTCACCTAGTATGTCTGTGGAGCTGGCAAGTGTTACAGGTGCCACATAATACTTGTTCTGCGTTTGTAAGGAACTGATCTTTTAGCGTGGCAGCGGTTGTGCTTCGGAACTCCCTCCTTATTGACAGCAAGCAAGCTCTTTTTGGCATTTTTGTTTAGGCAAAACAAACATCTTTTGTTTTTGGTTTTTTGAAGGTTTTAAATTGTTTTTAACTTCTTTAAAATTCTAATTTCATTGTCTTATTCTTTTTGTAAACTGCTTTGAGGTTAAGCTGTATATAAATCTCATGAAACATATGAATGGATAAATAGTATATATGCATTTTTACAAGCCCCCCCCACTCCAACAGAATGCATTTTTACACATTAATTTGTATTGATGTACACATTTTTTATGTATGCTTTGCACTGCTTTATGCATTTTTATACACATTCTTTGTTTGGAGAACTGCATCGCAAAATTCAGATAAGTAGAAATTTTTGAAGAAGTTTCAGCTTGCGTGCTGATTTGGGAAGCAAGAATTTGTAGGTTCACATTGAAACAGAATCCAAACAAACTTCTTTGATACTTACTTTACCATCAGTAGGTCTTGGGTATTTTTGCTTCATTCAGATAATACAGTGAATATTCACTTTATAGTAAATGTTGATGTCAATAAACCAAACCCAAATTCTGTGCTTCGGAAGTTGATGTTCGGTGCAGCGAATAAATTATGCAAATTAAATGTACCTCTTGTCAATTCAGGGGCATTCCATGCCTACTTCAATTTTTAAAGGCCTGAAGCTTGTAAGCAGCCTTGTGAGGTACAAGCCCTGCAAGGCTGATTAAAAATCTATAAAAGAAATAAAAATAAAAGAAGCTCAAAAGCCTCTTCATCTACAAACTGTGTGCTACATTGGTTTGAATGGGGTGGGAAAATGGTAACACCCGTTACGAGGTAGTAGCAGGCCTAGTTGGTGGGTCAATCTCCTTTCTCCACCACCTCCCTGCCTTGCACTGAACAGTAGGAGGAGCTTTTTGGATACAGTGGTGCCCCGCAAGACGAATGCCTCGCAAGACAGAAAACCCGCTAGACGAAAGGGTTTTCCGTTTTTCAGCTGCTTCGCAAGACGATTTTCCCTATGGGCTTGCTTTGCAAGACGAAAGCGTCTTGCGAGTGTTCCGATTTCCCCCCGCTTCCCCCCTTTTTCTAAGCCGCTAAGCCGCTAATAGCCTTTTAGCCGCTAAGCCGCTAAGCCTTTAATAGCTGCTAAGCTTTTAATAGCCGCTAAACCGCTAATAGCGCTAATCTGCTAATAGGGTTGCTTCGCAAGACGAAAAAACCGCTAGACGAAGAGACTCGCGGAACGGATTAATTTCTTCTTGCGAGGCAACACTGTAGTTTCACAGCAGCAAAACAAGTGGAAAACATGAGATAAGGTGCTTATATATGTTCCAATGTGTGGTTGGACCACAGCCCTTTTAAATTCCAGAAAGCTGGCACTAGGCTTGAAGAAACTTACCAGTGTCACTGAGCGGATACCCAGTGTAAGGTAAAAGGGATGCGGGTGGCGCTGTGGTCTAAACCACTGAGCCTCTTGGACTTGCCGATCAGAAGGTTGGCGGTTCAAATCCGCACAACAAGGTGGGCTCCTGTTGCTCAGTCCCAGCTCCTGCCTACCTAGCAGTTTGAAAGCATGCCAGTGCAAGTAGATAAATTATGTGGCGGGAAGGTAAACGGCATTTCTGTGCGCTCTGGTTTCCGTCACGGTGTTCCGTTGCACCAGAAGTGGTTTAGTCATGCTGGCCACATGACCTGGAAAGCTGTCTGTGGGGGGAGGGCACTAGGGGCGCATTGGAAGATGGCCGACAATAACATCTCTCCAACTCACACGAGGTAATTAAGAGGCTGTGATGGGAGTATGCAGCCTCTCTGCCCCCCCCCAAGGAGATGGGGGGACTGCCCTTGCCTGCTGTGCCCACATATATCACCCCCAAACTCGAGGGCGTGGGGGCACTAGGCAGAAAGCCCTTGTGTGGACTTCGGCTCTCCTGGACACTGTCTCTGATTCGTGCCTCTAGCTGCAGCAACTTCAAGAGAAACAATTAGAAAGAAGCAAATGCACATATTTCAAGGAAGAATGGGGAGTAAAAGACTGCTAATTCAAGAGATCTCTGATAAAGAAGACGGGTCGGATAAACAGGAATATATCATGAGAAGACACACCAAGGCTCAGTATGTCAGCAACGGGACTGGATGGGGGGGGGACTTCCTTTCTTTCTTTATGTGATTAACCAA
This sequence comes from Podarcis vaucheri, assembly GCF_965113315.1. Classification (NCBI taxonomy): domain Eukaryota; kingdom Metazoa; phylum Chordata; class Lepidosauria; order Squamata; family Lacertidae; genus Podarcis; species Podarcis vaucheri. The sequence continues at coordinate 62,876,874 of NC_138766.1, read as the reverse complement.
TAATCCCCGTCCACAAGTCAGAAATGCTGTTTAAATGACCTAAGATGGATGATTTAAGACTGTGTGTAGATAATTTTTAACCAAAAGCATGTTTTAAGGAGATCGTGGAAAGTACAAGAGCTTTGGGATGACGCAGTAAAAAACAGCGTCACCATTTTGCAAGTTTTGTCGAAAGACGTATGTCTGGGAAGAGGAATGCATTTGTTTTCATACAGTGGGCGAACCTCCTCAGAGGACAGAAAGAAGGCGACAGCTTTGTGAAGATTAATGATGGAAAGAGAGCTTTTATTTATGGAAGTGATGATACATGGAAACCATCTTGATAAGGTTATTGGATGAATGGAAAAATTCACACAGGATTACAATTTGTGTTTACCTGCTTAAGGAGATTATCAGAAGAGATCATAAAGAAAAAAGAAAAAATTATGAAAATAATAAGAGGAGATGTGGAAACAGCAAGATAGGACTGAATAGAATTGTGAACACTATTTGGACAGATTTGTGGACATTAATGCAGCAGCAAGAAGATGATTGGAATCCCCTTCGGAACTTGAAATATGGGTACCCCCAACAAAAAATTAAAATTCAGCTTTGTAATTTGGAATTTATGTGATGTGATTTGATTGGTCGGTTAATAAAAAATATTATTATTATTTTAAAAAAAGGAAAGCTGTCTGTGGACAAACGCCACCTCCCTCGGCCTGAAAGCGAGATGAGTGCCACAACCTCATGGTCACCTTTGACTGGACTTAACTGTGCAGGGGTCCTTTGCCTTTTTTTTTTACCTTTACCCAGTGTTAACATTCTACCAGTGTTTCAGGGTCTTCCACTGTCCATTTCCTCCACTTTTTGACAGCATAAATAAATTTTCACTGCTAGGGCCAGTTCATGCATTATTCCAGCCGGGAGTCTGATACTCGTAAGCAGATTCACATGGGTGCCCACCTTTGCTGTTAGTTTCTTGAATGAGAGGCTGCCCTTACATGGCCCTCTGGGCTTTGTTAGGATTGGCCAAATCACATGACATTTCATACAGGTAACTGACTGACTTTATCACATGTATGATTCACCTAGGGCCAGCCACTTAGTTTGGTGTCCATGTAGTTTGGTTTCATAACTTATGAACTGGGTAGGAGGGAGTGAGGAAGGGTCTAATACAGTCTTCCTCAGCCTGATGCCTTCCAGATATTGACCACTGGCTGTATTTTTGGTTTTTATGCAAGCCGCCCAGAGTGGCTGGGGAGGCCCAGCCAGATGGGCGGGGTATAAATAATAAATTATTATTATTATTATTATTATTATTATTATTATTATTATTATTATTATTATTATTATTATTCAGGAAGGCTCCTTGCCATTTCCTTGCATCTTAAGCACTTAAATCTCCTGCAAAATTCAGTGGGAGCTCGGATTGTTCTGAAATGCGAGTCTTATGGAGTCCCAGAATGAGATAAAATAATATAATGGTTATGAAAAGTATGATAGATTAAGGGGAATAATTCAGTATGAAGCCCAAAAGAGAGGCTCTGTAGCCAACCAAAGGTTAAGACCAAACCCTTCCCTACGATAAACATTAATAATAAAATTCTACCTGAAGGCCAAATCAGTGTTATTATGAAGCTGATAGATTTGACAGTTCATAATTCTGCTGCAGGTATAATAAGATTAGTCATTTTAATCAACACATTTTCTTTTTAATCAATGCCACATATGTTTCACAAACAATTTATAGCACTCAATATAAACATCAGTCCTTTTCAGATTTATTAAATACAAAAACAAAAAAGAAAGGAAAATATATCCTAAAAGAGAATACAATTGCCATGGAAGAAAACAGGCAGAATATGGTAGGATATGAGAAGGCATAATTGCATGCTTTGATATTTATGATGAAAGACCTGAGCTGAAAGAAAAATGACAAAAATGCTATCTTAGCCCTTTATGAAACAAAGAAAACCTGAAGGTCGTGCAATAGTAATTTTCATCATTCCTTCCAAAGCCTTGGCAAGCTTTGAAAATTTATATGTAATAGCAGCTAGCTTTTCTAAGTGAAAGTACTTTGAAATCATCTTGGGATAGATGTGTATAAAGGAAATTTTCATTTCTTCAAATACAACAAAAGCAAAATTATATTCTAGAACACTAAATAGACTGCTTTTTAAAATTCATGTTTTCCTGGAGTGGCAAATCTATATTTTGTTACACTGTTGCATTAATTTATTTTAAGACACAAAACTGTATAAAGTGTGTGTGTGTGTGTGTGTTAAGAAAAGAAGCTTTACTGAAAACATGATTTTGTACTGTTACCAATGCAAACGAAATTAGCTTATGTGGAGTGCCCCAAATCACTGAAGTGAACAGAATCAAAACTGCTAAAAAGACTTATCAAATTGCTTGGATGTATGAGCATAAAAAAGCATCCCCATTCTTTAAAGGTGCTAATTGTCCTAGTTAAAATCCCCCTTTGAGGTAGGTATAAGTTTAGGATCTCAGGAAATACATTTCTCTCAATCCTAGCATCTGTTCAGACCACGGGCTTTAATGTTTCCATCCTCTGTGTGAAGAGTTTTTAAAAAACAAAAACTTCTAACCTGACCTCGGTGCTTTCTGTGTTGAAGGCTGGTGCCTTGGCAGCATGAAATGGAAAAGAAAAAGAAAAGAAAAGAATGCATGCCAGAGGAGGGGAGGGCAAAGAAGAAGAAAAAGGTAACATAGCTGTGTTTTTTGGTTTTTTAAAAAACACATGCTAAATACACATGCAACCCTTCTCCAAAACCCAAATTAGTACAAACAAATATTGTTCCAGGCACTCTTATTAATAATCACACCCCTTTTGTGCATTGCCTCATGCTTATCTATTATTATTTATTTTTTTTAATCGGTCCAGCCTTCATTGCAGAAGCAATAAAGATTGATGAGCAACACGCATTGGGCAGGCAGAATTAGAGCAGAATCAAAACCATGCAGTTATATTAATAGACGGCACAGGCACTAATATTTTTTATTTACACTTATATCCCACTTTTTCTCCAAGGAGCTCAATGTGGCATTGACAACTTGTCTGCCTCCCCACAACCGTGTGAGGCAGGTTAGGCTGAAAGGCAATGACTGGCCCAAGGTCACCCAGTGCTGTAAATCAGTGGCAGGCAGGAAGGTCCTTCACATCTTCCCTCTCCTTTCAAGGGAAGCAGCAGCAAAAGCAGAGCAGGAAAATGGTGGTAAACGTTTTACCCGTTCTGCAGTTGTCCTGGCCTTTTCTGTTGATAGATTTAAAAAATGGTTCCTTTGGAAGAATAGATTAGAGTACTGTGAAATAGATTATATAACTATTCCTTCAGAGCAAGTGAAACCCAATCTAGAATCATAGAATCATAGAGTTGGAAGAGACCACAAGGGCCATTGAGTCCAACCCTCTTGTGGTTGCCTAACCAATTCCCAAGAATGACTCGCTCCCAAGATCTTGTAGAAATTCAGTGTCAGCTTATTGGCCCACATCGAGTAGACAACTGCACTCAAATTCTGTTCCAGCCTCACTTGATTCAGATAACGTGAAGAAACAGTGTACTAATGACACCTCAGGCCATATCCCTTGATCCTACAGCTGGGGAAGAGGCCTACTAATGATATATATCTTTGATCGATAAATCGTACACTCCTATCTTTGATGGTTGGTTCCCATGTATGGGAGATAGGTCCCTTGGAACTCACTGCCAATAGAGGTTTGGTAGAACTATCCTCATCCCTTATTTCAGATATCTTCTGAAAAGTGTGCTGTTTAGACAGGCCTTTGTAACATGAATTTTCTTTGTTAATCGATCAATATCCATTGATCAGTTTTAATGATGCTTTTAATGTTTTATTCCAATTTTATTCTGATATGCTGTACTCTACCTCGAAATAATTTTTATAAAAGGGCCAATAATAAATACATAATAAATAAATACATAGATTGCCCTTGCATTGTACATGCTGAACTGATCCAAAACTACATCTGTTTAGAAATTAAACTTTTTACTCTTTTCATGATTGAAAACTATCATGTCTTTTAAAGAGGTTTCCTAAGTTTTACAAAGATAAAGATTTCTTTGTAAAGGGGGCTGGGAGAGAAAAGGGTAGTACTATTGAGAATTCTCAGTTGTTTACAAACTCGGCATTCAAATGTTTTCATCAGAACCTTGTCCCGGGCACTAAATGAAATAATCTTTGTGGGAAGTAATAGGATTTTATTCTCACGAGACCCCACCCCGCAGAGAGGCGGCCACTTCCTGAAAGCAGTCAGTCAGGTATGATGATACCTCAAGTCCCCACTGCTTGAAACAAATAAATAATAGACGAGGATGGCATTTGGGTCTGGGGAAGAAATCATCCGAGAGGTCAAGATCCAGTCTCCTTTTTGTGTGTGAACTGTCTAAGATGTGTAGTGTGGAAACAAGAGGGAAAGGTTAGGAGCACAACCACTTTGGCTTGTAAGCTCGAAAGTGGCTACTAACCGTGAACCAGACAAAGCACTGAGGGAAGTGTGCAGGTGTGTTTTGTAGTCTAAGCTCTGCTTTCACACCAGGGGAGGAGAGAATCAGAAAACATGGGAAAGAAAAGTTAGCATTCTTTCTGAGCGCCAACTTGCTGCTAAGCTGGTATTTTGTATTGATTTTTCCTGAAGCCTGTAATCTTGAAAGCTTGTAACAGAGGATGAAGTAAATATCATTTTATTTGCTCAAATAGGTTTAGATTAGATTGAGATGAAAAAACTAGGGACAGGCCAAATTAAGAATGAAAGCAGCAATTACAGATTATTGTTTCCAACAGTAAGTAGAATAGGTTATTTCACTGATGAAAAGGATTGTTGAGAGGGGGAAGGGTGGAACTGGTGGCTTTCCTTAGCTTTAAAATAATATTCCTCAGAATAGGAGCATAAATGAAATTCAGAAAGGATATATTGCGCCATATGTTGTTTGCTTATTTCAACCGATCCTCTGTATATTTTGGGTGCCCCAAATTCACATTGGAGTCATCCTTTCTGAAGATGTACGATTCAAAAATATAACAATGACTTGCTGAATTCTGTATAATGATTCCACACCTACGTTTAGTTACCCCACAGTGTACTTTTTAAAAAAAGTCTTGAAAAGAAGGCATACAGAATCAGCTGAGAGCGTAGTAGTAATACTATTGTTTTTTAAAAGACATTCCTTCAATAAAATAGTTTGGGGGTGAAGCAGGAAAGGAGGGATATGTGTACAAAAGCGTTCAAATGATGCTGACAATAAGGCACAGAATTTAAAAGGCTTAACCATGTCTTATCTCAAAGTCTGTTTTATTTCTTCATCTTCTGAGCACTTCAAACATATGAGCTGTTATTCCATCTTTAGATCAGTAACTTTGAATTGTTTTACCTGTCATTCCACAGCGACTAGCACAGCGAGATGTCATACAGTGATTGTTTGCACTTTCATTCTTTCACATTAAATGGCAATCATCTGGTCCTTTTGATTTGTTTCTTTTATTTAGCCCTGAAGTTTTTACACTAGAATCTCATTAAACTGAACTAGTGTACTCCTGTCAAAAAACTAATGGGGGGGAAAAGTTTAAAAGAGAAATGTTTCACCTGCATTGTCACTTACTGGAAGAGTTGCATTTATCAAGATTTGCAGAGTTTACTATTTTTCGTTTACATTCATTTTGGCGCACAACTTATGCTTCTCTGCTATTTATCTGCTTGCATAATTCACAAATTTAGGATGATCTGACAGATGAGGCTACACATCAGAAAGCGAACCTTGTACGAAATTGGAGGAGGAGACGGTCAGATGCACTTTCATGTTTACTCAAAGGTTTCAGGTGTATAAAGCCAGTTTCAGGTGTTTAAATCCAACAATGAGCAGTGCAGTTCCTATTTGCATGGAATCCCATGTGTTCATGCATAACTCACCACACTTTCCAATGTGACATTTTTATTGGTCTGTAAATCTACTGTCTTCTCCTAATCTTTCCTAATTCCGTCCATACAACATGCAGAACAGAAGATATATAAATTCACATTAAAAGCCAACCTAGATCAGGCAACATCAGCTCCACCTTTGAATTGCCTGGTGGCCAGAAGGCTACATGGGCTAAGGAATCAGTACAATTTGTTTGGTGCAGAAGGTCTTGCCACACATGCACATCAAAAATATCAGTACCATCCCATTTTGTTGCAGTGTGGTTCAGCCTACCAAGAACTTCACATTTTCCTTTGATTTCCTCCTGTGCCTGTCTTCAGCAGAATCACTAGTTCATAGAAATGGCTGTGCTGTCCACTGGGGAGGGGGTGGAGAAATAGCTTCTGATGTATGTGAAAATTCCAAATTATTGTCCATTTCCAAATTCTACCAGACTTGTTTATGCAGAAATTTGATATACTGTGTTGCTGGGGGGGAAGAAAGAAAGAAAGTCATACAGGACATGTTTGTTTAATCTGTGGCACCAAGGACAATGAGAAATATATCCATTCAATAAGAATCTCCTTTTATCTTATGCTGCTGTAGTGACAGATAAGAGAAATATATCATGTGGATTCTGATCCCTCTATGAGTTCCAGAAAATAAGATAAGGCCCTGCAAAATACTGGCAAATTAATCCCAGAGAAATTACTAACCATTTTGTCTAAAGATCCAATAGTCAGTAGGGATAACTTAGAGGTCACCTTTACTATTAATGCTTATGGCTTCCTTTCTAGCAGGGTGGCATACATTGTACATCTAAATGCCTGATCTAAAAATAAATTCCCCAGCATTCCTGAATATGCTTCATAGACTTAGTCAAAAGATACACAGCTTCCTCGAACAACCCCCCTCTCCTTTCTAGTGTAAAATTGGATGATTTAAGCCCTTATTCTTGCAGTTCACCTCTGTTTATAAATGACCTCTTTCTTAGGAATGCAAGTGATGTGCAAACTGTAAGATGTCAAGGCTGGCCCAGAGATGATTTCTGCAACTTGTCACTTTACATAGAATAGGACTCCTTCATTAAAGATGCTCAGAAACACAGAGATGCTTGTGCAGAAATATGCATATTTCTGAAATAAAGACCAGTAGAAATAGTGTTTTTAAGGCCATTAATGACCAGTGAAAATGGCAGCAGGATCTCTTACAAGTGAGATTGCCATCATCTAAGAGACAGTGTCCAACCTTGAGGTTATCACTGCTGTTTTGAGCTAGGGACATATAAAGAAAAAAACAATAATTACCATTTATGTATAGGAAAGTTGGACTGCACGTTGCCATGGATATGATGCGGCACATCTGCTTATCCCACTGAGAGCTTCTGCATTTTCACAGAATATATAAGGAAACACATACTATAGGATGCTTTCCTGATCTTTACATATACATATATATTCTACATTTGACATCTTTCAGAACATTCCCATCATGTTCCCTCTCCTGCTCCAACACTGAGCTCTGCTCCCTGTTTTCCACACATGGTCAGTGGGGTGGCAGTCAGTTTCCCATGATGTGATCCCAAGTTGCTGTGGAACATGTGTGTGTGTGTGTGTGTGTTGTAGCAAGGTGGGCAGGGGCAATAACATGGATGTGCTCCCCAAGTAATCATCCAGCTGAGAAACAGCACCTAGTCAATGAAAAAGAATTCCTCGAATCCAGTGCTCGTGAGAATCAAATACATTGCCCAATAGCGTGGAGTCAAATCACAGAATCATAGAACTGGAGGAGTTCCTCAAAGGTACTCTAGTCTAAGCTCCTGCCAATACAGGAAATTCACTATTGCAACATCCCTGGTAGGTCATTAGCCAGGCTTGGCTTAGAAAACTTTAGCAAAGAATAATCTGCCTCTTTCCGAGCCGCTGTTCCATTGCTGAAGAGCTCATACCGTCATGAAGTTTTTCTGAATGTTTATAGCTGATATCCTTTTTCTTATAATTTTAACCCTTTGGTCCAAGTTGGTACCATCTGGCACAAAAGAAGACAAATTTGTTCTGTCTTCTATGTGGCAGCCCTGCAAACATTTGAAGAAGCTCTTATTATACCTTTCAACCATCTCTTCTCTCCAGGCAAAACATACACAACTCATTCAACCTTTCCACCTAAGGTTTGGTCTTCTGGCCACTCACCTTGTCAACCTCCTCTGGACACATTTGTCAATATCCTTCTTAAACCACAGTGCCCAGAAGTGGGCAAAGTTCTTCTTTGCCGATATAAGATGTTCTTCAAACATAATAGAGCGGTACCATTATTTCTTGTGATCTGGACCCTATACCACTGTTGATGCAGCCTAGAACTGGATTAGCCTTTTTTAGCTGCAATGCTACATTTTGAAATATTTGTTTTTAACTTTTTGAATACAGTTTTAATGTTTTTCTTAATATTTTGTAAGGCACTTACAGGTTCTATTTAAAATTAAGTGGTGTATAAATTTTGTTAAAGAAAAATAAAAATAAAAAATCACACTGTTGGGTCATGTTTTGGTTGTGGTCTATTAAAAACCCCCAAATCTCTTTCACATGTGTAGGTGCCGCTGAGTCTGTAATTTTTGTCTACCTAAATGCTGTACTTTACATTCATCCACACGAAGGAAACTCCATTTTGCTGGATGTGGCATTATGAAGGGATCTAAGCAGTGTGCCTTAGTTATGGAACGTGTGTGTATTTTTATGCTTTTTGCCTTAGGCAGGAATTGAACAATCCTGTCCAACCTCTTTGAGCAGCCAGACTGGCAGCTTCCTCATATGTATTTTGATATTAGCATATCACATTGCAATGAAGGCAAAAGAGAATAAGGGAAACTTTGCTTGAAATATGGAAACTCCAGCAGCCCATATAGAGCAAAAGCAAAAAATTAATCTAAGCGCATGTGAACCCATACACACAGAATCCAAAGGACAAAATTAAGAAAGAAGGGGAATAGCATCCGAAACATCAAAATTTTCACAACTTCTAAAAGATGTTACAAATTATTTCTACAGTTTTGTGGTTTTGAAATTGTACTGCAAGATTAGTATCCTTCATAATTAATCCCTCTTACTCCCCCAAACTGAAGAACAATTATGTTAAAACCCCACAAAGATTTTTAATCTTGAACACAAAGAGTAGACAAATTCATCCAGTAATCCATCATAATGTTTCCACTTCACAGAGAACAGTTCCCTAAATTAAAGAGCCCTGGAGGTTAGTAAATCTGAATCCTCTCAGACTAAGGGAAAGAAAGGATCTCCCAATATAATGCCTTGTCAGCAGCCTTCACTCTTAAGCCAAAGAGGTAAAAGCTGAATGACTTCTGTTATTGAGTCTGCCAGGGTATAACTTGAGTCCATCTCTGAGGTACCCTGATGCTATGAATCTGCATATCTGTTACACTGCAAACATAACAGCATCCTACATATGGAAAGCAGAGATGAACAAGGACATAGGTCAGCTTTGTGGCAAGACAAACTCCCCTCCAGTATTGAAAAGGCAGCTGCAGGAATTTTCTGGCTTGCGGGGTATGACCTGAAGACATTTATCTGTGTACAGGCCACACATATATGGTGTCGTTTATTTCCGTCACCACCCTACCGACAGAAATCCAATTTCTCAGATGTATTTTGCACAGCCCATATGCATTGGCCTTAAGATCATTTGAATAAGAACCTATGACAATGTTTTGGAGGATATATCAGAAAATGTATCTGCTTATCATATGGATCATATGGACGCGGGTGGCACTGTGGGTTAAGCCTAGGACTTGCCGATTAGAAAGTCGGCGGTTCAAATCCCCACGACGGGGTGAGCTCGCGTTGCTCGGTCCCTGCTCCTGCCAACCTAGCAGTTCGAAAGCATGTCAAAGTGCAAGTAGATAAATAGGTACCACTCCGGTGGGAAGGTAAACGGCGTTTCCGTGTGCTGCTCTGGTTTACCAGAAGCGGCTTAGTCATGCTGGTCACATGACCTGGAAGCTGTATGCTGGTTCCCTCAGCCAATAAAGCGAGATGAGCGCCACAACCCCAGAGTCGGTAACGACTGGATCTAATGGTCAGGGGTCCCCTTTACCTTTACCTATCATATGGATCATTTCCTATGGTTAGTGTTTGGGTCAATATCCTTCCCAAACTTTTCTTCTCCCCAATTTTTCAATTTCTCTTCCAGGTTGAGGGGGCCTGGATCAAAGCATCCAAACTGAAACATGTGTACTATTTTGCATCTGCTAAGCTTTGCAGAAGGAATCACTAACTTTAGGGTGGGAGGAATGCTTATTTTGGGATAACACAAGCTTTCAGCCAGGAAAAATATCCATCACTAAACTTACAACCTATTGCCCATACATTCCACTGAAAGTAGATATTCATTATTTCTGGGGGTGGGGGAATTAATGCACAATGAGTGACTATGGTTGAGATTAATATTTTAGAGTAAGTGTGTATATGTCAGTAGACAGAAATCTGCACACCTACCAACTCTCACACTTTGAGTGGTAGGCTGACAATTTTAAGGTTGATTTGTTACCTTAATGAATTTGGCATTGGAACTCCTGTCTTGGCTTTTCTTCTGACCAGTTTCATCTAAAATACTACAAAACAGCCTTTCTCCTCTGAAGTTTCTTTGACAATGCCATTAGCAATTAAGGTCAGCGATTCAACAACGAAGTGCATATTAAGACTAGGCTTCTCTGCCAGCTAATTAAAACAAGCATGGCAAATCCTGAGCTGCTAGATCAAAGTGAAACTCCTTGCAAGTCTTAAAATAACCTTGCATAAATCTGCCACATTTCCATGCAAGACTTGAGTCCCTTTGTGGGAAAGAAAGCAAGACAGATATTGGGTAAAAGCATACACACAGAACAGAAGCACAAAGACATAAACAAATTCCTAAGTATTGTGGCATGGTAGGTCTTACTGAAATACCCTAACCCTGTTCCTCAACATTTCTGGAGAGAATAAATGGACGGAGAAGGGAGACAGCAAGTATTTCCTCCTCACTGCCTGCGCCATACATTTATTCCATGAAACAAATACATCATACTATAGTTAGGAAATTGGGAGTCTTATGTCTGTACCAGGCCTTCATAAACTGATGTCTGCATATGCCGAACTATGCAATTTTTCAGAAAAGGACAAATGAATATCAATGCAATAATTTACCAAATCCATTGCTAATAAAGTTTAGTTCTACTTTTTAAAAGGGCAAAGTAAAAGCAAAATCACCTGTTATGTTCCTACTGAATTTTACAGGGAAGAGGCAAAAGATTAAATCTGTACTGCAGATCTAAAGACGAAAGAATAAATAACCTGGGGCAAGACCCCTGGAGACCAATTTAAAAGGAACTTGAATAGCAGAGGATTCCATTGGCTTCCTATACATAAACATATCTTTGGATTTATTATAATTACTTTTAAAGCTAGAGAGGATCCAAAACTGATTTATGGGTAGAGTAATAGCTAGGATTGAAATATCAGGATGGGCAGTAAAAAGAAAAATATCCTCTACAGTACTAATTTATGCCCTTGATTATGAACATGAACTCTAATGCAAGAGTTTAGACATTCTGTAAACTCTTAATAAAGCATTTTGCAATCTAATGGTAAAGTCAAGAACAGATGTCGATCAACCCTGGACGGAGTGCTCTGTTAAGTGAGAAAGAAAGAAAAAAAGATTTTGACTACACAGAGAGAGAGAGATTGTCTTCAGGGAACAATAAATAGTTCACACCCATTTCTCCAAAGGGCTGCCTACTGTAGCCTGCTCTTCGAAATGCAAGTCTGTTCTTTCTTATCAAATACCATCTTTGTATCGGGGGAGAGAGCAAGGGCATTATTCTTAACCTTGTCTGACCAGTACGTTAGATTAGCCTCATAAAATGTTGAAAATATCAGACCTTTGTGGAACAGCCTTCTTACAATCTATCCTTGCAGCTTTTGTCTTAAGGCAAGTTGTGTTTAAATAAACCTATTTACAATGCATTTCCTGTTGCCTGTTTTTTTACTTCAGAGCCAGTAAAACAGTGATTTAGGGTTCTTTTTTTGTCACATTGTAAAAGTTAAACACAGTGACCCTTGTTAAAAAACCCCACATGCACACATCAGAGGTGCCCTCTTGACAGACCTTGATTAATTATCTATAAATATATATCCTCAAAATACAACACTTATTAATTCAAGGCCTTCAAGAGATGTGTGTGCTTCTTCCTATTCTTCTTTGTTTTTCCCTACTTAAAAATATTTTTGTTCAACACCTATTAGGATGGATCCAGACTTGCCCTTGTCTAAATAGAAAGAGCATGCTCCAACTGTAGGAAGAGAAGACATTTTGTGCTAACTTCTCCTTCACTGACTCCTCCTCTATCCAGCTCTCAGCACCATGTCTGATGCTTTTCTGGATAGTCTCCTGGAATAGATTTTGGGGTCTGGGTCTAGGTGTGTGTCCTGCGGGGGCAAGAGGGAAACCCCACCTTTTTCATCCAGTGAGAAAAATCTTAAATCCTGCCCACACATAGCTTGTATCCACCGCGCTGCCTACGTTAGCTATTCCAGGTCATCCACGATAGCCACAAGGGTACAAACATGTTTGTGGAGAGCAGGAGTTCATTGAAGTTCAGCCTTCCTGTTTGCTTCTAACTCTGCATGTTTTGTTTAACAAAAAGAGTGAAAAGTTGTGATAGTGAGTCATATCTTTGTTTGCTCTCTGCCTGCAAATTACTTTTACCATTGTGTGGATAGTTGAGTATCCTGTACTTGGCAACGAAATTTGCATGTGTTAACCTTTACAAGGTGTGAAGTATTTCCTGAGACGTGGCTTATATCAGGCTTCTCACAGAAGGTTCAAGACAGAGAATCTCACGTCATATTTCAGTTATGTCAATCTTATACTTATACCATTATCTACGGAGATAAACCACATCATAAATTCAGATTTACACACTCCTGTTCACAGTTTTCCCAGGCTTAGCTTACCTCAGTCTACCTGTGAGCCTCAGCATATGAAGAGGTTTGAACTGGTTATTCAAGCTCAGACCGCATGGCTCTCACAAGCCACTCTTGAGTTCCTATACCAATATTCTAGAAACTTCCACCACTTTGAAATTAAATCGTTTTTTACAACTCTTTTTTACTAATGTATGGAAAAGCACATGAACCTGACCTTTGGAGAGTTTGTAAGTAAACCATTTTTAGCTTACTAAGTGTGTGGTCTTTTCCTATGCTGGTAGAAGATGGGACTATTTTGAAGTTTACTTGGATAGACATATTTTAAAGGTCTAACAGCCTATATTTTCACAGTTTAGTTTGCTGCAGATTTTGCGATCTTAAATCTCTGCTCAGGTTCTCTCACCAAAGAGTACTTGCCCTAAACTTGGATCTTGGCATCCATGAATTCTCCTTTCTATACCTATTCTTCTTTCTCAAACAAAAACATTTAATGCCTGAATACAGCAAGTCCAAATGAGACGGGGGAAAGATGATGTTGCAGGATGATTGTGAACCTCAGCTCTGCAGAAGGGGATCCTGCACCCTTTACGGAACTAAAAACCTATTTTTTAAAAGCATAACACTCACAGTTCATAGTGGTGCTGTGCTGCTGGTGGTCACTAGTGATGTTTCAGGCAGTATCCAAATAAAAGTCACTCAACCACATTCCACACAGCATTCACGGCTAACACTCAGACACTAAGGGGAAGGGAGAAATTACATTTCCCCAGATGCAAAACAGTGTGGTTTGACTGCTGGGCAAAGATGCTCTTTCTGCAATAAATGGCCCATTTGCTGGATCCTAAGAACAAATGAATAACTGCATTTGTCACACTATAAACCTATCACCTGGAAAGGCCCTTGTGGGCTAACTGCATTAGACAGGAGACCTTTTGATTCTTTCTGAGAGTGTGAGGTCTGTATTGGATAGTTAGGAGAAACAGAAATGATCTTTGCTTCACATAAGTTTGGAAAATAGAATCTTGGCGAGGTTTTAGTTGTCTTGTATCCAATCGCTCTCTTTGTCTGGAACCTTCTCAGTTTGCTTCTATATCTGTCGTGGAACCCAGCTTAGTTTGTCTACGGCTGAGTGATGGGCAATATAACAGCAGGGATTAGAGAAAGCCCTTCCATGAAACAGCAATACAGAGATATATTTTAAAGGACTTTGTTTAATTTTTCATTGTGCCTTGTGAAATCAAAGTTGTCCTTGGCTGTTGCAATAAAGACGTAGTTAAGGAGAAGATAGGAGGTGAGAGACAAAGGAGGGTTTGTCTAGCTCAGAGGTCGAAGAAGCGCAGCAGAGTGGGAGGCTGGGAATTAAGCTTGTCAGCGGCACAAGGCCACAGCTACTTTCGCGTTGCCAAATTGCCTGTAGGCCTGTGCTGAATGCGAGAGACTGGGCCATGGATCATTCTACCATTTTGTGTAGCAGTTGGCTTGCAAGAAAATATAACCGAAGGGGATGGGGCAGCACAATGGTGACATGGGAAGAAACAGGGGGTAGTTGTACTCTTGAAAGGGATTTTTTAAAGGGTTGCCTTCCCCAAGCTAGTGTCCTCCTTGATGTTTTGGAGGACAAACAGGGGCAGACCTTGGTAATATGGTGCCCCGCATGAGGCCAAAATTTGAAGGCCCCCCCCCCGCCATGTGACAAAGACACATGAGAGCAGAAGCAGCAAAGCAGGCTGGGAAGTGCTGGGACTGCACAGTCATTTGGGCCTACTAAAGTTATTCAGGCCTAACTGCTAACTGTTGAGTCACTCTGACATGTGACTTAGCAGCCAGTTTCTCTTTGTGTCATCTGTAAGTTTCCAGAGCAGAGTCTGTCTGCCTCAGCTGTGAACAGAGTCAGTATGTAATCTCAATCAAACTGTCTGGAACCATGTTGTTTATGAAGAAGTTTATTTTAACTCAGTAAAGCTTTTATTCAATGAAAAACTCTGCATTATTAATTTACTGTCAGGGAACTGACATCAGAGCGAGAGGCGAAGGGGAGGCTCACAGATTCTGCTGGCGAAGGACCCAGCAGCAGGGGGAGAAACAGCTCAGTAGAGGGGGAAGCTAATCAGCGCAATACCAGGGAGAAAGGGGGGCAGATGGGGGAATCGGAGGGAGGGCTCCAGGACTCTTCACTGGACATCAGTGAGGAGAGCCCAGGTCCTCCGCTGCCCACGCCCTCCCTGCGCAGAGGAGGAGGAGACTGGGTGTCAAACAACTTTTATGTTGGAAGAGGTTCAAGAAACGCCCACTGACGGATTCTGCCAGCGACTGAGGCAGCCGCGATGAGCAAGGGCTGTGCAGTCAGAAAGGTTTAACAAGGCAAATTAGCCTACAGAGGCACCAGTTTACGCACGAGCAACTCATAGCCACTACATTTACACTGCGCGTCACCTCCGCCCTTGCATTGCCTTCCCAAAGCCGCCGGCACCGAGCTTTAGGAAGGATGATTGAGGGTTCTAGCAGGGTCCCAGAGCTCTCCTGTCTACTTGCCAAATTTGGGCAAGTGCTAACTAGGGTTTTGGAAGGAGAAAGGAGGGCTCTAGGACCCTGCCAGAGCTCTCAGGCTTCCTTCCAAAGGGAAGGAGACAGGAAGGCATCATTTTGATTCAGTGACCTGTGTGAGGGAACCAGTCGTGGTGACCTAAATCCACGTCCCATCAACTCTAATGCTGGACTACAGCCCACCCGTTCAGCACAGTCCCTGGGCCCAACGTGGAACTTTTGGAGTGGATGGCGGGTTGCCACAGGGGGATGGGGATGGGGAAGTCATTTTCTGCCAATGCCACTATGTACACTGAACTCTGGACCCAACCCAATACTTTTTAACAGAGAAAGTTTGGGTGCTGATGATAAAAAAAAACTTGCATATGTTTATATGCAAATTTAGAAATAATTGTGATATTTCCAATAAAATTGCACAGCCCCTCCCCCCAAAATCCCACAAGAATGGAAGCAGATTGCAGTATATCAGTTTATGCACATGCGCCCCCCTCCACGATCTCACAGCCTTCCTTTCATTCCTTCTTCCCTACATTTATGCTCCCTTACATGCAACCCAACCAATTTCCTCCTGCCTCCTGCCTCCCACCCTGCTGTTGAAGGGCAGACTGAAACTACAAGCAGGGCACCCGTGCTCTTCTTTTTTGCATATTTTCATCATTGTTGGATTTTAATTTGGCATTTTCAGGAAAAATGTATATTTATACATTTCTACAAATAAAAATTGTGTGTGCCTCTATGCAGATCTTTCCTCTCAGCACCTTATCTGCTTGTTTGGTTCAGTTTCTACAGCTGTCTTCGTTCTTTGACTGTTTGACTGAAGAAGCAAGTCATGTATCAGCTGTCGGTTGTCCTGACTGTGTATCTTTCTAGTTCATTATCAGGAATTTCCCAGAAATTTCTGTTGGGTTGCTATAAAAAGGATTTTAGTGGCTCAGATGAATGACGTTACTCCATCTGTGGCTGAAGTTTCAACATATTTTGCCATGTATACAAAAAAACCCCTTCAGTTATATTTGAATAATTATTGCTATCCAAACTAGTTAATGCTAGAATTGTTAATGTGTGACCAATACAGCAGTTCCTTTAACTCGGTATTCTTGATACTTGCTGTGTCCAGACAGATGACTTAAACAGGCTCACCATCTAGGCATGAGAGATAATTCTCCTCTGATGTTAACCCCCAGGATTTGGTATGTGGAAAACAGTATACTTCTGATGATGAAGCCTGAATTTTGATATATCATTGCTAGTAGACACTGACTGAGCTTTTCCCCATGTTGTTTAACCTCTTTGAAAACCACTTGTGTCACAAAACCATCACCTTCCCTGTTCTCCAGGAACAACACTGAGACCAAGGAGGAGCAAGTTGACAATGCCCCCTCCTGGACTGCTTGTAGGCCAGAAGGGAGGCATGTCGGGGCTGTCTTAGGTTGGTGGGGTAGGGTCTCAATTGCGGCACAGGTTGGTGGGGCAGCACAGGCAGGGGTGCTCACCTGCCTTTCCAATGCTACTGCCAATTTCTGAGAGCAGGGTGAGAAGTGCAAGGATCTCAGTGCGGTGTGAGCATGGTGGCAGAGCCAATCCCTGTTTATGCCCCACTCCCTCCACCAACCTCTACAGCCCACTTGCCATAATGGACCAGCCTTCACTGAACAGCAGACTGCAAATATACTCTTTAAACAAGCAGCAAAACTACTGATCCAACATTGGATTCCTCAAAGGAGAAGCATGGACTTTCAGTGTTATGTAGTGTAGTTTCACCCTGGGCCAACAGGGGGATATTAATATTAATATAATATTAATATTAATATTCAGCATCTCTGGGTGCTGACATTACCAGCTTAAAAAACAGCTAGGTCGTACTTCTCAGTTCAGATTGAAGCTGGTGTTTCATGAGAAAGAACAGGATAGATCCAGGATGGATATGGTTTGTGGCTAATGTCCTGCGCACATCACTTCCCAAAACACTGGTAGGAGCACACTGGATGCAAAGTAAATGGGAATATTTACACAGTCTTTCAGTCCAGATAATGCAGCTCAATATTCTCAGCTGTTTCTGTCTCCAGTTTTGATCCCAAATTTAAATGGCTTTCTTTTCTAAAATGCTCTCCTACCGAGCATTGCTCTCAGACCGCACCTTTGCACATAAATTGCCCATTCGGGGAAAACATCTCATGATCATCCTTTTGGCTATTAGCAAGCAATCAGCTTAACAAAGGATGGTCACCTAGAAGCTGTAACAGGATTTTTCACAGGTTCTGATTAAATAATAAATAAATAAAAAGGTCAAAAAAAAAATCTTCCTGCTACAATCAAAAACCTGTGCCTCTTTTAAAATATTTAAAAAGGTCATTGTCAACATTTCATCATGTGCGTCTCTGCTTTCCGTTATAGTATTAAGAAGATTTTACTTCCGTGTTCCTTTGTGTGAAACACTCTGACTTTGATGTAGCCAAGATGTGTACCAAGAGCAATCATGAAAAAGCAGATTCCATGCAATATTGCCATTACTGCACAATCCATTAAAATATCCTCAGGTACAGTATGAAAAAGAATCCTATTCTGTTTCTTGGTAAATCATGGTGACTCTTAACAGTTTTTAATCTAGATTTTCATCAATCTAATGTCCTATCCTTCATATATCAGAATGTCCTGTTTTTCATTAATGTATACACCCGTGACTGAAATACTGAAGCTGGTGGAAGTGGGGTCGGGGCTGTGAACCAGTGCTCTTTTTTTAGAGAGAGAGGAATAGGTGCCAGTACTCACAATGAAGTTGTTATAGTAAGTGTCACACTTCTAACATTTGGGAAAGAAAGGTGCTGGTACTGCATACCCCTGAGTACCCCCAGAAAAAAAGCACTGCTATGAACTACAGTGGTACCTTGGTTTACGAACTTAATCCATTCTGGAAGTCCAATCTTAAACCAAAGTGTTCTTAGACCAAGGCGTGCTTTCCCATAGCAGTGGGCGACTCAATTTACAAATGGAACACACTCAACAGGAAGCAAAACATGTTCTGCTTCCAAGGCAAAATTCACAAACCAAAACACATACTTCCAGGTTTGCAGCGTTCTTAATCCAAGTTGTTCATAAACTAAGCTGTTGTTAAACCAAAGTATCACTGTATATGAGAAAGGAATTTTTCGCCCTATAGGGCGCACCGGCCCATAGGACGCACCTAGTTTTTTTTTGGGGGGGGGAATAAAGAAAAAAAATTATTTCCCCCCCCAGGCGCAGGAGGCCTGAGCTTCCCCCGACCCCAGCCCCCAGAACAGGCTGCTATCTGCAAGCCTAGGGAGCCCGGCGGGAACTCCCTCTCTCTCTCCAGGCTTCAGCGAAAGCCTGCATTCGCCCCATAGGACGCACACACATTTCCCCTCATTTTTGGAGGGGGAAAAGTGCGTCCTATAGGGCGAAAAATACGGTAATTTTTGTTGCCATTTTTGCCCCAAAATCTCTACAACTTTTGTGTCAGAATTTTCACTTTTTGAAATATGGTAACCCTAAATACTTAGCACATAAGAATTGCCATTTTATGTCAGTCCCCTGACAGTGCCTTGGAGAATTTCTCAAAGAGGCTGAATGATGACCACCCCTTTCTATTTGTTCGAGCATTTGGAAATCCGGGGTGTACTGCCCCTGAAGTTCGAGCTTCCATTCATCACCTTCTGCACAGAAGACTAAGCTGCAGCCAAAGAACCAGTCCATGGCACAGTTCTGCTTCATATGGTTTCTCGACCCCTTTGCTGCCCTTATCAGTATAGCGTGGTGCACTTAAGGGCAAGACATGGCATACAGGCCACATGCAGCCCTTGGCTGACTTCCATGCACCCCAAAGGTTGCTTCCCTGCTTCCCAACTGTTCCATCTCCTCCCTCCTCTGATTGACACTGGAAACAGCCAAAGAGTACACTGAGTGACTCCCAGTGCAAACCACCTGGGCAGCGGAGGGAGGCACATGGTGGGATCAACGAGATCTCATTGCACACTTCCCCACTGCTCTGTTGAATGGCTCCAGAGACAGCTGGGAAGGGAGGGCATGGTAGCCCAGTATGAGGGACAAAAATGATGCTTGTTCTTGGTTTAGTATTTTATTAACTTTTATTTATGTTTCTGTACCACCCTGCATCAAGAAATCAACAGATCTCTGCATCAAGAGATCCACAGAAAGTACCGTATTTTTCGCTCTATAACACACACCCGACCATAACACGCACATAGTTTTTAGAGGAGGAAAATCCGTAGGCATGCCACCCGTAGGCATTCCCTCTATAACACGCACAGACATTTCCCCTTACTTTTTAGGAGGAAAAAAGTGTTATGGTGCAAAAAATACGGTAAATAGTTTGGTTCCCCAACAATACATTGAAGCGTTATTACTGCCAAATACTAGAGAAGACAGCAAATGGGTTTCTTTTTTTTGGGGGGGGGGGTTAAGTTACATGACAAACCCAACCAAAGTCCATTTAAGCCAGTTCCCATCTAACTGGATTTTTCTTTTTGTTATTGGCAACCTCAAATTTACATTGTGTTACTTCCACCCAGGAAAGCATGTTCACCAGAAAAACAAGTTGTATTGAATTATCTGTTAAAAATCTCTGCAAGATTACACAGATGTGTAAAGATTTTCTCAAAGACAAAAACTAAGTGCCCCACTACCAGAAGCTCCCTAAATTGTATCAAAACTCAGTTTATATTCCCACAGATGTCTAACAAGCTGCGTATATGGTCTTGGATTATAGACTGGGAAAAATCAATAGCCCGCTGTCTCAAAGGCACCAATATAGATTATGAATCACAGCCAGGAAGTTGTCAGTGATCTCAGCTGCCAACAGTGCTTCAGTAAAGATATTTGCTACTTCATATTCTTTTAATGTGAAGCTTTTATATATGAAACAGAACAGGTCAGTTTTGCCCCCCCCCTTTCAAAAAAAAAAGTATAAGGGGTTTTTAAGCAGCAGATAACAAAAAGGCAAGCAATCTCCAATCCAATTTTTAAAAATGCATTTTCACCGGCAGAAACTCCAAACAGCTTTTCTGTGCTTATTTAGTACACATTACTTATACTTAGCAAGGCTGATCAATGTGAAATTGAGTTATATCACTCCTATGTCAGTAGCAAGAAATCAAAAGGTTATGAGATGCCAGAAAAAAGTAGTAATGACAAGATTTTTTATTTATTTTTTGGCTTAAAAAAATCAGTTCTGTTTTGGCAATGTGCCCTGAGCTTGGCATGTTTAATGCAGCATCAAAGGAGCAGGGTTGTGTGTGTTTTTTTAAAAAAAACACAACTTGCTTTCTTAATACTCCATAGAGCTCAGCTTCCCCCCGTGCCAGCCCAACTGAAATAAATAGGAGCTATGCAAGAGCTCAGATGCCCTGTCAGTTTATGAATTTTGACTAGGAGTGCCCAGTGGATTGTTGTATGTGCAGGCAAATGTATATAGCTATTCTGCTATTTGTATACTTACAGATGAAGCTGTTTTGGTGATTTCTGCTCCTGTTTCCATTTTCATCAGAAGTCTTTTCCTTCTACCTAAGACTGTCAACTGGAGAGACACGGGTTAGCCACCTGCTTTTGACCATGCCCAAAGCACTTTCCCAGCTAATGCAACCAACCACCTAAATAAGATACTCTGAAGGAGTGGTGTGGCAGAAAAGAGCATGGAGGAATTGAAGGAAGAGGCAACAGCAGGATGGGCTGATTACATAGTTTTCAGTCTTGTAGTTTTGATGGGGTTCATCAATACGGGAAGGTAGCCCATCTAGGCTAAATAAATCTCTGATCCTAACCCTCTGCTGCATTGTGGCAGCTTTTATTACAGTATGGTCAAACCTCGGTTCCCCAATGGCTCTGTTTTGGAACGTTTTGGCTCCCGAAAGCTGAAACCCGGAAGTAAATGCTCCAGTTTTTGAATGTTTTTTGGAAGCCGAATGTCCGACGCAGCTTCCGCTTGAGTGCAGGAAGCTCTTGCAACCAGTTAGAAGCTGTGCCTTGGTTGTCAAATGTTTTGGAAGCCAAATAGGCTTCTGGAACGGATGACGTTCGACAACCGAGGTTTGACTGTACACCCATAAAGCAGTAGGAGAAAAGGAAGTGGAGGGGTGAGTTTCTTCGTCCTTGGTGCCAGGTTCTTTCTGTTCTTTAGTCCACAAACAACATCTGAGATGCTTTAGCAACAAAGGGTAGCTGATGGTTTGTAATCTGATTTCCCATCTTATTTTCTTTTGGATATACATGGGTTGGGTGGGAAATTACTTTTTAAACCACCATGCTGATTCCCTATTCTTTCTATATAGTATGCTTGGGTCCTTCTCATCTGGGCACACTTGTGGCAGAAATACATCTAGGTTCTATTTTTATCTTCACAGCCATGCCTTTATAGACCCAACAGTAACCTCAAATTTATGGTTTTATAAATTTGAGCGGTGAGCCTAAAATTGCCCAGATGTGGTATGTACACCACACATTGCCTGATTCTTAGCGATGCAGAGAACTATTTATTTGTTTCCAGCATACTAATAGTTTGTATGCCCTTGTAGAAAGCCAGTAAGGAATAAATGATAGAACCTACATTATTGCTGATTAAAAATATGAATTAAAATATGATAAACTGATAGTGAACCCAGAAAAAGATAATCAGATCAGATGAAATATTTGTTATAACCCAACGGTAGAGCTCTAAAATATTTCTAAAAATATAGAAATATTCTGCAAAAATCAGGAAAGAAACTTGCTCATGAAGGCTTATGTGTGAATTTGTGGCACACATATATTTAAGACCATGAAGCACAGAGTATCTAATAATTATGCTACCCTTGCTTTGTCTCGACATGGTAATTATAAGGTATTCCAAATCAGGAATACCAATGGCCCATCACCACCAGCCATCGTCAGTGCGCATGGGGGCACTAATGGTTATGCAGTTCAGCTGAATTGCTTTCCCAATGAGCTGACAGTCTAGATGCCTGGAACTTCTCTCCCTTGATTGTCAGTTCACTGCAGAATTACTCTCTAGAGCAGGCAGCACAGCAACGGCTCCTCTGCCAAGTTTATAACAGCTAACATGGAAGAAATTCTTCAGCTGAGAGAAATTGTAATCAGTTCATGCACAGGTTTTAGGGAACCTGGGATGTCTTCACATGATTAAGAATTTCCTCCCCCCCCCCAAAAAAAAAAATTGGGAATCATTACCTCCACCTGTCTAATGGTCTATTCCCATGACATCCAGAAGGATCTTCTTCAAATTGGGATGTACAGGAAACAAGGGTCAATTGACTGCAAAAGGCATGTCCAGGATTTTGCCATATGACAGTAGAGCTATTTGCACCTCTGTGTTTTGAAATGTGATTATATCACCTACGTTGATTAAAGTGTATAATTAGGGTGAACAGATGCAAATGAGCACAGGGCTTCTTCACCTTTAACAGTTGTACAGAGCAAAACATTTCAGCAGGGATGGCATTTTGCACACCTTCATGACGGCCTAAACCTGCCAAAAATTCCTCTCTTTTCCATAACTATTCAAGCTATAGCCGCCTCATCATACATCTCCACACACCAACTACCTCCTGGTACATAATATAATCGGAGTCCTCACACTAGAGTGATTCATTTCTTTATCTCCATTATAACTTCAACTCCATAACTTTCTTCACAGGCACTCTCTATATCTAGACAGAGAATTCCCCAGATGTCTGCAGATATATTTTATATAGCATCTCCACAAATGAATGAATGTCATTTCTTTTATTCATCTTTCTCACTTGCAGGAATTCTCATGACAGTGTCTTTACTGGGAATGTAACCAGAAATCTTCTCTAAACAGTTTTAAAAATTAAAACACAGAGATACACATGAAAAGATGAAAACAAATTAAAAGAGGCACAGCCCTGACTGAATTTCCATGCCACTTAAAATTCTGATGCATATTTAAAATCTACTTATATCCCTACTAGTACATGGAGAGAATGAGTACTTTGGGAAATATGCTAAGTAGCAACCCCCTCTCAAAACCCCCACATACATTTCAAATTTCCCACATATTAATCAATGGTTCTTTTAACAGAAACAATATTTCACCGTTTCCAAATATTTTAGCCATGGTAGAATGCCAAGGTTATCTTCAAGAACACAATGCCAAATAAACAAGCATCAGAAGCCATGTCTTGGGAATAATGTCATGCTTTTATATGCACTGGACCATAGTGGCCAACGTTCACAGGAAGCGTTCCATTAGAGACTGTCCAAATGGTAAGGAGAGGGGGGAAAAGGGACTTGACAATAAATGATCTGAAAAGGTGTCTGAGAGAAAATGCCTTTTAAATTCTAAGCTGGCATATAGCAAGCCAGAATTAGCAGCACTCTATAAATTTCATATTCTTCAGATCTACAATGGGTCTACACCAGCTAATCTTTGTCGAGAAGTAGTTTTGCTTACTCCTGTTTAAATTACGTTCATTTCCCTCCAAATTTAGGGGATTTGGAGCACTCAAAGTTTGTTCCCAGAGTGCTCTAAGTTCGCCACTACCACTAGACCAAAGGACATCATAATGGCAATGGGGCAACTGGAAAAGGCTCTAATCCAATAGGGAACATAGTTGCTGTGTTATTTTAATGGGATCACTGTATTTTGTGTTTTAACTATGAATGATTATATTTTACTGTTTCTGTAACTGGTTTCCATACTTTGTAAACCACTTAGAAGCCTATATTGCATTAAGGACTAAAATATGGTGATTGATGATTATGGTGATGATGGAGAAGCTTGGATTGTGAGCACATAGCCCTTTTAATAGTTGAAATCCTACCCACAGCAAGGTGAAGTGGTGGTCTATCCAGCAAACAAATATCTCTCATAACACACACACACACACACATTACACATGTGAAGCCCTGACCTTGGATCTAGCTAATGAATAGCACAAGCAACTCCCATTTGTATTATAGGGGTATGCACTCAGAAACATGCTTCTGCACACTTTTAGCCTGGTATAAGCTGGTATTTCAGAGACATCAATGGGCATTTGCAAGGAGCCATTGTATGGCAGAGGCAACATTAATAGTCTGATTTTCTTTTAGAGAAAAGAGACTTAGGCAGAGAGTAAGATATGCAAACACACACACTCGTTTGAATATCCATAATTTCCCCTTTTTGTTCAATAGTGTTCCCTTAGATACAAGCTGCCAAGGTCAAAGGGCGATGATGATGTCCTTACTTAACTTGAAACTGGTTAAATTTCACACATCATTTTCAAATGGCAAAATTGCTTTCCTTTTCTTTTTGGAAATCCTTTTTTCTTTAAAAAAAAAAGCCGCACAAAATAACAAAGGTGTTTTCTCCCCCCTAGGAAAAAATACTTTCTTATTAATGCACCACCACCTTTCAAGCTTCGTTTTAGAAATGAAAACTGAGAGGAGATATGCTGAGCATAGATCGCCTTCATTTGAAGATTAGATAAACCCCAATGCCACAAAAATAATGAAAAAGACTGAAGAACCACTAGAATGAATTTAACTTAGATCTGTATACAGCACGCAATACATGCTGATATTTTAATGATTTCCTCTAAAATATAAATAAACTGGGCTACCAAGTCTAATCACCATCCACTCAAAAAATCTCTCTTTTATCAGAGGATGCATTTCTAAAGTATACATTGCATATATTACCATTTAAAGCACCCCTTATTCGTTATGTAGTGCACTTGTGGATAGATGGACTCACTCTTCCATAACTTGAGGACCCATAAAATGTGGAACTCATTAAGGAAACCTTTGAGGAATAAAGAACACTACCTAGGAGGTTAAATTGTGTCATGCACCGACATACTGAAATCTAACCAGCCTGCTGATCTTGAGCTAGAAGAAAATAACTGAAAAATGGAGAGGGGTGGGGGAACAAGAGAAAACAAGTAAGCCAATGTATTTATCATTAAAATCGTTGCTGAACTTGTCCAATTTCATGTTTATGTAGAGGTGCTGTTGTTTTAATGACTTCCGCTTGCAAGTACTATCAGTTGTATTACATGTCCTTTTAATGTGAAATAATCACTCTTTTATTAGCATTGCTTACAAAGCAGCATCCCAATTTTAAAGTATGCTGTGTTTTGCAAATTGGTGGCTATGACAGGGTAGACAGAAAAGAGCAATCCAGACTGAGACTATATTAATGCCAATTTGTGAATTGTGTCCTATATGCCAGAAGGAGAGTACTTGTGACCCTCCAGACATTGTTAAACTTCAACTCCCATCATCCCTGACCATTGGGCTGTGCTGCTTGGGAATGATGGGAGTTGGAATCTAAGAACGTTTGGAGGGCCACAGATTCCCTATCCCTGCTATATGGAGATATCTGAGGTCACAGGTGTTCTCTCTAGGTTAAAGGTAAAGGTAAAGGTACCCCTGACCATTAGGTCCAGTCATGGACGACTCTGGGGTTGCACTCTCATCTTGCTCTATGGGCCGAGGGAGCCGGCGTTTGTCCGCAGACAGCTTCTTTGTCATGTGGCCAGCATGACTAAGCCGCTTCTGGTGAACCAGAGCAGTGCACAGAAACACTGTTTACCTTCCCACCAGAGCGGTAGCTATTTACCTACTTGCACTTTGACGTGCTTTCAAACTGCTAGATTGGCAGGAGCAGGGACCAAACAACGGGAGCTCACCCCGTCGCGGGGATTCGAACCACTGACCTTCTGATTGGCAAACCCTAGGCTCTGTGGTTTAGACCACAGGGCCACCCGCGTCCACGTCTCTCCAGGTTAGGAGCTGGCAATTTCCATGTGTAACCAGCAGGGGTAAATTGTGCCATGCAGCAAATTTATTGTGCATCTTCTGTGTACAGAAACCAACAAATACCCCACTGAGCAACATTCTTTAAATATTTAATGTTTAAAGGAGTCTAGATTTCTAACTGTTCAACAAAACTAAACACTGAAGAAATACATGAGTAACCTAGATACCCTGACAGTTACATGAGAGTTTAGAAAAGCATCTCTGCCTAGGAACAGATACCTGTTAAAGAGACAGTTAGTTCCTTTCAGATTGCTGTCAACTTCTCTCACCTTAAGATCATTTTCCAGAACCCGAAGATTAGGGATGCTCAAAGAATTAAGTCTCTCTGTATTCCAATCTGGACTGATTTGATCCACATCTCTTGGACGAAGGAATGGTTCGCAATTTAGGCATTTACCAGCATTCCCGCTTTGTTCCATTCAAAATAAATTTGCATTTTCTGAGAAAATACATTTAGAATTGTATCATTTGAGATATAATTTTATAAACTATTTGAATACTTCTGAAATGTGAATTTTCAGGCAGATTGAACACACACACACACACACACACAAAATTTGTTTTGCAGATTAATCTGGAAATGAGCCAAAACACACGTGAAACTTATGCAGACCAGAAAAAAACAGATTTGCTAGCAGCCATTCCTGTAAAGTATCAATGAAGATTGCTGCTTTTTGTATCTTTGCCTCATCAACTGTCTTCATGACATTAAGCGTGTCTCATAGGAGAGCCAAATGGCTTCAGACACTTGCTAGCTGGTCAGTTGGCAACAATTTCTGCACTTCTGTTCACTGTCCTTTTCTGTGGCTAGTTCCAAATATGATTAGGCAACTGTTGGTCACACTAGAGACTAGAGATCATTGAACCCATACATTTTAGTATTTATGTCCACCAATTTTGGGTCTCTGAATTTTATGCTGCTTGCAAGCCAGTTTTTTTTTTTTTAAAAAAAATCTTGTCTTTGCTGTGCACCTCTTTTGCTGTGTTCCCCATGCATATCAGACACATGGCTGTGCTCAACCGGCCAAAAGGAGCAGAGGTATTTCCATATGTCTGTCAAATATTCAGCAGCCTATGTGAAAGGACTTGAGAGTCACAACCCTCTTCATCAGAAAGAGATGCTCTCATCAAGCCCTGTCATTTTGACCACAGGAATCTCATCTAAGAGACTAAGAAGTAACTTTTCCAACACTGCCCAGGATCCCATTAGTAAGATGTTGCCAAGGTGTGATTTGGTTGATAATGCACTTGAGAAGCTACTCCAAATACATCAGCGGCTGTGCACTGTTTATGAAGGCTTTGACATGAACTTAAGAACCTACGAAGGTTGATACCAAAGGCCTACGTAGCCTAGAATTCTGTTTCCACAGTGGCCAATGAGATGCCTACTGGATGTCCACAAACAGGATGTGAGCACATGACACTCTCCTGCTTGTGTTCTCCCACATCTGGCATTCAGAGTTTGACTGCTTTTGATACTGCAGGTGATACATAGGAATCATCACTTGTTGTTGTTGTTGTTTAGTCGTTTAGTCGTGTCCGACTCTTTGTGACCCCATGGACCAGAGCACGCCAGGCACTCCTGTCTTCTGCTGCCTCCCGCAGCTTGGTCAAACTCATGCTGGTAGCTTCAAGAACACTGTCCAACCATCTCGTCCTCTCTCGTCCCCTTCTCCTTGTGCCCTTCATCTTTCCCAACATCAGGGTCTTTTCCAGGGAGTCTTCTCTTCTCATGAGGTGGCCAAAGTATTGGAGCCGCAGCTTCAGGATCTGTCCTTCCACTGAGCACTCAGGGCTGATTTCCTTCAGAATGGATAGGTTTGATCTTCTTGCAGTCCATGGGACTCTCAAGAGTCTCCTCCAGCACCATAATTCAAAAGGAATCATCACTAGTAGCTGCTTATACTCTTATCATCTATTGATGGCCTTATCTTCTATGGAAGCTCCACATAAAGGCTTGAAGCAGTAGCAAGAGAGAATGAGTTCAAAAGCCCCCCCCCCCCCCGCAAAGAGGGCTGATTATTCTAGAACTGTGGTGGAGAACTTGTGGCCCCCCAGACATTGCTGAACTACAATTCCCGTGATCCATGACACTTGTCCAATGCTAATTCTGCCACTGGCAAATTGTTGTCCTCCTTGCAGTTTAGCTTTGATTGGTTTATGATGGAGCATGCTGGTTTTTGCTGGTTTATGATGGAGCATGCAATTTTTTGAACTTGCTTTGATGGATTCTGCACTTGTTGTACATTATCCTTTTTCAGTATCTTTTTATTATTACTATTTTATTGAATCTCTGCTATGGGATTCAAATACTCAAATGAAAGGAAGGTTATTAGAAATAAATAATTAGAAATTTTTAAAAAGGGGTTACACTCAGGTTATGGTCTGACTCCATATAAGCGAGCTTCATTTTATTTTGTTTGTCTGTTGTGTTTGCACCCCACCTTTTTCTCCAAGAAAAGCAAGGTTCTGCACATAGTTCTCTCCTTCCACATTTAATCTCTATAAGAACCCTGTGAGGTAGTTTAGGCTGAGAGGCAGTGCCTGGCCCAAGGTCACCCAGTGAGCTCCATGGCTGAGTGTGGATTTGAACCCTGGGCTCCCAGAGCTGACCACACTATTTTAACCAGTACACTACACTATTCATGAAAATGTACTGGGCTGATATAGTATCCTTGGGCAATGCCACAGAACAACATATGCCGGTGTTCAGCTCACAACTAGGTTGGTTTTAGAGACAATGCATGTATACAGCCACTGTATTCCACTGTTCCAATCCATCTGCGTGTGTTGTGGGGAGGGAATAGAATCACTTCTTACAGTTGAGGTATCTGGTCTTGTGCAAAGATGCAGATTGATTCTTTCTTAACTTTATAATGTCATTATTAGTCAGGTAAGTTGATTATTGGATCATCACTGCTAGCTTCTATCTGTATTACTAAATTCCCTATGTAATCATAGATAAATACTGGCTTAATAGACCCAAACGAGTCATGCCAATTCTCCGGCAGAATGCAGCAGCAACTACCGTCACCACTGTGTCCCACATCTTGTTATCATAAAAATTGTTATTGATTTATTGACCTTTTTCATAGCCAATGGACAGGCTTGCAGAGCATTCAAATGCAGATTGAATACCCACAGTCACGCTAATACCGGCAAAAAATATAGGAGAAAGATGCACTGATATGATCGACCTCTCTTCTCTTTCTATCATCTTGGGTTCCCAGGCCCTGCTGTCCCATTCTAAACACCAGCTTATTTCAGTATACGTGTTTCTACATTCCCAGTTTCTTTATGTTAAAATGACATTACTGTATTGAAGCAGTTACGGTGCTTGCTATAGTGGCCCTGTACAGACCTCCAAACAATGACGTTGTACTGAATCAGATGGTTGCCCCATCTATTACAGTAATAGATATTCTGACTAGCTGCTGCTCTCTGTGACCTCACACTGACGTTTGACCCCAGCCTTCTTCCTGATATCCTTTTCATGGGAGATGCTAAGGATTCAGCCTGGGAACTTGCACATGCACATGTGCTTTACAGTGAGTTGCAGCTAGCCTCATTGAATTTAGTGAGGCATTAAGCTCAGTTTCCTCTGAATCAGAGACAATATTGCTGTTACTATTATCATTAAATTTATTACACGGCCTTCACCAGCAGGTCCCAGGGCAAGTCACAACAATTTAAAATTCGGTCAAAGCAGTTTACAGTCGCATGAATAGGGTGGCCCCTGAAAACACACATCTCAGGTGTCAAATGCCAGGGTGAAGAGGTCAGCACTCATAATACAGTGGTACCTCGGTTTAAGAGCAGTCCGGTTTAAGAACAATTTGGTTTACAAACTGGAAATAGTGTCCCGGTTTGAGAACTTTACCTTGGTCTAAGAACGGGATCCGAACGGTTGGAAGGGCACTGGTGGCAGGAGGCCTCATTAGGGAAAATGTGTCTTGGTTTAAGAACGGACTTCGTAAAGTTTGTAAACCAAGGTATAATAATAATAATAATAATAATAATAATAATAATAATAATAATTTATTCCCCAGCCACTCTGGGCAGCTCCCAACAAAATATTAAAAACACAATAAAACATCAAACATTTAAAACTTCCCTAAACAGGTTTGCTTTCAGATGTCTTCTAAAAGTCAGATAGTTGTTTATTTCCTTGACATCTGAGGGGAGGGCATTCCACAAAGTGAGCGCCACTACCGAGAAGGTCTTCTGCCTGGTTCCTCCCAAAATCTGTACAGTGAAGGTGTATGGAGAGGGAATTCCACAACTTAGGGACTGCCTCAGAGAATTCCCCATCCAGGGCCACCACCATCTGAACTTCTGAGGGAAGTGGAACTACCTAGAGGGCTCCCTCTGTGATCTTAACACTCAGGAAGGTCTGTAGGGATGGAGGTGGCCTTGCCAATATTTAGGGTTTTAAACACCAGTGTGAACACCCTGAATTGGGTCTGGAAATCAACTGGCAACCAATTCAGCTGTTTAGATCAGGAGCTATAGGAGCACTAAAGGCAACCCCCAGCCAGTAACCTGGCTGCTGCAGTTTGGACCAGTTGAATATGTCATTTTAGAGCTCTGAGACTCTGATGATTTGAGCTGTAGCTATATTTGAAAAGTTGCTGTCATAATGCCCTGCAGTATGGGGGACAATCTGTATATGTCTGCTTAGAAGTATGTTCCACTGAGATAAATGGGGTTTACTCCCAGGTAAATGGATATAAGGTGGCAATCTCATTTATATTAATGAAGGCAAAATATCTTAACACATTCCTATAGATGTGTTCCAAACAATATTAAATACCAGCAAATGGGGCTAAAGGAAGTAAGAAATGAAGGCAATAAAACATTTAAAACATTAGCTAAAAACACTAGGGTTCTGCCTAACATAATCCTGTGCATAATAAGGCTATCCATGACTGATGTCTATATGCCATGATGGTTATGCTTTGCCTTCATGGTAAGGGGCAGAAATGGTGACATCTACCTGTAGCTGCAGCTGATAAATGGTAATGGTAAGCACCTAGATGAGCTGATAAAGCAAACTAAGGCTGTAGTTCTAGCCCCTCTTACTTGAGTGTAAGCCCCATTGAATTCAATGGGGCTTACATCTGAGTCAACATGGCTAGTATTGCACTCAAAAAGACAGACTGATGGAATCAGCAGTACAGGATACAGGACTACTTCCTGGGGAATCCTCCAGGAAATGGCTTGATTCAAATGGCATCCCAGGGGCATCCTTGATGTCTTCTGCAGGGAAAAGAAATGAAGGAAGGAATATCTGTGTCTAGAATAAAGAGGAAAAAGTTAAGTGTTTCTCTGTTCCAATTCCTGCAGAGCCATTGACCATGAATTGTGGAGGCATGTTTAATCATTGCAAGCAGGAAATGGTTGGAACCTTTTGAAGTGGGGGGAAAAAGCTCAAATGACTTTAAAAAACATTATTTGGTTCCCTACTTAATTCTATATTCGATTTTAGCACAGAGAGATTCAAATATCAAATAGCATATCTCTATATAAAAGCAGGTGTGTGTGTGTGTGTTTGTGTGTGTTTAAACACTTGTTTTGTTTTGTTTTGCTATGGGTGTTAGAATTCCTGCTCTGTGATTGCAGTCATGGGATTGTTGTCTATCACATGACGGTATATGTTTTGACTCCATAGAGTGGGAAGTGAAGGAGACAGGATGTTTGTGTTACTGTGTTCCGTGAAGTAGGACTATTGTCCTTTGTCCTTTTTCTCTTTGCTGTCTGATGCTATAGAGAGAGGGAGCCATGTTGCAGTGCTCCGTGTGTGTGTATAT
Organism: Podarcis vaucheri; assembly: GCF_965113315.1. Classification (NCBI taxonomy): domain Eukaryota; kingdom Metazoa; phylum Chordata; class Lepidosauria; order Squamata; family Lacertidae; genus Podarcis; species Podarcis vaucheri. The sequence continues at coordinate 62,844,831 of NC_138766.1, read as the reverse complement.
ATGTAAATAAAGTGGATTAGCCAAAATGCTGAGTTGCTGAGGTCTGTTACGCAACTGCTCAAACTCTGTGGATTCCTAAGTGTGCCGGTGTCTGTTGGCATTGTTCGCTGTGATGTTTGGGCAGAACTGAACGATTGACCAGAGAGAGAGAACATACCAGTCAGGCATGTGTCTCTGCCAGGGTCCTACTTGAGTGTAGGCTGAACTCCTGACAGTGGGTTCATATGGGCTACCAGGGGTCTGCAACCTTTAAGACAAAAAGAGCCACTTGGACCCGTTTCCAAAGGAAAAAACACTGGGAGCTGCAAAACCATTGCGACATTTAAAAACAAATATATCTCCAGAGCCGCGATCTGACAGCGGGCGGGAAGGCGACATCGGGACGGTGCATGACTAACGCATGCACCGCCCACATGCGACATCACAGCCAGTACAGCGCCCGCCACAGTGGGGAGTGTCGGGGCGCACAATGCGCCTCCTCCCCTTGCTAGTATCCACCCCGGAGCCGCGGCAAAGGTGTAAAAGAGCCACATGCGGCTCCAGAGCCGCGAGTTGCAGACCCCTGGGCTAGACTGACACTATGAGTGGTCTAACCATGCTAGCTTGGTGGAATGGGGCATGTAGGCGCTGGGGCAGATCACACTGAGTGGGTTCCCTGTTGCCTTGATCTCGGCCCTGCTTCTCCTGCCCCTCTTCCTCTTCTTGGCAATGATGGTAGTAATGGCGGCCCCTCCTCCAACCCCAGTTTACATGTTGTTGCTGTTTTTCTCAACACTTTGGTGGTGGGAATGTATTCCCTGCTCTTTACTTTGCTGCTTCAGCTGTAGCAGAGCCAGAGAGACCTCCCCCCATCTATTCTCTTTCTGTCTTGCTTTAGGAAGGGAGGAGGTGGAAAGTCTTGTTGGGTGAGCAGGAGGTAACAAGGCTGGACAAAGAGAAAGGCTGGCAACTGTGGCTGCTGACACCAGGCATACTCCCCCCAAAATCACTGGGTCCAGGGTCCTTACCCAATTCATCCCTCTGGGATGGGCCAGGGCCTAACACAAGCTCTTTGCTATAGATGAGTTGCACTAGGGCATGTTAAGCTGTGACTTCAAAATATCCCAAAATATTAACAAAACATAAATGGAGCTTCAAAATGAGCAGAGCAGTCCAATGAGGGTCAAATTCCAAGACCCTGCCAATCTTGTACTACTGACCTTACAAAGTATTGGGGGCAGCCGCACAGAGGGAGAGCTAAAAACTCCTATGGCCATTTGGAAACCTTCCTAGGCAATGTAGGATAGTGCTCTAAAATGGTCTGTTCTGATATGTCACGTTCATTAGTGTCGGAAAAGGCTCTTCTTTTCCTTACGTTATGTAATGTGTTATGTATATTCATGGCAAGGCACAAACAACTAATTACAGAGTGTCATTAAAGAATAACAGTCACTATGATCAAAAGTGGAAGGCCTTTTGAAATGCTAAATTACATTAGGTACTAGACAACAACATAAACTAAGTCTTGGGAGCCTGAATACCTCATCTCTGGGTTCATCCACACTTCCTTTTGTACCATGTTTCTAAGAACAGGTCTGAGCTTTCCAAGTCCATGTCTGAGCAGCTTTGATTATTTATTTTTTTGAGAGGTTGTCCCAGTGCTTTCCCTGGGAAAATCAGCGTATTACTGCTGAATTGGAGCAAATGGCAATTAGGATTTTTGTGGATTACAACATTGCATTTATCTTAGAACATTCAGAATGCCTTGTGTATTCCAGAGTGTGCCTCAATCCTAAATCTTTTGGACTAGCATATTATAGGCATGCAGCTAGCAGAATATTATGCCTGGGAGGTGGGGAGATGGCCTGTCCTGGACAGGACTGCATTTCCCTGGAAGGAGTAGGTCCATAGTTTGGAGATTCTCCTAGATCCAACACTCTCAAAGGAGGCTCAAGTGGTCTTTGTAGTCAGGAGTGCCTTTTTAAGCTCCACCAGCTATGGCCCTTTTGGAGCAGTGCTGACTTGCCCACTGTATTCCATGTCCAGATTTGAATATTGCTATGAACTTTATGTGGAGCTTCCTACAGGAGCCTCAATTGGCTCAAAACACAGCAGCCAAATTTTTGGCTGGAGCTGCCTTCACTTCTTATACAACCCTTGTTTTAAAACAGCTGCACTGGTTGCCAGGACATCTCTGGGCTCGGTTGAAGGTGTTTGTGCTATTGTTTAAAGCCCTAAACAGCTCAGGCCTCAATAATAATAATAATAATAATAATAATAATAATAATATGTTTTAGTTATACCCCATCCATCTGGCTGGGTTTCCCCAGTCATGCTGGGTGGCTCTCAGCAGAATAGTAAAAATACGCTAAAACATCAAACATTAAAAACTTCCCTAAACACTCCAAAGACCCCAAAGACTGCCTCTTTCCCAAGAGAAACCCTTGGGTACCAAATTCAGCAGAGGGGCCCTCGTGGTTGTTCCACAACCTCAGTAACTCAGGGGATTGTGGCCTGAGAGAGGGCATTCTCTGTGACAGCCCTTAAATTGTGGAAATCCATTCCTATAGAGATGTGTCTGGCAGCTTCATTTTGGTGAATGCTGAAAACGTACCTCTTTACCTTGGCTTTTGACATTTGATAGGTATATTTTTTAGGGCCCACCTTATTTCTGAGTTTAGTACTGTACTGTGTGTTAATTGCTGCACCCTGCCCTAGGATATTTGGGGTAAAGGGTGGGTAATAAATGTTGTTGTTGTTGAATTGGGAAAGGGTTGTTGTTCAATAATAGTTCATCCTTTGCATGGAAAAGCTTCCAGGTTGAATGCCTGACGTCTCCAAGCAAGGCTGGGAATGACTCCTGCCTGAAGTCCTGAAGAACTATTGCCAGTCAGTGCTGACAATACTAAGGTACTTGGTCTCAGTCTAAAAACATCCTGTGATGTGTCCAGAAGCACCAAAGCAGCATTTTGTTCCTTTGATCTACCCTGTCTTTATAGATTGTGGCTTTACAAGTTGCCCCAAAGAGAGATGCCCAGTCGAGTTCTATTTGCACTTTCCAGCTTAGCATCCCTCAACTTTTCGCAAGCATCCCTCAACTTTTCTGAGCACCATAGGAGCATTCCAACCTGAATTCCCATCCGATGCAGATGCAGATTTCCAGTGCTTCATATGAGTGATAGGTTTCATTTTATTATTCATTTATTTATTTAGATGGCAATTTCTGACCTATCTTTCTAGTGTCTGTGGTGGCTGAAACAGTTTAAAATCACAGTGTCATAAAACACACTAAAAATATGTTAGATGCACTATGAAAACCCCCATGGATTAGTAGTTGATTAATCAAGTTTCTGCCCAAATTCAAGGAACCAAATTATCCTTAATTCTAACCTCTCGAAAGCGCTATCTTCCTTATTCTCTGACCAGGAGAATCTGCATGCAAGGAGAATATAAAGAGACATCTTAAGCTGGGCAGGCTGAAAGTGATTTTCTTTTTGAGATTTATACATGATGCAGGATGCAGAAAGAATAGACAAGGGGAGCCTTATCTTCAAGTTTTCCTGAAGCCTTTTTCCCCCAATGGAGGAGTTCAAAGGGTAATATAAGAAACTGTAGTATATCATCTGGTCAGCAGATAAGGTGACATTTTTTATTTTTATCAGCAAACCCTCACTGCTCATGAAAGGTTATATCTTTCAATGGAGTGCCAAAACCACACTATTGTTCAGGTTTCCATGATGTGTGTATATTGCACCTCTGTATGCCCCCCTGAGGGCACCCTTCAAAATGAGACATGTTGTTTAAGGCCATATCCATGTGTTAAATAAAATAAAATAAAATAAATTCAGAACAAATATTGCATCAATATTTTACACATATATTGCTTTAATATTGCATTAGTAGCAAATTAGAATCTAAGCCTGGAGTGCCATGTAGTGAATATTAACTGATGGTGTTTCCATGGCTGCCATGTGAGAGTTTGTAAGATCTTAATGAACCCTGACAGAATTATGGCTGGTGCTTAGATAAAGTGCAGCGTGCCTGCTTGAGACCTGCAATTCATTGATACCAGAGAACATTGTCAAAAAGATAAGTCATAGAAGCTGCAACAAAATGTTGCCGTGTGGAGCCCTTCTAGCAAGACAGACTATTTTCAAGAACATTCCATTCCATTTCCCCTTTCACACTTATTTTCTGTGGGTAGTAATCAGCTAAATCCTTGCAGAATGACTTCTCATTGTGCAATAGGGCTTTCCCTTCTCTACTCTGGAGGGTTGGGGGAACCCACCAAACAAATTTAGGGGGTGCTCAGGGGAAGGAGAGGGGTAGAAGTCTGGTTGTGCAAACGTAAGTTGGAAGTGGAAGGATTTACTTGGTGCTACATTGAATACCCTGTTCTCACTCTCTTAGAAGTCAGCATTTCATATCCACTGAGCTTACTCAGCCCTCTTTGGGCTGTTTTGGGGCATGGAATGCAATTTGTAAGAAAAATCCTGATGGAAGCCATCATGTATATGCCATTTGGTGATATATCATGAGAGTTATTTCATGAATAGGAATGTGTGTGTGTGTGTGTGTGTGTGTGTGTGTGTGTGTGTGTTGGCGGGTGTTGATTCAGTTCACATTTAAAGGTGAAACTACTTAATTTACATTTTCCAAAACAGCATGAGAACCAAAACACAGCCGTCCTTCAAATGTCATATTTCTCTGGATTCTGTGATTCAGTTCCCCAACCCACCGACGTTTCCAGATTTGCACGAATTAGAGGGGAAATGTGCATTAAAATGTGTATATTTGTGGAAACTAAAACAAAAAATACAGCATATGAGGCATAATTGCTTGCAAAAATATATACCTTAATCAAAACTGTAGAAATGTTTTGGTGTGGGTGGCAAGCAAAGGAACAGCAATGAATACGGTGAATAGATACACAGGAGTGTGTGGAACCATATGCGTGAATGACACACTCAGAAACATGAGATTCAATTCACCCTTTTCCAAGGCAATGCCCCCACCTGGACACAAACTTACTCTGCGTCCTTCAAATCTCTGCTTGTTACTGCAGGAGGGAAAAGGAAGGACTTTGGTTGGAAACTAGAAAACTGGGTAGAGCCCTCAGAAGGTGGGCTTGGCTTAGAGGCTGCCAATTGGCGAGCCTGCCTTTAGAGGAAGAAAATCATGAAGCTGCAGAAATAGCAGGAAAATGAAAGTTATCTTATTTCACTCCTTCTGCTGTGCTCTAAAATCCCCTATACCGAACACCCTTGAGACATTATTATTTACAATTAGAGCTGAATCTAGAGAAAGTTAAGTGCACTTAAATTCCATTGATTTCAAACTCTTCTGGGTAGTGCCCTTAATGCGTAATTAAAATAAAATGCAAGGCATGCTTACCTCGTATTTTCTCACCACTAGAAAGAAATGAAGGGGAAAATATTTTGAGCTTTGACACACTTTGTTTAATAGTTGTTTTCTTTTCATTTTTTAATAGAAAGGGTTGTTTTGTTTTTTGGGTGTGTGTTTTTTCCTTTGTGTGGAGGTGGAACTGTTAAAAACCAAATAATAAAACATATGGTGATCATAAACAAAATCAATGGCCTTTCGGCTATATTAAAAAAAAGCCTATCTGGCACTTTAATATATTTTTGAATGTATTTTAAGTGAATAAAAACAGAGAGCGGGGAAAAACCCTGCATCTGAGATTAAAAATGTGCAAATTATTACTCTTACTCAATGGTATGCATTTTGAATTGCCAGTTGGGCGGAAACATACAAATGGTCTAGACATTATTTTATCCCCAAACATAAGTATGGATGCTATAATAGTTTTATGATCAAAAGTAAATCCAAAGGGAATGTTTTAAGTGTATAGGCCACAGCCTATTTGAATCCATTAGGAATGCATTAATGATCAAAGCAGCTCAGATGTAAAGCACTTATATTGCCCAGCAGTTGCCATAGTTCTTCTTTCTTACTTTAATAGAAGCACACCGTCTAAGAAAGCCTCTGACAACGCCCCCCCTCCAATATTTTCACTGTACTGTCGGACCTAAATTACATTCCTGTGAGACCAGTGTAAGTCATGTCATGCCACTTTACTAAGACAAGAGCCAGGGAGAGAAGCCCATGGTAGAGTCACATTTCAAATGTCCTTCTCCGGCCCCCACCACACTGACAGGATCTGTGACAGGAAGCTGAACAGTTTTGTTGTCTTCAGGTTGATAGGCTTATATTTGTAGCAGCCCCATCTTTTGTTGGCTCTACCATAGATGAGGTTGGCGGAGGATGCCATTATTCTCTGGTACTCTTCAGATCATATTACTCAGGTAATCTTCTTGTCTTTCTTCTCTCGAGCTGGCTGGGTTTGTTCCAGGAAAAGTAAGAGGTGCTGAATTACTTTTTTTTTTTGGTGTGTTATTGTACAGAACTGTAACTCAACTCCTGCCTTACTTCATTATCTCCTCAAGCCTTCAGGGCTAATTGACAGCAAGTCTTTATATCTTGATTTGTTCCCATTAGAAGTCCTTGTGCCCTTGAATAAACAGGTAAGGTAATCACTTTAATTACTTTCTGTAATTAGATGTATCTAAAGCACCTGTTCTTTTGCAGAGGGGAAAAAAATCTAAATTTGAACTTCTCTCTCTCTCTTTCTCTTTCTCTTTCTCTCTTTCTGCTGGTATGTGTTTTTCCCCACCCAATATCCTCCACACCCGGGGAATTAGTCATGACAATTTCCCATTGAAAACTGAAAATAGAAAAGAATAGAAGATGGAAAAACAACTGAATCCTATTAAAAAGTGGCAAATCTACGTAAGGAGGGGAATCCTGTGCCCACTAACTTATCAATACAGCTGAATTTCATGGAACTTGATTCTCTGCAATGCATAAGCTCACACTTCTATGTTACACCTAATTGAGGCCATACTGATTTAAAATGGCTAAAGGGCAAAGCAGGTGTGCTTTTTAAACATTATCACAGGAACATTGTTTTCAGCTACGTTTTACTCCGAGTAGATCCACTGATATTAATGAAGCTAACTTAGTCATGTTCATTAATTTCAATGCGTCTCCTCTGATATGCCTAGCTGAATACCACCCATAGGAAGCTGCTACTGAGGCAGACGGTTGGTCCATCTAACTTAATATTGTCTACACGGACTGGCATGAGCTCTCCAGGATTTCAGACAGGGAAATCCCTAGATATGCCAGGGATTGAATCAGGGACCTTTTGCAAGCAGAGCAGTTGCTCTGCAACTGACCTTACAGCTCTTCCCCTAATCTCTCTTGTGATTTCTTCTTTAGAGGTAGCAGCTCTGTGTCCATGTAAGTTCAGATCAGGACCACGGTTAGTAGCCAGTTCCCTAACCAAAAATGGCCCTCAAAGCTGTTCTTTATCCCTGAAGAGTACTATGGGAAGTATATAACACCTTAGAGGGGCATTTTGTTGGGTTAAGGTGCATACCTTCCAACATTTCTCTGATGAAAATAGGGACGTCCCATTCCATAATGATAATTCTACTATTTATACCCCACACATCTTAACGGGGTTGCCCCAGCCACTCCGGGCAACTTCCAGCATATATAAAAACCATAATAAAGCATTAAACTTTTTAAAGAAACAACAACAACACAACAACATCCCTATACAGGATTGCCTTCAGACGGCTCGGGGGTCAGATAACTCCATCCCCTACAATGTTTCTTCAATGAAAATAAGGATATCCTAAGGAAAAGTGGGACATTCCAGGTTCAAATCAGAAACCAGGATGGCTTCTCTAAATCAGGGACGTCCCTGGAAAATAGGGACACTTGGGGGGGGGGTCTGAAGGTGTGGTACTCCTTGTTCGTGCTTATATATCACTGATCAGTGCTGTTCCATGGAAGCTGCTCCATTATGGCAAATGGGGCTCAGTTCCTCCAACCTCAGTCTGCTCTCAGCCAACCTCTGCCTACCTGCTTCCTACTTACAACCAGTCTAGGAGGTGACATTGGCTGCCATCTTCCTCCTCCTTAGTGTCAGTATTGCCCCTTGTAGAACTCAGATGGGGACAAAGTAAGTAGAATTAGTTGGCTTTGCCTGTCTTAGCCTACTGTCTGGCTTCCTGCCTTCCACCCCACCAGTACCAATGGGCACAAGCCACTGCTGGTGCTATTTAAAAATCAATAAAAGGGCAGAAAGCAATATGTTTAACATTATATCTAGTTTGACCCTTAGGTTGTGATCAGGCATTGTCCTCTTAAATGTTTCTCTAGCAAAACCGTCATAAACCTCACAAGTCATAAACTGCTGAAAAATAGTTTTGAAATGGTTTGGCTCTTCATACAATACTGCCAGTGAAGAAGTCAAAGAGAAATAAATGAATTGTCCATGCAGTAAAACAGCAAATGAGTTCATGATGTATAATATCAGGTACATTTATCCAGTTTCTGTTAGCATCCTCTGCTTTGTGTGAACCACATTCTGGGCAGTGTGTGTGTGTGGGAGCCTATAAAGTGTTTCAGTCCATTGACTGCAGCTTTTACTTTCTTCTTTTTGCAGACCATGGTGTTTATGTGTGTTGGAGAACTGCATTGCAAAATGGAGAAAAGTGTTGATGGCTGTGTTTTTGGTTCACGCATTGTTTTGGTCAGTGTGAATTAAGTAGGTTCATCTTTAAATGCAAACTGAAATGTATTTTCCCATTCCTAATTGTAAGTTACTGAATCATAAATGCTGTATCTCAAAAGGTTATATTGAATGACAAATCTAAGGGAGCAAATTTGAGATGAACTTGATGGTTCTTGGCTTCCTAAAATGTTTCTCATGAATTACATTTGTGCATTACACACACACACACACACACACACGGTTGATTTTGTAAAGTATGGCTAACTCTCTCTAGCAGTCCATCTCAGCGTGTCTCCAACATTTATTGAGAGGAATGACTCCTAATAGCTTCTGTTTTCAGCTGAGAGTGGAATACAGGCTAATTACAACAAACCACCACCTCAGTTTAGTAAAACTTGAAGCTCCTGACCAGTCAGACAAATCCATTAGGATTTTATTGGGTTCTAAAAAGAGTTATGTGATTCCCTAGGATCCAATCCTTGTCAATCAGGCATGGTAAATTGGATTCTTGAATAGGGAAATCCCTAAGGGAGAGTAGATGTTATCTAGATCAGATGCAGTGATTTTCCCCCCGACTCTGTGCTCACTAGGTTCTGTTCTCTCTTTAGTGAACCAATAAAACCATAATAAGTATTGATTAACCCATTACTGAGCATTATCCACTGGCTTTTGCCTGACTGTATTTAAACACAACACACTGCCTTTCATGCTGCCATTTGCACAGCTGTTCCCTTTGACTTTGGCAGACTTGCCAAGTTCGCGACAGGTTTTGGCATCAGAATGTCATGAGCAGCTCATGGTAGATTTCAGATAAAACCTTGACTCTGGACTACAGCACAGATGCTTTTCTTTTATAAGCACAAGGAATACAACTGGGAAAATTCATTCTTCCATTTATTGGTGTCTAAACATATTCACACTGATGCTTTTTTTAAAAAAAGAATATTGCTTAGTTAGAACTGAGCCGATTCTAGTGAGTGCCTTGAATAATAATTTTAAAAGATCTTTTGACTGTGGCACATCTTTTGACTGTACTGCCATGCTGATTTCATTGTTCAGCCACTGTCAGAACATGTCACAGCATTCAAGAGGCAGTTAGGACTGCAGTCTGTCTGAAACCAGGAGGGTTTTTTCTTTTCTTTCTTTCCTTTTTTTTTTTAGTGGTGAGAGTTTAAGATTTTCTGTAAACAGATGGACTGTTCACATGCAAAGTCTCCAACGTGTGTCACTGCCAATCTAGTGTGACTGTAGAGCTCTCTACTGATCATTAGCTTGTTGGTGGCTCTCTGAATTTTATCCTGAGTGCTGCTCAATACTTGAGAATACAGAGATCACCTCAATAAATTAAGTTTGATTATAGGGAACAAGGTCATGAGCTGAATGGTCACAGGTCGAACTAGAGACATCACTGCAAGTGCCCCCCCAACTTATTGTGGTTTTAGGGACTAGTTCCCCCCCCCATCCCCTCCTGAACACTTAACAGGAAGAAAGGAGTGTGTGCCTTAAGGAGCAGAGTTGCATTTGTCTCTTTCTATTTTTAGGCATCATTTTCAAGGCTCTGTGGCATTTTCTGTGTTCATTATGGAATAGCCATTTGATCAAGTGATTTTTCGATACATTATCAAAATAAATGACATTCACTTCATTAGATGGTGGAGGAAGTATAGCTGAAACTGGGACAAGTATTAATTTAGGACTCTGAAGAAACTGACACTCCATCTTATGACCCTGAGGCTGTATTATTCAAGATACCCCATGATGGAAGGAAGTCTGTCTCCATAGCAATTACCTAAATCTTTTATCAGTCATTTCTGGAAAGAAAATTAGAGCAATTGTGTCAGGATGGTCATATGCGCAGAAATTGCACACTCATTCAAACCACTTATGTCTCTGACTTTGTCGCTGCTTGATGGCTGCTTTTGTTTACTCCTATGCTTTTGAAAGCTTGATTGGACATGAGCAGATGTGCCACACAGTAACCACAAAAGGTTGGCCTTTGTTTTCCATCTATTTCTTTTATTCTCTTTTCTAGGGTTGGCGCTAAATTACACTGTGTTTCTGTTTATTAAGCAAATTATTCTTCTAAGGCTAAAAGCAGGGGAAGTGGGGAGGGGAAGGAAGGAAGGAAGGAAGAAAAGAGAGACAGACAGACAGGCAGACAGACAGACAGAGAGGTCTTAGCCCAACCCAGTTAAAATTAGCAACTGCAAATTTCTCCTTGTCGTCAATTTAATTAACAGAGAAGCTGATAATATTTAATAGTACAGGTTAATTTGCTGGGACACTTCATGGTAAAAAAAAATATATGCAGTTAAGAACTGCTCCCTGTTTCATCACATCATATCACACTTGTAGAATTTTATTGACTAGATAATTGGCATGTCACTACAGTATGAGCTGGTTTGGGGGAAGGTAGCCTAGTGAGCTTTTACAATTGCCCATTAACTTCAGAAGTATTAAATCTAATTAAAAGGGGAAGTTGGCACTTTGCTACAAGGAGTGATTTTTTTTTGTTTTTTTGAAAAACCAAACATTTGGATTTTTTCCCTATCGCCGCTGGATTTTGAAATAAGAATATAATGCTTAACTGTTGATCAATATTAGGTGCTGCCTGTACTGAGTGCTATGAACAACCGCATAAGCTCTCCCTTCAAGTTCCTTGTTCGAGGAAATTTACAATTAATAGCTTTCTTACAACAGCAGAGATATCCCCCTTCTTCATGGCTCAGCTAGGGACCTGCCAGACTAATCTATTCCCAGTTTGCTGGCCATGGTCCTTTACTCTATCTGTCTTAGCATATTGATTTCTGAGCTGTCTTATTGGTTCCTAACATAATTATACCAGGAGTGGGTCTCTTAGTACAGCTAATACATTTACACCATGGCATCTAGGGAAGCTTATTATAACAGCATCCGGTAGCAGTGCTATAGTTAAGGGTCAGTTGCCATTTCCATTAGAAACTCCATTTTTCAGAGGTTTGTACCTTAGCTATTTTAATTTCTATCAAACTAAAACTTGGCAGAGTCATTGTCTGCCTGGATTTAATGTAACGGCTTTATTATTAGCACATATTTAAATCACTTAGAAGACCTTTGTAAGACTGCAAGACTGCACATTTATTTAATCCCTTTTCTGAGCCTTTGTGAAATTTCTTTTCTTTAAAGGTAGTTTTTATAACCACATTTCTTTTTTCTTTTCTTTTTAATTGAGCACTTCAAGAGAAGGCTGAAGCTCTAAACACATTCATCCAGTTTTGCTGTTAGAAAAGGAAATGCTTCAGATTAACCAGGAACTGTCATTAATCTGCAGTGCAAAAAGCCTAGTTAAAATCACCATGCATTCAAAACTAATGAAATATTAGGGGAAGAAATATAGTAGATTCTTTGTCAAGATCCAAGCATTGCGACAGCTCTGCTCAAAGCAATCAAAGTTGCCTGTTGCACAGAAAATGCACTGGCCAGAAAGCATTTGTGTATTAGTACAGCCTAAATATAACTACAGTGGTAACTCAGGTTAAGAACTTAATTCGTTCTGGAGGTCCATTCTTAACCTGAAACTGTTCTTAACCTGAGGTACCACTTTAGCTAATGGGGCCTCCTGCTGCCACTGTTCTCATCCTGAAGCAAAGTTTTTAACCTGAGGTACTATTTCTGGGTTAGCGGCGTGTGTAACCTGAAGCGTCTGTAACCTGAAGCGTCTGTAACTCGAGGTACCACTGTATGGCATTACAGTATTTCATATCATGATATGCAGATTGAAACATTAATTTTCAAGGCTGCAACCACTAAGATGTAACCCCCAAATAATTTACTATGATTTATCCTGGAAAATACTCAAACCAGCAGAGGAAAGGCATACACACATGAGATCTTTCAGATGATATCACTCCTAGCTTTTAGCTGTGTGTGGATTTGCCCCACCCCATGAAGGAAAAAGTATCTAGTTGCTTTCTCCTGAGAAAATAGGATAGTAGGTACTGCATAAGTAAGGGACGTGGATGATGCTGTGGGTTAAACCACAGAGCCTAGGACTTGCCAATCAGAAGGTTGGCGGTTCGGATCCCCGTGACAGGGTGAGCTCCCATTTTCTCAGTCCCTGCTCCTCAAAGTGCAAGTAGATAAATAGGTACTGCTCCAGCAGGAAGGTAAACAGCGTTTCTGTGTGCTGCTCTGGTTCGCCAGAAGCGGCTTAGTCATGCTGGCCACATGACCCGGAAGCTGTACGCCAGCTCCCTCAGCCAATAAAGCGAGATGAGCGCCACAACCCCAGAGTCGGTCACGACTGGACCTAATGGTCCGGGGTCCCTTTACCTTTACAGTGGTGCCTCACAAGACGAAATTAATCCGTTCCACGAGTCTCTTCGTCTTGCGGTTGTTTCGTCTTGTGAAGCACGGCTATTAGTGGCTTAGCGGCTATTAACGGCTTAGCGGCTTAGCGGCTTTTAACGGCTTAGCGGCTTTAAGAAAAAGGAAACAAACTCGCAAGAACTTGCAAGACGTTTCGTCTTGCGAAGCAAGCCCATAGGGAAATTTGTCTTGCGGAACGACTCAAAAAACGGAAAACTCTTTCGTCTTGTGAGGTTTTCGTCTTGCGAGGCATTCGTCTTGCGAGGTACTACTGTACCTTACTGCATAAGTAGTGAAGGATCCAAACAAATCTCCTGAGGGGGAAAGATAGGTTGCTGCTACAAAGAGCTCCTGTTGCATGTTGCCAAGTTAGGAATTCCTGAAGGGACAATGAAAAGGACCTTTAGTTACGGAAGGTTTTGGTTATCAGGAGGGATTATATGAAAGCATATAATCCGGCCCCAGACTGTTTAAGGCTTTATAGACAGATGCGGTTTTAGGGCTGTGCGAGTGGTTCCCCTGCACTGGTTGCCAAGTGGAGTGGGCACCTGGAAAGCACTTGCCTGTCTATGGGAAGGAGACATGAGGGCAATGACAGGGTCCTAGAGTCCTCCTGCTTCGCCTAGTTAGCACTTGCCCAGCTTTAGGAAGGAGTTGGGAGGGCTCTAGGAAGCTGCCAGAGCCCTTGCACCTCCTTCCCAAAGCCCTGCGTGGCACAAGGGCTGGAGTGGGGCACCAAATTTTGGCCTAACCCAGGGCGCCATAGTACCAAAGTCTATCCCTGTTATAGGCCAATACTTTGAATTGGGTTGGGAACCAAGCTGGAAACCAACGAATTTGGTACAAAATAACACAAGCCGTCTAAGAAATTTGGCTGTAGCATTCTACTAAACAAATGAAATTTGCAAAAAGTCTTTAAAATCAGCCCTATGTAGACTGTGTCGCAGAAAGCAAGAAAGCAAGAAAGCAAGTGACTAAGGAATGGACCACTGCAACCAGTTCAGGAGGTTCCAGAAAAGGATGAAATGGACACGCAGATTCTAATGTTGCCAAGGTGCTTCTGGTCATTAAGGGCCCGAAACTCCAGATCTAACAGCAACTCCAAACGCTGAGCTTACAGAGCTTTCAACAACCTCTTCCTACACTGGCTGAACATCAAAACAGAATATTTCCTATTCACTTCTGTCTTGCTTGGATTTAGTTTTGGTTTGTTAGGCCTCATTCATGCCATCATTGATGTAGTAAATCTACAGCTGCCTTGGTGACATTAGAAAGGGAAAAAGAGAGCTGAGTGCCATCAGAATGCTAGTGCTGTTCTCCACCCAAACTCCAGACAATGTATCCTAGAAGTCTAATGCAGATGTTAAAAAGCATGAGGAAGTACATTTGCAGCCATGAGGAAGTAGTTCTTCTAGTAATGAGAGAAAATGTTGAAATCTACCCTCCACATATTTGTGGGAAGTATGATCACCTTAAGCTGATTTGAAAGGGGAATTGAGGGACAAAATAATATAACTCCCCTGGTTTTAAAGAAATTAGTCCATTGTTAAATAACAAAGCAATGACACAATGCATGCCTTGAGTATAAAAGATTTAAGTTTTAACCCTAACATTTCTATCAAAAAATACAGTATGTGGAAGCAAAATTGGCAGGGAGCCCTAGAGAACCATTAGTTGTCAGAGGAGACAGTACTGGGCCAATTGGCCCAATGATTTGGCTCATTAAGAGGCACACCTTGTGAATGCCCGTTTAGTCACACTTTTGGTTATTTAAGTAATAAATTAATTGCTTACATATTTAGGGGGGTATGAGGTCCCCCCTTTCCCCCCAAAACATGGTCTATGGAAGTACATCTGGATCCTTCTCTTTAATATAAACCCCAGAATTATACTCTTCCTAAAATGAAAGACGTAGAACGCTATGGCCTATTTCTATCTAGTATAGCAGGCAGTTGTGGCTAGACATTAGGAAATAGCTGCCAACAGCAGTGCTTGTGGTGTGGACTCTTGGTTCCCCAGAAGAAATAATAATAATAATAATAATAATAATAATAATAATAATAATAATAATAATTTTTTATTTATACCCCACTCATCTGGCTGGGTCTCCCCAGCCACCCTGGGCGACTTCCAACAAAAGATTAAAAATACATTAAAACAACAGTCATTAAAGACTTCCCTAAACAGGGCTGTCCTGTTTAGGGAAGAAAAAACAGTAGATGTTCAATATCAACCTGTAAGAAAGACAGTAGCAGCAAATGCCAGAAAATTATAGAGACAAATTACCAAATATCTGGCTTCCAGATCTTGCTCGGTCACTGAGCTGCTAGATGGCCTTGAGTAAGTTACTCTCCCCCATGAGAATGCAGATGATGTACCACACAGAATTCCAGCAAAGGGATATGACAAAAAAGATCTGAACCGGTTTACATGTTTTAGAAGCATTGTAGAAATAGCAATCATGTTGTCACAGTATCATAAGAAGGAGTTTAAGAACAGGGATATATATATATATATATATGGAGGTTTTGGTGTCTTCGGGTGTCTTCCCGTGTAAGAGTCGGGGTGTCTGGGCGACGTTTCGACGAGGTCTCACTCGTCATCTTCAGGCTGGTGCTTTCGGCTTCTTGTTACTGGAACAGAGCAGAATCTGGTGTTTGAGTTCCTATAAATACTGTTGAGGGGTGTGGTGTATAGCATCCAACGTTCTGGGCAGAGAGGAAGTTCCTAGATTAGTGTGCCTTTTCTTCTTTTGTTCCTTAATTACTTGAGGGATATCTTGAGTGGTTTCATGAGTGATATTCTGAATACCATTGGGTGGGTCATTAAGTGTAGATTAGTTGCTAAAGCTTTCGTGTCTTGACCTCTTGAGCTTGTGAAGAGTTTATCTGAGAAGATGGCTGTGCTGCATTTAGTTGTGCTCTGGCTTGGCTTCGTGTATAGGGGCGAGCTGTAATTTTGTGCCTTGTGCCAGCCAGATCTGTGTAGGGATTGCAGGGGGGTGCAGCATCCGGAGGTGCCACTATAGTTTGGCTACTGGATGGAGTCTGTAATATGTCTGTGGAGAGGGTCTGGGTTTGGGTCTGGTGTGGTTGATTGGTGACGGCGTTCTGTGTGCCTCTGGTTCTGGTGTCGGTTTTTGTGGGGAGGGCTAATTTCCAGATGTCAGGCAGGCGGGACGTGTCGTCACGCTTGTTCATGTTGTGAGGGTGTTTCTCTATCTCGATGGCTTCCATGATTATTCTCTTGTGGTGATGTTCCATGTTAAAGAGCAATTTGGAATCTGCAAAATTAATTTCGTGTCCTGTTTCTTTCATGTGTTGGAAAAGAGAGGAAGTTTTTTCTTCTTTTTTGACGGCATTCTTGTGTTCTGCGATACGTGCATTTATTCGTCTGTTTGTTTGTCCAATGTACGTGGCTGGGCAGACTTTGCAGGGTATTTCATAGACCCCTTGGTTTTCGAGCTGGATTTTGTCTTTTGGGTTTCTGAGGATATTGGCTATTTTTTGGTTGGTGCAGAAGGCTGTTTTGATATTGTGTTTATGGAGGATTTTGCTAATTTTGTCTGTAGTGCCCTTGATGTAAGGAAGGAGGGCCATGCCATTGTTTTCTTCTGTGTCTTGGTTTTTGGGGGGTGTTTCTTTTTGGATTAGCTTCGTAACCTTGTTTTTCTGGTATCCATTGGCGATTAACACATTTGAGAGATTCTGTAACTCAGTTGTCAAGTGGTCTTTGTCAGCCAGGCGTTTGGTTCTGGAGATGAGAGTCTTGGCTACGGAGTTTATTTGTGCAGGGTGGTGGTGTGATTGTGCATGTAAGTAGCGGTTGGTGTGTGTTTTTTTCCGGTAGATAGTGTGTCCTAGGGAGCCATCAGGTTTTTTGTAGATTAGGACGTCAAGAAAGGGGAGTTGGTTGTTGTCTTCTATTTCCATAGTGAATTGTATTTTGGGGTGTAGGCTGTTGAGATGTGTGAGGAAGCTATCTAGTTTTTCTTTCCCGTGTGGCCAAATTACAAAGGTGTCGTCAACATATCTGAGCCAAAGTTTGGGTTTGTGTTCTGACTTGTCTAAAGCATTGGTTTCAAAGTGTTCCATGTACAAATTTGCGATGACCGGTGAGAGGGGTGATCCCATAGGTGCTCCTTCTATCTGTTTGTATCTTTGTCCATTGTGGATGAAGTACGTGTTGGTTAGGCAGTGGTTGGTCAGGTCCAGAATGTATTTGGGGGGATTGTATACATTCTGGATACTGGGGGGTGTCTTCCCGTGTAAGAGTCGGGGTGTCTGGGCGACGTTTCGACGAGGTCTCACTCGTCATCTTCAGGCTGGTGCTTTCGGCTTCTTGTTACTGGAACAGAGCAGAATCTGGTGTTTGAGTTCCTATAAATACTGTTGAGGGGTGTGGTGTATAGCCTCCAACGTTCTGGGCAGAGAGGAAGTTCCTAGATTAGTGTGCCTTTTCTTCTTTTGTTCCTTAATTACTTGAGGGATATCTTGAGTGATTTCATGAGTGATATTCTGAATACCATTGGGTGGGTCATTAAGTGTAGATTAGT
Organism: Podarcis vaucheri; assembly: GCF_965113315.1. Lineage (NCBI taxonomy): Eukaryota > Metazoa > Chordata > Lepidosauria > Squamata > Lacertidae > Podarcis > Podarcis vaucheri. The sequence continues at coordinate 62,827,342 of NC_138766.1, read as the reverse complement.
TGCTAAAGCTTTCGTGTCTTGACCTCTTGAGCTTGTGAAGAGTTTTTCTGAGAAGATGGCTGTGCTGCATTTAGTTGTGCTCTGGCTTGGCTTCGTGTATAGGGGCGAGCTGTAATTTTGTGCCTTGTGCCAGCCAGATCTGTGTAGGGATTGCAGGGGGGTGCAGCATCCGGAGGTGCCACTATAGTTTGGCTACTGGATGGAGTCTGTAATATGTCTGTGGAGAGGGTCTGGGTTTGGGTCTGGTGTGGTTGATTGGTGACGGCGTTCTGTGTGCCTCTGGTTCTGGTGTCGGTTTTTGTGGGGAGGGCTAATTTCCAGATGTCAGGCAGGCGGGACGTGTCGTCACGCTTATTCATGTTGTGAGGGTGTTTCTTTATCTCGATGGCTTCCATGATTATTCTCTTGTGGTGATGTTCCATGTTAAAGAGCAATTTGGAATCTGCAAAATTAATTTCGTGTCCTGTTTCTTTCATGTGTTGGAAAAGAGAGGAAGTTTTTTCTTCTTTTTTGACGGCATTCTTGTGTTCTGCGATACGTGCATTTATTCGTCTGTTTGTTTGTCCAATGTACGTGGCTGGGCAGACTTTGCAGGGTATTTCATAGACCCCTTGGTTTTCGAGCTGGATTTTGTCTTTTGGGTTTCTGAGGATATTGGCTATTTTTTGGTTGGTGCAGAAGGCTGTTTTGATATTGTGTTTATGGAGGATTTTGCTAATTTTGTCTGTAGTGCCCTTGATGTAAGGAAGGAGGGCTATGCCATTGTTTTCTTCTGTGTCTTGGTTTTTGGGGGGTGTTTCTTTTTGGATTAGCTTCGTAACCTTGTTTTTCTGGTATCCATTGGTGATTAACACATTTGAGAGATTCTGTAACTCAGTTGTCAAGTGGTCTTTGTCAGCCAGGCGTTTGGTTCTGGAGATGAGAGTCTTGGCTACGGAGTTTATTTGTGCAGGGTGGTGGTGTGATTGTGCATGTAAGTAGCGGTTGGTGTGTGTTTTTTTCCGGTAGATAGTGTGTCCTAGGGAGCCATCAGGTTTTTTGTAGATTAGGACGTACTTCATCCACAATGGACAAAGATACAAACAGATAGAAGGAGCACCTATGGGATCACCCCTCTCACCGGTCATCGCAAATTTGTACATGGAACACTTTGAAACCAATGCTTTAGACAAGTCAGAACACAAACCCAAACTTTGGCTCAGATATGTTGACGACACCTTTGTAATTTGGCCACACGGGAAAGAAAAACTAGATAGCTTCCTCACACATCTCAACAGCCTACACCCCAAAATACAATTCACTATGGAAATAGAAGACAACAACCAACTCCCCTTTCTTGACGTCCTAATCTACAAAAAACCTGATGGCTCCCTAGGACACACTATCTACCGGAAAAAAACACACACCAACCGCTACTTACATGCACAATCACACCACCACCCTGCACAAATAAACTCCGTAGCCAAGACTCTCATCTCCAGAACCAAACGCCTGGCTGACAAAGACCACTTGACAACTGAGTTACAGAATCTCTCAAATGTGTTAATCGCCAATGGATACCAGAAAAACAAGGTTACGAAGCTAATCCAAAAAGAAACACCCCCCAAAAACCAAGACACAGAAGAAAACAATGGCATAGCCCTCCTTCCTTACATCAAGGGCACTACAGACAAAATTAGCAAAATCCTCCATAAACACAATATCAAAACAGCCTTCTGCACCAACCAAAAAATAGCCAATATCCTCAGAAACCCAAAAGACAAAATCCAGCTCGAAAACCAAGGGGTCTATGAAATACCCTGCAAAGTCTGCCCAGCCACGTACATTGGACAAACAAACAGACGAATAAATGCACGTATCGCAGAACACAAGAATGCCGTCAAAAAAGAAGAAAAAACTTCCTCTCTTTTCCAACACATGAAAGAAACAGGACACGAAATTAATTTTGCAGATTCCAAATTGCTCTTTAACATGGAACATCACCACAAGAGAATAATCATGGAAGCCATCGAGATAGAGAAACACCCTCACAACATGAACAAGCGTGACGACACGTCCCGCCTGCCTGACATCTGGAAATTAGCCCTCCCCACAAAAACCGACACCAGAACCAGAGGCACACAGAACGCCGTCACCAATCAACCACACCAGACCCAAACCCAGACCCTCTCCACAGACATATTACAGACTCCATCCAGTAGCCAAACTATAGTGGCACCTCCGGATGCTGCACCCCCCTGCAATCCCTACACAGATCTGGCTGGCACAAGGCACAAAATTACAGCTCGCCCCTATACACGAAGCCAAGCCAGAGCACAACTAAATGCAGCACAGCCATCTTCTCAGAAAAACTCTTCACAAGCTCAAGAGGTCAAGACACGAAAGCTTTAGCAACTAATCTACACTTAATGACCCACCCAATGGTATTCAGAATATCACTCATGAAATCACTCAAGATATCCCTCAAGTAATTAAGGAACAAAAGAAGAAAAGGCACACTAATCTAGGAACTTCCTCTCTGCCCAGAACGTTGGAGGCTATACACCACACCCCTCAACAGTATTTATAGGAACTCAAACACCAGATTCTGCTCTGTTCCAGTAACAAGAAGCCGAAAGCACCAGCCTGAAGATGACGAGTGAGACCTCGTCGAAACGTCGCCCAGACACCCCGACTCTTACACGGGAAGACACCCGAAGACACCAAAACCTGCATTCCTGTACCCGTGAAAATCTACGAAAGCAAATATATATATATATATATATATATATATATATATGCAGGTTTTGGTGTCTTCGGGTGTCTTCCCGTGTAAGAGTCGGGGTGTCTGTGCGACGTTTCGACGAGGTCTCACTCGTCATCTTCAGGCTGGTGCTTTCGGCTTCTTGTTACTGGAACAGAGCAGAGTCTGGTGTTTGAGTTCCTATAAATACTGTTGAGGGGTGTGGTGTATAGCATCCAACGTTCTGGGCAGAGAGGAAGTTCCTAGATTAGTGTGCCTTTTCTTCTTTTGTTCCTTAATTACTTGAGGGATATCTTGGGTGATTTCATGAGTGATATTCTGAATACCACTGGGTGGGTCATTAAGTGTAGATTAGTTGCTAAAGCTTTCGTGTCTTGACCTCTTGAGCTTGTGAAGAGTTTTTCTGAGAAGATGGCTGTGCTGCATTTAGTTGTGCTCTGGCTTGGCTTCGTGTATAGGGGCGAGCTGTGGTTTTGTGCCTTGTGCCAGCCAGATCTGTGTAGGGATTGCAGGGGGGTGCAGCATCCGGAGGTGCCACTATAGTTTGGCTACTGGATGGAGTCTGTAATATGTCTGTGGAGAGGGTCTGGGTTTGGGTCTGGTGTGGTTGATTGGTGACGGCGTTCTGTGTGCCTCTGGTTCTGGTGTCGGTTTTTGTGGGGAGGGCTAATTTCCAGATGTCTGGCAGGCGGGACGTGTCGTCACGCTTGTTCATGTTGTGAGGGTGTTTCTCTATCTCGATGGCTTCCATGATTATTCTCTTGTGGTGATGTTCCATGTTAAAGAGCAATTTGGAATCTGCAAAATTAATTTCGTGTCCTGTTTCTTTCATGTGTTGGAAAAGAGAGGAAGTTTTTTCTTCTTTTTTGACGGCATTCTTGTGTTCTGCGATACGTGCATTTATTCGTCTGTTTGTTTGTCCAATGTACGTGGCTGGGGTATATATACCTCTTAAGTCTCAGGATCGAAGAGCGTTAAAATATATAGATCTCTTAATTGGAAGAATCACCACTAGGCGATTCCTGCCCTCTGTTCTTCAGAATGCTGGAAAATAAGATATAACAACTGAAGTGTACCCTATTTGATAAAGCATCAAGGGTGGAAACTGGACATGCCACCTGAAGTTCAGTATTCCTTGGCTTAAAACATAGCCTTTTGTGACTTGTAATGCTCTTTAAGACCCTGAGTTCTTTCTCTGGACTCAATTTTAATCCAAGCAAGGGTAGAACTCAGGTTCTCACAAAAGCAAATCTCCAACCCTATCCACTCCCCTTTTGAGTATCTAGCAATTTATTCTTATCTACCAGCCTGCTTTCTTTGTTGCTGCGTCACTGGTGAATGATAGGAAGGATAACTCTCACACCTAGAGTGCCACTACAGCTACTGGGAAACTTGGCAGTCTTAATGTCAAGCAAAGAGTTAAGTCTGGAGGAAGAGACCTCCTTGCCACCACCATAATTAGAGCAGCATCAATGTAATTGGATGGGCAAATGTATGCTGGGGTAGAATACCTTTGGAGAGATGGTGATTAGAGGATCATTTCTATGAGGGAGATGGAAAGGAAGTGTGTTAGTGAAAGGAGGGTTTGGATGCTTGTGGGATGAGACTGGTCAAAAGGCCAGAATCTGTTATGACAGAAATGAATTTTAGTTGAACTAACTCCTAATAGTGGGACGTGGGTGGTACTGTGGGTTAAACCACAGAGCCTAGGACTTGCTGATCAGAAGGTTGGCAGTTCGAATCCCCGCAACGGGGTGAGCTCCCGTTGCTCAGTTCCAGCTCCTGCCAACCTGGCAGTTCGAAAGCACGCTGAAAGCACAAATAGGTACTGCTTTGGTGGGAAGGTAAACGGCGTTTCCGTGCTCTGCTCTGGATCACCAGAAGCAGCTTGGTCATGCTGGCCACATGACCCGGAAGCTGTACACCGGCTCCCTTGGAAGGTAAAGCAAGATGAGCGCCGCAACCCAGAGTCAGCCACTACTGGACCTAATGGTCAGGGGTCCCTTTACCTTTACCTTTAACTCCTAATAAACCAAGATATTTCACTAGGGGTAGGAGATAGTTCCACTTATTCTAAACCATTTGAGAACTTCTCAATAGAAGTGATCTGACCTATCAATTTGATGAGAGATGTTGGAATCCTTTTTTTTTGGTTGAAATAACTGAATTGAGCACCCAGACTTTATGGTGTCTTCAGGAATGCAGAATACATAAGGAGGATTTGATTTGCATAAGCAAAATCTTCTTATAATAGCCTCATCCTGCTTCAAACACAAAATACATCTAAACATTATTACAAGCTCACAAAGCCCACTTGTGAATTCACACACAGGCCTTGGCATAATAACTTCCCTTTATAGGAAAGGTTAAGTGAAGGTGCATAAGATTCTGGGCTCTTGTGAGAATGCACATTATAATCCATATTCCTAAAAATCTTCTGTATGTTGCAAAAAACAAAACAAAAACCCTTTGTAGGCCACGTCATAACAAAGAAGAATTGCAACTATTTATTTCAGTGTTCCTAATTCTTGTCAGAAAGTGACCTGAAACTGTGACATGGAATTTTTCAAAGTCAGCCTGGGAGAAGGGGTGTACATTTATCAATGTTTTTACCTTAGTCACCTATGCAGCGGCACTTGTGAAGGTCTGTTTTTATTTAATTCTCAAGATTTTGTTGTTAATAGAAAAACTGTCCCATAAATTAGGGAAGTGCTCAATTACGAGCTTGACAAAGATTGATTTCAGTCCTGCTATTGGTCACCACTGGCAAGTGAGGGTCAGCTCAAACAGCTACTGCAAATGGTACGCACAGCTTAAAGGTAATAGTAATAAGCTTTTTGCAGGCCAAAAGAAAAATGTCCACACAGCAAGATCATATTGTTCTGATATTTCCAACTTACGACTTCCCTTCATTGTTTTACTCTTGAAAAATCACTGTGTACATTTGCAGCCTTATACCACCTATATTTACCCAGAAGCGCTCATTTTCACTTTCCTTTTATAGTCAAGCCTGCATCTAGTATAGCAAGCAGTAAGGCCAGCCAATTCGAATCAGCCCCTTTGGGAGGCATAGCTTTATCCCAGTCTTCCCAATTCTGGTGCCCTCCAGCTTCCACCAGACAGTATGGCCACAGGTCAACATGAAGAGCAGCGTTAAAACAACAACTATAGACCCCAATTGTTCTTATTTGGGAAGACTTCCGTTTTCTGAAAGCAACCTTCTTGCTTCAAAACACTTCCTTTATTCTGCTCATCAACCACACCAACATTTTCTTGGCAGTGGTGGCTGACACAGAAGGAAGGGAGACCAAAAGTAGGAGACGCCAGAGCTAATCATTGGAAGAACCAGCTAATTCTAGTTTCAGTGCTTTTTTTCTTTAAAAAAATGTTTAGGGGTACTCTCATTTTCCTACTCATATTGAAATACTGCCTCTCAATGAAGCCAAACTTAGATTTATAAAATATTTAGGGGTATTTGTACCTCTGCATCCCCCAGAAAAAAGTACTGTCTTATTTTATCCCTATCCACCTCCCTGCAGTTACACAAGGAGTACACTGAGACCAGGGACGCAGGTGGCACTGTGGGTTAAACCACAGAGCCTAGGACTTGCCGATCAGAAGGTCGGTGGTTCAAATCCCCGCGGCAGGGTGAGCTCCCGTTGCTCGGTCCCTGCTCCTGGCAACCTAGCAGTTTGAAAGCACATCAAAGTGCAAGTAGATAAATAGGTACCGCTGCGGCAGGAAGGTAAACAGCATTTCCGTGCGCTGCTCTGGTTCGCCAGAAGCGGCTTAGTCATGCTGGCCACATGACCCGGAAGCTGTCTGTGGACAAACGCCGGCTCCCTTGGCCTACAGAGCAAGATGAGTGCCGCAACCCCAGAGTTGGTCACAACTGGACCTAATGGTCAGGGGTCCCTTTACCCTTTACCTTTACACTGAGACCAAAGAGGACGAAACTAATAGGAGGTGCCACTGGCTTAGACTGATTGTCAGTAAGAAGACAGGGCAAGTGAGGGCTGGTTGAGGGCAGACCAAGGTTGGTTGGGTGTTGCTTCATTGTCCTCGTGGACCAGTCACTGTTGTTTAGTGGAGGAACCTTTCTTCATCCTTATCTCCTGATTGACCTAACTGCGGATAGTGTTACTTGGTAAATCACCTCAATGGCTCCCACTGAAAAATAACAGAGCATGCCTTTCAGCATATTGGGCAAAACCAGTAAAATCTTAGAGAAATTAATATCTGCTTATCATTAAAACAAGTGGCCACCTGATTCAACAAATAAGATTTTTTTAAATGGAGAAGCATCTAAAGGAACCTTTTAAGTTCTCAACAATAATATCAATATATTTAAAAAGAAAAGAAAAGATCAAACCTGTAAGATTAGTTTTACTTGATCATTGCCACTCCATCTCTTGATCAAATGCATTTTTACAGCATGTAAACAATAACATAACTAATTGGTAAATTAGAAAAGGATGTGCCTTGACTATTACATGTGTTTTGTGAAATCACTATTTTTATTTATTTATAAATGATATTTTTTTTAAAAAAAGCAAAGTTTTATATGCTATATTAGTATGTGGTTATGTGGTTTTCTAAGAATGACTTCTGTTGCTTATAAATAGCATATGCATGTAAACAGAAGGTATTTTACTGAATGGCAAAATATATTAGCAAATCAATGCCACATATACCATAAACAGACATCACTGATTTAGCTAATGTCTGAGTATAAATATTTTAGAGCTGTGTGTGCCCCCAAATGTATAGAAACAGAAGTGTTATAGGAGATTTATAGGGTTCATACTTCGAAAAAAGAGAGTACAAATTATGTTCAATATATCCCTTGAAATTTTTTATATTTAAGTTTATAGTCTTCTTTTTAAATTTGTGTGTGTGTTTGTACAGTATTTGCTAAAGTCTTGAACAGTAGAGTGAGTCTTGGGCAGGATTGTGTATCCTATTTACACAATCACCCCATTCATTCTTTCTCCAGCTTCCTGTCCTCCTATTCCTATCATAGCTGTCAACTTTTCCCTTTTCTTGTGAGGAATCCTATTTGGAATAAGGGAATTTCCCTTTTTAAAAAGGGAAACATTGACAGCTATGATTCCTATTGTCCTTAGTTTGGATTCAGGAACACCTGCTTGTGTGTGCAAAGAGTTCCCACATACACACATGAGATGGCCAATGTTTTCTCTTTGTGGTCGCCTCTTGAATTTCATAGGATGCTGGTCCAGAGAGCTCTCCAGCTTCCAGGGTGCAGCTACTGAACAGGGTGGGGAGCTGATAATTTCCCACAATACAATACTTTGGATTTTGTTCAGTAATCTAGTCTGTGCCCCCTCCCTTTTGCTCTTTAATGCTCAGCTTTTGTATAGGCATCACAATTCACACTCTCTGTTGAAATGGCACTGGTTTGCAATTAGGATGTTCAAAACAAAGGGATGGACCCAAAACAGCACCAGCAGAGTCCTGGTGAAACTTATCATTCCTTTTCTCCCCCAGAATCATCTGTGAAGAATCTCTCAATCCTTCACATCTGACTCTGAGGGTGTGTAGAGGGACCTCAGGGGAGGGGAGAGGCAAGGAGAGGAGGAGAGGAGACTTCCATTCTCCTAGTGCAAATCACTTCTGCTAGCAGAATGGGAGCCATAGACGCTGACTCCCAGGGGCCAAGGCAGTTTGCCACCCCCCATGTTTTTTTAGGGGGCAGGCTCCCACATTGTTCAGATGGATGCGGCACCTTCAGCACCACCCCCTGGCTCTGTGCGACGTCGTGTGCATGACTTTAGAATGTTTTTAAGAAGTTGGCGCCTCCAATGCGAGCATTGAATACCACCCAAAGAAATTGTTGCTGCCATGGCTGAAGATCCTATGATCACACTACAAGTTATATTAATTACACTTTTTAAAGAAGAAGAGAGCTCAATACTGCAGCTTTTATTTTGAAGGGAAAATACAAACAGTATGTTTGGGGGCAAAACTGTTCTTCATGCTGCTTGAAGTCACTGGAGCTTACTTCTGAGTCAAGGTGCATATGATTGAGCTGTAAAAATAAAATATCAATTGTCGTGATAATGAACACTAATAATTGTAGTAGAATTTACTGAAACCCTCTTGGTGTGTGAACTGCATTGCAATGAATGGCAGTTGGCCAAAACCTCCCTACCTATCCCTTGTGATGGAGATATTCCCAGCAGAATTTACATTCACAACTAAGAGGCAGTTCCATGTTTTTTCTGTGGGAAAGCTTCTGACGATCATAAGCCTTCTGTGTGTGTGCTTTTTGTCATTCATGTGGAACTTTTTTCTGTTTTGATTGATGCCAAGTGTCTACCTACACACCATCCAATTACTCACAGACATGTTTAAAATGAATTGTCTTAGGTATTCTACATATGTTAATCAACATACTACAAATAGGCAGGGACTGTAAATGGAGTTTGTTTGGAAGGAATGCCAAATTACCCCTATTGTTAGTTCGGTTGTTATAAAGGGTACCAACCACCTCATTTGTAGGCAGCTTTAGCCTCCTGCGTTGGCTGTAGCCACTAGAAACTTCACTCTGAATTTAAGGAATCATTATTCCAACCAGGAAGCAGTCTATATATTGTACATGACCCTGTAAAGTGGATACTTTGCTCCTGTCAACAAGTAAAAGCGGGGAGATGCTGTTCAGCTACCGGCACTCCTCTAGAATATAGCTCAGCTGAGTCCCAATTTAATTCCTAATAATAGGCTTTCAGGTTTAATGCTGAATGAAACAGGATAGTGGAAATTGCTGAAGGAAGAAGGATGAATACAAATTAACTGGAATGCATCTGATACTCTTCATTAGTACTAAATATTTTTGAATTGCAGTTGGAGTCGGCTGCAAAGTTGAAAAACTACCAATCAGTCTTCAGATGTCTAAAAGGATATCTAGTTATGCCTTGATGCACTTTTCCCATCCAGCTGATCCTAAATTGGGAGCAGCTTTCTGCTTCAGTATGCTGAGCTGTTTCTAATTAGTTTCTAATCTGCCTTAATTGCACTTAAAAGAGCAAGAACAGTGAAACAGCTGTTAGATTCCCCCTTTTACAATGTAACCAGAACCACCATTTGAAATTGATTTTTTTAGGGGGGCCAGTTTGTCTTTCTAGCACAGTTTCTGGAACACAAGCCACTTGCTTGCCATCATAGATTGTTGCACTGTTGCGTTACCTAAGCATGATAGCCATAGATGTATGTGGGTTTCAGAGATGCAATATACCCAAAAGACCATCACAGACTCAAGCTGTTTCTCCCAGGTTGTTTCATGGACTACAATTGTAATAAAAGATACAGTGGCAAAAAAAAACCCCAAAACACCATTAGGTCTGTATTTCTGTACCTGCTCTCCTGGAGTATGCCCCATTGAACTTAAAGGGTCTTACAACTGAGCAGACATTTATGGCATTGCAGTGTGAGAGTTGTTTTAAGGTAGCTTAAAGCATGAAAGCAAAAATCCCCATCAAAAGTCAAGGTGTGCTCAGGCAGTTCATTGAGATGCATGGGACTTGTGTGCATGAGTATAGCAGAACGGGTTGATTTTTCTTTTTATAAACTAATTATTTAAAGCAATATTTTCAACGAGCCTTGATATTCTTCCTTTCATCTTCAGTCCATCTTCAGATGCTCCTTGCCAGCATTTTGTGGCTTCGTGAACTTGTCTTCAGCTGCCTCTCCATCCTGCTGGTTTCTTTTACCAGTTCTTTTTTTGGTCCACTCAAAAGCCTGTTGTTGTAGCAGCTTAGCGGGGAGAGAGCAAGCCCTTGAAACTGATCTATCTCTGGCTGCAGTCTCTCAGAATACAGTGATGCTTAAACGCATGCCCACACCTTCCTACCTAACCAAACAGTGAAAAACCCAGCAAAGTTTAGATAAATCAGCAAGTCTCTTTCCCTTTCCCTGCCTAGCAGAGCTGCCGCAGTTTCAAAGACTTTATTTTCCCTGCACAAAATGAAGCGAGGCTGCCAAATAATACGCCTGCTAGAGGATGGCAGCTTGGGTCATGCTCAAGGTGTCCCTGAAGTGTTAGGTAGCCACAGAAGATATCCAAAGGGAAAGGGCTTGTCCAAGGGCAGCCTGAAGAATTAGGTTAAAAAGCTTTCCCATTTCCCCTACCGAAACCCTCAAGGTAAAGGAGCAGTAGTTGGATTTAAAAATAAAATAAAAAAAATCAGTGAACATGAAGAGATCAAATTCCAAAAAGCCCTGGAAAGTCTTGTGGAATACAAAGGAACAACAAAGGCCCCTCTTCAGACGAGTGCTCTTTGATAGGTCGTCCTTTCTTTTGCTTTCCATGGATGTAAACAGACCAGAGAAGGAATTGATGTAGCAGAAAGAACCAACTTGCATGAATAATCAGAAAGACAGTGTTGTGCAGTGGTTAGAGGGTTTGACTAGGACTGGGCCGGGATGGAGGTCAAATCCCCACACAGTTATGAAATTCAGTGGGTGACCTTGGGCCAGCCACTATCTCTAAACTTCACCTACATCACAAGATAAAATGGGAGAGAGGGAGAAGCATGTGCTCATAGCAGTCATGACTAGTAGCTAGGGAATCAGGCCACTGAAGAGTAAATGAATACTGTATTCAGGAGGTAGGAAAGAAGCTTTAACAGTAGATATTTAGTCTGCCCCCAATGTTATTGGTGGCTTTACATGGGCATTAAAAACATACTGGTTTGGGGTGGCCTTTTTATGGCTTTTTATGGCCTTTAGATGACCAAGCTATTTTATAAAATGCTTTAATATAATACTGGTATGAGTTTGGGTGTTAAACTGGATGCCAGACACCTCTAATCCCTGCAAGTGTTAGAATTTAATCAAGGTTTATAATTCTTGAAATAGCCAGGCTAGCCTCCTGGTGAGGTGTTAGCCTGGGTGATGAGCCATTAAGGGGGAAGAAGGATACTGTGAACTCCTCCATTGTAGGCTAAGGTGCGTAAATAAACCATACATCATAAAGACACCACAGTCTCCGCTGTGCTTCATTTTGCAAAAGGAAACCCAGACCCTGGGTGAGTGCCTGGAACCCCTAGAATTTCATACCACCCAGAGACTGACGCAGCATACAGCAGTAGCAGTGCTGTCTTGGTTTTGTAATCTCAAGTTTTGTTTTTTTAAAAAAATAATGTTGTAGTTTATCCAGCCCAGTTGATGAATGAGGGCACACCCACACCACACATTTAAAATTGGGCGATTCTCCTCCCACCCTGCAACTCCTGGGAATGGTAATTTGTTAAGTGTAGCTCTATGGGGGGAAACTACAGTTCCCAAGATTCTTTGGGGGAAATTGTGTTTTAAAAAGGTGCATGGCATGTAGGCTAAATGTGTGATGTGTATCTGCCCTTATTTTGTGTGTTTTCATGCATTTATATATATTTTTTATTTTGCAATAAGCCACCTTATGTAGGTTATACACTAAAAAAGCACCCTATAAATACTGCCACCACCACAAAAGCAACACTTTTCATTTATGCATTCTTAAAATTTACACCTTAGTCTTCTGGCCATGCATGGGGCTGGAGTATGCTTCCCTTCTTCAGTCCTAGGGCAATTGAAAGGTGGAGCCAATAATGGCTTTTTTTTTCTGGCAGAGAAAGGAGGGGATCACACCACCTGTGGTTGCTCCTTCTTTGGTTGATGAAGGGGTTGGGATCAGCACAAGGATCACATTCTGGGCAATCTTCTGTAGTTCTCACGCCAGTGGTGGACAGCACCAGAGGCAAAAGTGGGCACAGCAATGAATGCAATTTTTGCCTTTGTAAAGTCAGCTACTTCACACACACACACACACACACACCCCTCTGTATCCTCCACCCACACAAGCCAGAGGCATTATCAGAGTGCAAGGACATGCTCTAGCCACACAAACACATTTGAGTTGTGAAGCAGGACAACAGAGGGGTGTGGCCTGTGGAGAGTGGGTGTGGCTTAGGCTGTGAGGGCCGGGTAAGACTTCATTTGGCACCCCCAGGCCTGAGGTTCCCTTCCTCTGGGCTGATGGAAGGCTGTAGATTGGTCTTCTCCTTTTCATGGTCTTCTCATGAAGACTCTTTCCAATGTCTTCAGGCCTGGCAGAGGTTCACAGGGTGGGGGCGGATCTCGGGCAGGGGTTGCTGATATCAGACTATGCAGCAGCATAGAGTATTCCTATCTGTGAAATGTTGCAAAGCATGTGGTTCTCTCTGTAAAACCTGTTTCTAGAACTGCACCTCCGACTTTGTGGGTTTGTTGGCGCTGCGCAATGCACAATCCAATAAAAATGAGAACGCAGTAACGTTTTTGTCAAAGGAACACTGGAAGCGACCAATCACAAAGGTAGGGAGGGAGGCACAAAGTGAAAGGAAATGTGTGGATTCTGTGCTTGCTTGAAGAAATGATAATAAATGCTGGCATGTAGATTAGTGTATGTGGAGGCAAAGAAGGAAAGAAGACGTTTAAAATAATGCATTAGGCTAGATCCCAGGGAAAATGGCTTCAAATGTAATTAATTGTATGGTGTTAACCAGATCAGCACAAGTCCTGAATGAGCTGGCAGGGTCATTCAAAGGTCACTGTGGGAATAAAACTGCACAATGAAAGGGGGCTGGGGGGGGACAACATGTGGTTTAAGGCTGTGTTAAGAGAGAAAGGGAGGAATCAGCATGTCATTCTGCTGAGATAGTTCTGTAGTCTGCGCACATTCATTAAAAAAGTGGGAGGCACAATTGCTTGAGGGGACACCATGAACTGATTTCCATATACTAAAGCACATGCCAGAAGGGAAGTGAAAAACAGCAAGCTCTGCTACTGCTCTGGTTGAATAGTTTGCAATGCAAACAAGGGCTACAGGCTGTTATCACACAGGGTTTTTTTCTTTTCTTTTGGAAGCTCGATATGTATCATTAACATAAGACATTTGCAAACATTAGGTTGGAGGGAAGATCCTACACTGCCTGCGTCTCTCCAAGTGTTCACAGACTCTGACTGCCATCAGACCCGGCCAGCATGGCCAATGGTCAGGGCTGAGGGGCATGGTAGCCCAAGAACATCTGTAGGTTCAATACCCCTGCTAGATAGTCACAGTAATATACTATCTGTTATCTTTCTCAACTGCATGCTTAGTTCTCTTATCTGGGACAGCTTTGTTCTTTAGTCGTTTAGTCATGTCTGACTCTTCGTGACCCCATGGACCAGAGCACGCCAGGCACTCCTGTCTTCCACTGCCTCCCGCAGCTTGGTCAAACTCATGTTTGGGGATAAGAACTTGTTGAATTAACAATTTGAATTGGAATATAAGAAGGAGTCAGAGAAATATGTTATAGAAAAGAAGGGTTCTAAACTATATATGTTTTCTTTTTTGGTTTTTTGGTTTTGGATTTTTTTTAAAATGGAAAATTCTTAATAAATATCTATTAAAAAAAATAAACAAACTCATGTTTGTAGCTTCAAGAACACTGTTATGTTATGTTATTCATTCATTCATTCATTCATTCATTCATTCATTCCCCGCCCATCTGGCTGAGTTTCCCCAGCCGCTTTGGGTGGTTCCCAATCGAGTGTTAAAAACAATACAGCATTAAACATTAAAAACTTCCCTAAGCAGGGCTGCCTTCAGATGTCCTTTAAAGATAAGATAGCTGCTTATTTCCTTCACATCTGAAAGAGGGCATTCTACAGGGCGGGTGCCACTACCGAGAAGGCCCTCTGTCTGGTTCCCTGCAACCTCACTTCTCACAATGAGGGAACCGCCAGAAGGCCCTCGGAGCTGGACCTCAGTATCCGGGCTGAACGATGGGGGTGGAGATGCTCCTTCACGTATACAGGACCGAGGCCGTTTAGGGCTTTAAAGGTCAGCACCAACACTTTGAATTGTGTCGGAAACATACTGGGAGCCAATGCAGATCTCTCGGGACCAGTGTTATATGGTCCTGGCGGCCAATCCCAGACACCAGTCTAAATGTACAGTTAACCTTGCCATAAATAAATAAATAACCTTGCCATATACAGATGATGAAGGATAGCTGTTAACTTTTTCTTTTTTCTTTTAAAAACTGGCACAGGTTGAGTGGGGTGGGTCAACGAAACCTGCAACAAAGAACAGCAGTTTAATTTCATGGTTACGGAGCCTGATGTATCCTGGGCTAACAGATTGTCCTCTGTAGCGCGCCAGAATAAGGCGGTTGCTTCTTGGTTTTTATGTTGTTTTAGTGCAACGTGCCCATATCTCGCATTCTTGTTATCTTTTTTCTCAAAAATCAAGTAAACCAATATACCCCTTCCCCTACAAAAAAGCCCAACAGAAAAAGCCCCCAAAATCATGTCCAGAAAAGCCACAGGAGAAGCTGTGGAAGGAAGTGAACAAATAGCACACCAAAGCAGAAGAGGCTGCAGAAGATAAATGGGCTGGTTTGGTTCTGAGGCGCCAATGACATTTTAGCTACAAAAAGAATGCATTTATCCAGCACAGATATCAATATCTTTCCTTCAGGTGCAGTAGTACTGGAGAGGGAGTCAGGCAAGGCAATCGGCTGACAGGCATACCCAGGCTTGGACAAGACGAGAGGGGGAGGAACAGGAGGGAGCTGCTTTCATGTAGCAAGTTCACTTTCTTAACTTGGCTTTTGTAGAGAGGTCCAGACATCCAGGATGAGGTCTTTGAGCAATGTTAAATCATTGTGTTGGTTAAGATGTTTAGTGACTACGAGTGTAGAGGTGCCTGGAGGTTCTGAAGGCAAGATCCAGAAAGTAATCCCAAGGCTGTGTAATGAAAACTCTTACTGCACCAGGCACTCAGGCTGACAAACCTTTACCTCAGTGACCTGAGGCTGTTAAACATTTATTCCTACACTTTCAAAGTGTTGTAACAGATTTTTGCCACTCAGGAGACATGCAGCTGAAAACCACACACACCACTTTGAAGACTTAGGATACTGGATTCCTATCATAAGAACCACACTTTCGTTTTAGCAGACTACTATTGCCATGAACCTACGCATGTTTTAAAAACACAACTCACAGTGACATTTTCATGACCATTGCCTCCCTCATTTAAATGTCTTACATGTTGTTGAAGGTATAAACTGCTACTAGGCAATCCGGAACAACATTTCATAAATGGCTTATCTGCCAACTGCCCAATGATTTTCAAAACTGAACCAGTTTTCAGTTATGCTTTTCATAGCAATGTTTACCTGTCTGGCAGAGGAAAAATCTTGCACTGAACAGGTATGCAAATCAAGTTCTGTTTTTAAATCTGGTTTCTGGATTTAGCTCCCCCTCACATATGCTTGAACATGCTACTAGACCCAGGACCATCCCATGAAACTCAATCTGCTGAAAAAGGGAAGTTATTCTTCAGACAGCAGATAGTTAAACCATGGAATTCATGATTTATTTACTTATTTATAAAATTTCTTTATCATAAAGTCCCAGGGCAGGATACCACAATATAATCATAGAATTGGGGAGTGGGGGACCAAGTTAACAGTTTCTACAATTACCTACCATAAGATGTAGTGATGCCTATCAACACGGATGGGTTTAAAGGGACTTTAGATAAATTAATGGAGGATAAAGCTAAAAATGGCTACCAGCCATGAAGACTATGCACTACCCTAATTCTCAGATGTGATAAACCTATGACTAATAGTTCTCAGGAATTACAAGTGCTGTTGTGCTGTGTTGTGGGCTTCTCATAGGCCATAGTGGGAGCAGAAAGCTGGACTAGATAGGCTGGTCTCACCTTAAAAAAGGTAAAGGGACCCCTGACCATTAGTTCCAGTCGTGGCTGACTCTGGGGTTGCGGTGCTCATCTCGCTTTATTGGCCGAGGGAGCCGGCATACAGCTTCCAGGTCATGTGGCCAGCATGACTAAGCCACTTCTGGTGAACCAGGGCAACGCACGGAAACGCTGTTTACCTTCCCGCTGAAGTGGAACCTATTTATCTACTTTATCTCACCTTATGTTATGACAAAATGCTGCTTGCTGAGAGATGTGTTGCTATGTAGTCACTGAAATAGTTCACTTGCTTTCCTCAGCTGATTTCTCTCCCCTGCCCAGCCTTCACCTCTCACTATCTGAACCACCTTGCCTGAATTTTCCAGAAGCTTCCTAAATAGTCCCAGGCCAGCTGCCAATCAGACTACAATTGTTCAGCTGAGAACACTTGAAAGAAGTAGGCTCAGAAACAATCAGCTATGATAGGTGGTCACACTGCAACTGTCACTGGCTGCTTCCATTTGTTATCTCTCACCCAGTTTCTTCTTCCTTTCTTTATCAGGGTGGCTTCTAAGTGGCTTTCAAATATAAAATCAATTACGAAATGATGCAAACACGCATAATTAAAATGCACACTAAAAACATTTCATTGAAACATTAAAATAAACACCCACAATTAAAATGTACAAGAAGGAAGGTTCAAACAGTAATTTAAGACAATTAAAGACGAGGTTCATGTCAGGATATTAGGGGAATGGATACCTAAATTTCCCCCTGTAAAGAGATAACACCAGTGTTTTCTAGCACTGGGTATGCTTTTGACTACATCCAGGTGGTGTGGAATTTGATATCTGGTAAGCAGGCATAGCATATTTTAAAATAAAATATGTATTATTATTATAATGTCTGAAAATTATCAGTAATCTCCCCCACCCTCCCAACTCAAGTCTGAAGATGGCTGAAAAGGAATTGCATTACTAAATGCTGTTTCAATGTAACCCTTAATTTCTACAGATGGCAAACTGTTTATTCAACAATGCATCTTTATAACTGTTGAGTTTGGCTTTGACAATTCTGAGTGTCCAAAAGCCAGTGTCTGGTTTGGCCTTTTTAAGTAAAAACTTAATGTTAAAAGCAGCCCTGCCACAGGGGAAGCATCAAAGCAGCAGTAGCAAAGGCCATAGCCTCTATTTTTAAGACAGCTTTTATTTCAATAATGCTGATGGCTGAGGTTTAGCTTTCAGTTCCTCTTCCCCCTTGTGATTCAGACGCTTTTAACTTTACCATTTTTAAGGGACTAAATTGAGAGTATTTCATGACTCCGGTTTTGATTGAAAGTCAGAAGTGGTCTATTCATGGGGAAAGATGCTCTGAAATCAGCACTGAGCCGAAACCTCCTACTGTGCTGGGACTACAAAGTGTTGGGCAGAACATTGGCAATGTGAGCGAGAAGCCTTTCATTATCAAAACTGATGGCCAAACATTCCTCTGTGCATATGTGTGCATATGGGAGATGGGCTGGTGTGTGAGCTGTCTGTGAACAGGTACATCTCTAAACACAAGATATACCTATTCACTCCTCTCCTATTTTGAAGTATTCACATTTGAAAGGGTGGGAAATCCTTTAAAAACTGCTTGAAACATTCCTTTGTCTAAAAAACAAAACAAAACCAAAACCCCCACCATTATTATAGTTATTATTTGTCCCGCCTTTCCTCCAAGAAGCTCAAAATGGCATACATGGTTTCTCCTCTCCTTCATTGCAACCTCCCAACAACCCTGAGCAGTAGATGCTGGTCCAAGTTCAACCAGTGAGTGACCTTCAGAGTGGAAGAGCAGGGGATCTGAACCTGAGTCTTCCCAGTCTTAGTTTGATATATGAATGAGTTCTTCTAGGACCATACTGGCTCTCCTTTATATTCCTAAAGCCCCTGAAGTCAATTGCCAGAGTGCACAAAGACTAGTTTGTAGCATAAGGACTTCCTCGTGTATTGCAGACCAGACCACCTGTCAGAGACTGCTTAAAATGCTTCTAATTTTTTTCCCTCGTGCACCATAATGTGGGGATCAACTGTACCCTCTGGATCATGGTGAGTCCATATGTTAGTAATTAACAATTTCTGCTGAACGCTTGATAGAGACTCCATGTACCTTGTGGGAGCAAGCACAATGAGTCCCATGAGCACAACAGGGCTCCCCCTCCCTTTGTTTGTACAGCCCAGCACTCTCCAGAGCAGCTCTGGGGTATTGCGAGACCCCCACCCCACCCCAGAATAGTGTTGGGGGAGGAAAAGAGAAATTGTTCCATTGGGCAAGCAAAAATGCTTGCGCTGCTGGAATGATCAGGTTAGTGTGGCATTTCACCCTATGCACACTGACCAGAAAATGGCTTCTTACCTGGAGAATGTACAAAACGCAGTTGAGATAAGCACATTCCTCTGGACCTTTTGGGAATTGTGCATAATGTCTGGAGAATGTACAAAATTCAGTCAATATATGCACAATTCTCAAGGCCTATATTGGGAAATGTGCACAATTCCCTCTTCATTGAAGGAATAATAATAATAATAATAATAATAATAATAATAATAATAATAATTTTTCCCCACCCTGATGCAGGTTTTCCAAAAGCATGACATAAAGGAATTAAAAAGAAATAATAATTCTACAATTAATGGAAGGAATATGTGCACATTTTCCATGAGGTCTGGTTGATGTGCACATTGTCTAGTTGTTACACACATTAACTGCTCGATAGCTACCTCTATCTATCATCTATCTTATATATAACACATTTTATTATAATATTTGTCCCCACTCAGCAGGGTCAGAGTGAGGCTAGACTGGAACACACTGAGTCCAGTGCTGAAACTGCAAAATCCAAAGGATAAAAGGGAGCAATAAGGTTTCAGAGGTGAGGGCATTAGGGCAGAGGGTCTAGTGATTACAGCAATGACGTTTTTCTTGTGTTGTCTCTGAAATACACTGAATTTCAGAACTCAGGCAAGGTGAATAAAGAAAAAATATCATTTGTACCCAAGTCTTACCTGCTGAGTCTTCTTAGGAACAAAATACTCCAGGAAAAAAGGCTTTGCAGTGACACTGGGAGAACTGGTGGATGACCACAATGAGCTACTGGACACAAATGGCATACCTCATAGAGTAGCTTCCAGTTCCCCATGGGGAATTTAAAATGGCCACGATGCCCTAGGTTAGGTATAACCTTGTGTTTGCAACAGCATTCAATGTGTAGCATGTGCATATTTGTTACATTCAAACAGAGGAAGGAATTAGAGGATAGGGGTATCAAATCAGATTGTTTCCTATTTACCGCTTACCCGTATTATCAAAGCCGGACAGTGAAAATGAAATCCGTAGGTGGTACATGAGGTTGTTTCTAATGGTTGCATTTTCTCAGCGTATCAGCTTATTCATATATGAAAGAGCATGCTATGAGGCGGCGGCAAGGGGGGGGGGACCCTGTGACCATAAGTTGGTTAGACATGAGGATGACACAAGTAAATTTCATTCCTGTCATGAGATATCTTGATGGGTATATATTGTGCGTTATCATGAATTGCCACAGCTGCAAGGGATTATTTTTCCAAGTAATGATGGCACAACAGAATACTCAAACATGTCTCTAGCTTTTAGCTCAGCTATGAAATTAACCAATGTTATCATTGAAATGTGGCTTCTGCTCATTTTTATACATATTTTGAAAGGGATTTTGGAACTCTCATTAATCGGCAAACTGAAAGTTGGCTGTCTGAAACACTCCTTTGTACAGGATAGGAACATGAAGATTTCTCAGGGCCCTCTTCCTACTTATGCCTCCTTAAGTACAAAGGTCTGAGTTGCACAATAATGATTTAACTAAATTTTAGTAGAATACAATCTAGTCATTAAAAGAGAGAAAGATTTAATCTTCCAACCTTTGCTTTGGTAACCTTTTTCCTAATATCCAGGCTCCTATTCCTTTTCCCCTTTGTTGTTCTTTAATGTGCTATGTAAGCTGATGTAGAGGAATTGATAAAAACAATGAATTGCTGGCTGTAATAAAAAGGTGACAGCAATGTAGATGTAGATGGTCCTTCCTGTGCTACTTACTTCTGAAGGCACAAACACTTTGCTGATGCTAAAATGGTACACAAGCCCTGCAGCCCTAAATTTGGCGGCTGAAATGTTCACAGTTCTACATTTAAGCCACCCCTAAGAATTGATTCACACTTGCACACCTATTTTGACATTGGTGTCTTAGCATTAGAAGACTTAAAACGTTGACCCTACAAACAGTAGTGTGGTATGGCCACCACATGGTTGTCCCAGAAGACATTATGATCATTAATATTTATTTCATTTCTATACTGCTTTATATATCGAAAGCAGTTTACCCCCTACATTAAATTATCAAATGATACAATCCAGAATAAAACATCACAGAAGAAATTCAAGTATAAAGTATACATTCCAAGCAACATAACTAACAGGAAACTAAAATGTTATCTTAAAGACTTTTTTAAAGAAACATTACAAATGAGGTCAGTTACAGAATGCTCCTTTAATGCAGCAAAGTTGAACAAAAACCCCCAACTCCTTAAATGTGGCACAATGGGTCAGCACGTCTAGCTAGTAATGGGAAAGCTGATGGTTGAATGGATTCAGAAGTACCCCCAAGGACATACCCACTCCTTCAGGGGGCATGTAGTTCCATCAAGAACAGGTCATCTCCCAGCCATCCAGTCTCAGGAGCCACCCAATCTTATGCAGCCTGCCTTACGCCTCTCCATACCTCTCCCTACCCTAAACCTCTGTGATTGGGGCCCCCACCTGCTTCCCCCCAACTCTTCTCTTCCCAGACTCATCCTACATCCCTTTATTTAACCCCCCCCCATGTTTTATGAAAAACCCAGAGGTCAGAAGCTATTTAAAACAATTCAAAACTTTTTAAACAGGACAATAAAAACAGCAACAGAGTTCCCAACAGAAATCCATAGACAACCCATTAGTTTGTTCCAGTTTTTAGTAGCTGGAGTCACTCAGGACCCCCCCAGGCCAGATGGAAAAAGCTTTCCAAGCAGGGAGTAGGTCAAATCTTCCAGCACTCACAAATTCACCTGCATTTTAGAGTGCATTTCTTACTATATGCATCTTTGTGTGAAATTTTGCCTAATGTGCACAATTTACCAAAGCAATTTCACCAAGTATCATGCAATTTTGTATGCTATTTCAAATAAAAATGCATTTTATACATATTTTTCCTCCAGAATATGTACTCGTAACTTGGCTGGAGAAAAGCATTGCAAAATTCAGAGGAGTGCAAATTTCACAGGATTGCTGTCCTTTAGTTTGTGTATCGTTTCAGAACGGGTGAGTTAGAGAGGTTTGCAAACTGAAATGAATTTCTCCGCCATCCCTATTTTCAACTGCCATGTGAGGTGCTTGAAGGTGTCATGGTACCCATGGATGCCACATTGAAGATGCCAGTACTAGAGTGTAAGTGCTGTTGAACTCAGTGACACTTTCCCCCAAGTCAACATGCTTAGACTTGCCCTGCAAATGTGTGAATCACCTCCATTGTAAAACACTGCAGTGAAAGTGATGTCAAGCAGCATAAATACAAAAGCATCAATGGGGTATTTGATCTGTGATGGTTGTTTCACCCATGCAAAGTCCTCACTTGGTGTTCCAACATATCAGCTGATGCAACTTGCCCTAATTGAGAATGTTTCTTTACAAGAGAGCCCTCTTGTTCCTATGTGAGGGCTGTTAGCTTCAGCAGCTCGAGTTGTATCAATTTTCGGAGGTTATCAGGGAGAAAGAGGGCATTTCCAAACTTGCTGCAACCCTCACTATAATGATCTCAGACATGGCACTTTCAACTTCTAATTCTCAAAAATCATTTGGAAAGCACTCCATGCTAGTTGAAGGTTAAAGTGAAGCTTCTATTAGTGCACACAGCGGTAATCCAATCTTGAAGTGACAAAGGGATGACTGTGGTGAGGTTTATATCCCAAAGGAAAGGTTGCAGTCTCATTACTAGATCTAGAGGGGGGTAGCTGCTGATATTTCACCAACTCCATCTAGCTGAGTATTCAAAAAAGACACTTAAAACTGTACCACTTATTGGAAAACCTAAGGCAACTCCTTGGTTGAAGGGAAGCATCCGTTCATCTCTGTCTTCCATATTCTTCTATCAAGCAATGCTTTATTATTTCTTCATGTTGTTACACAAAGTATTACATTTTGCATATTTAAGTGTTGTCATTGTTTCACCCTCCCAACTTATATCCTACAGTCTCAGGCCAGGCAAATCTATCTTTATTGAAATTCTTAACAATTCTGTGAAGTTGCTATTTACTTGCTCAGTATGAGTTTGACCCTAGATGTCCCGTGATCAAAATCCTCTTCTCTGTAACACTGTCTGGAGTTCCATTCTTAGTGTCTTTGACAGGCTGAATAATCTGAACGAGTTGATTTACTGATTAAGGGTTCTAGTCAATGTTACTTTTACTCAGGTAAACCTGCTGAAATAAATGGACATAACTGAAATAGGTCTATTAATTTCAGTATGTCTATACTGAGACAACCCTAAATGTTTGAATAGAATTCTGTGACCTCACCATACTGGACCCAACCTGAAGGTTCCTCAGAAGTTGTGTGTTTCTCATACATTTCATAGGATTGTAGAATTGGAAGGGACCCTAAGAATCATCTAGTTCAACCCCCTGCAATGCAGGAATTGAATTAGAAGGAATTAAATCTTGTGGGCATGTTCAGAGGTTTTTGGTTTTCCCCCCAATGCCAGAATCATTTGCCTCCATGATGGCAGGAAGAAATCATGCCACCAGCTGTGGTACTGGTAACCATATAGTATTCTTTCAAACATTACCAGAAGCAGCCTCAAATAATCAAGGCCACAGTGGTTGTCATGATTCAGATAACATATGAAGCAGCTCTTGTTGTTACATCTTCCAAATATCTTAAAATACTGACGAGGAAATGTTCTGGCTTCTGCATACCTTACCAAGATAAGTACCACAGAGACAAAAACAATTTTCATAAAATGATACTTTTGGGGAACCTTTGTGAGAAAAAACAAATAGAGCTACTCAAGTGCCTCTCATTAATCTTTGCCAAGGCTTCAGCAATGTCAAACCTGTTAGTGATCATTCAAAAAGCATCGGTGGAAGTGTTTAAATCATATCCGTTGCGAACAGGAATGATCAAGTGAAATATTTCCTGTTTCCATAAGGTCACAAATGTATAATACCTGTTCCAATTGACAAAGAATCTAAAGCTTGCTTAAACATGCACTGTGTGTTTGCAGTACAGATAGTTATTTAGGATCCAGTCTAGGTAAAGTTCAGCACCTTTCAAATGCCTACTACTGATTCTGCTGAGATTCGTAATTAGCAGGGTTTGGTATACATGTTTGTCTAGCTTGTAATGTTTGGCTATATTTCAAATTGAGTATCGTTTCCCCAATAAATTGCTTTCCAGCTCAAAATGCTCAATAAGATTTTACATAAGCAAGGTCAGAGTTCAGCAGACCCGACACCCAAAGCTAGGTGCTTTGTTGGTGGAGGCACGGGAGGTTCTTTTAAAAATGTGTAGATTGTTTTATATAAATACATGGTAACTACCTAACTCCTGATGAAACTCTTAGTGTTTGCTCTGAATTATGTGACTTGATGAATTCACTGCTTTTACCAAGCCATACTATAACTTGTAATTAATGGGCATGAATAACTTGTGCCCATTACCTTCATTGGTATCCATTAATTGGATACAACTTTATTTGTCCATCTGTTCCAGGTCTAGTTCAGTATTGACTACACTGACTGGCAGTAGCTCTCCAGGGTTTTAGGCAGGTTTCTCCCAGCCCTGCCTGGAGCTGCTAAGGATGCTCTGCCATTGAGTTACAGTCCTTGCCCCTTCATGTGAATAACAACTGCATACTCCTCAACTGTCTGGTGGGACATCCCATTTTTATTTTTATTTTGCTCAAGAGCACAGCACCCATTTTGGGCACAGCAATCTTGCCTGAAAAAGCATGTCTTTGGGGGCCACAATCTCATATGGGTCACGTGACTCAATCAGGAGCGTTATCAGTGGACTGTAAATAAATAATAATTGAAATTGTCTGAAGGGTAAAAAACAAAACAGCTTCTACTGAAGCTCTATACATTCTCAGACAATATTTGGTTTGGATCTAATGACTAGCATGGAAAATTGTTGAACTAGATAAATGCTTTCCAGTCAGTGTCCTGTTAATTTCTCATTAAACATCTGGTATGTGTTATTTTTGTGAGCAAAACAAACAGGTGGTAGACACATTACAGCACTGGGAAGGACCTGAAGCCAGTTCTCTCACTTTTCTATTCTCCTCTGGCCTAACCCCTTGCAAACCTGGATCCACTGAGCCCGTGTTATTGGTTACACATATTCATTCTAATCTAAAATACCTTTGCTTGGATTTGAAAGGAAGCTTCAAATGAAATCATCTGAGCCTACTCTGTGTTCTAAACTGAACGGCAGCAAGTCTCTCTAACAGAGGTATGGCTGTGGTGTAAACAAGAAAGCACCACCTGCAATTGCAGTTCTCTCTGGCACATACATATGTATCAGTTAATTGAGCTGCACACATGATCCCGTGTGCATATATTTCCTTTGACAATGAACTACCTAATAAATAATAAAATTTACTTGACAAAGACTATTGGCAGTGTTTCGATTGAGTTACTAATAGTAACTGAAATGGTATTGGAGGGTGCCATTTGCAATGAGGAGCTAGAAGGATTTTCAGAGGCCTGCTTCGAGTAGACAGACTCTAGTAACACCAGAAACTCTTCTGAGCTTTGCCTAACTCCCAGTTCCAATCCCAAAGGCTCACCAGTCTTCCAGACAGCTTCAGATGTCTGTTAAATGCATGTTAAATTCAAAATATAACCAGAAATTTAAGTCAACATATATAGAAGGAATCTTTCTGTGCCTGTAACTACCTCAAAGATGAGGGTGGGATTCATACTTGATATGAAAAATCAACAGGAAATGACTGAGGAGTCTATGTGAAATCACCCACCCATCTTCTTGACAGGTTGCAGAAAAACCAACTCAAGTGTGCGCCCTGTTAAATATATTGTGCCAATGACAAGTCTGGACAGCCCTATTGGAGCCATGGAGGCCAGAGCTGCCTCAGATGGATGTTCAGATCTCCCTGAAAAATCATCCTGAGCATTCTTCAAATGTGAGTCAACCTCCAACAAGTCAGGAAGGGAGCCTGAATGACACCAGAGTGTGTGAAACAACAACAGAATCCCTAATCTCTCTGAAGTTTCCAATCCAAGGTATAAACATTTCAGACTGGCATTCAGATGGATAAGAATCCTGGAGGTGAATTCATTTTATGTCTGTTGATTTTATGTCTGTTTATTTGTTGATTTCCTAAAATTATGACTGTTACTTGGTTTTACTTATGTTTTGTAAAAAGACCTGGAATCATGTTTTGATTAAAAGCGGTGTAAAAATGTCTATACCACCATAAATAAATACGCATGTTTACTCAGATTGCACTGGGGTTCATTGGTCCAGTTCAGATATTTCAGTCTGATAAAACACGGGTTGCAATCCTGGTTTGCAGCCAGAGCTTAGCCACAGTCCCTCAGTTTAGATGTACCATGAAACTATGGTTTTACAAATCCTAGAAGTATTGCATGAAGGCATGTAGGGGAGGGAGGAGATCTGATAAACCATTGTTTTAATCTAATAGCAATATATTATTTGGGGCATGAGAAGAACAGAAATGAAACTAGTGAGTGAAAAGCAAGAATCCATTTGTCAAAAGAGTTTCTTTAGAACTCACAAAGGTTCTAGTTTTTGAAAAGACATAATTTTTTGAGACAGCCATTTTACCCATCATCTTATAGTGTACCCTTTAAAAATGATTCTCTGTTCTGTTCAAGCTCCTGTACTTTAGAATCAGTTCACTCTGCTTAAAACCCATTGTAAAAATGTCACTGTTCATACAGCCCAGTGCTGTAGATGACTTTGTACTATTCTTTGCACTTACATCACCTATATTAATTTCAACTTTCATTAATCACTTCCACCAGTCTGGGCAACATCCACTTTTTTGTTGTGATTTTAGACCTTTCTCCCAAAATTCCTTGTGAAACAGGGTGCATTAAGAATCTTATCAGTTTGTCAGCTTTTATGTTTTTAGGAAGTTTATGAACTCTGTGTGTGAGGAGCTGGAAAACATATGGTCAGAATACAGTAACATCACATTTCTGATATGAACGGAAATTAACAATAGGTGATACCTGCATAAACTGTGTACTTTGTAAAGCATGCTTGCCTAATAAGTACATTATTGTGACGTAGCTTCAGCCATATGGTTGCAACAATTCCATTAATAAGAGTGCTGGTGGTAGCAGGATGGGAAGCTACCCATGCTGTGTAACACATACATCCTGGCTCTTCAACAAGTACAGATTGTCTTTATAAGCCTCTGTGAAGTTTATGAGTATAGAAGCACTTTGTGCTGATCATAGCTGTGGAGATGAGATGTATTTTGCCCCTACTCTTTCCCTGACAAAAGAAAGAGACAAGGTGGAAGATTAGACCAGTTGGAAAGGGTACTCACCAACTTTGAGGTTGTTATTTTTATTTGAAAAAGGCAGGTCAGTGTCATCCCAACCTAGTTAGAACAGGGATCACAGATCTGTAGAATTGGAAGGGACCAGAAGAGTCATCTTGACCAACTCCCTGCCATGGAGGAATCCTTTGCCCAGTATGGGGTTCAAACCCACAACCCTGAGATTAAGAGTCTCGTGCTCTACTGACTGAGCTATCCCAGGGATGGGGCACCTGTGACGCATAGCTGGACTCCAAGGCCCATCACTGGAGGCATCAATGCGTCTGAAGACCAGCTGCTGGAAACCACAGGAGGAATGAGGGGTCTTGTATTCAAATCCTACCTATAAGTTTCCCACAGGCATCTGGTTGGCCACTGTGAAAACACAATACTGGACTAGTTGGGTGGCAGGCCTGAATCCAGTAGGCTCTTCTTATTTTTCTGGGTTCTTTTCAGATCTGACCATTGGTCATGCTGGCGTCCAACCACATATGGGTAGCCACAGGCTCTCCATCCTTGAGCTACAAGCTATAGATACAAGGAGGCAGGTTTTTACTTGCTTATCTCTGGCTGGAGCATCACAAAGGTTAGCGTGTGTACAGTTCCCTAATCTTTTGTGCTCTGTGAGCACATCCCTTTTTAAAAAAAGCCAAGATTCTGCCAATTAGCTGTTCAAGAGCGGGTGATGGGGACTGAATTCAGTCCCCTCCTTCCCTTTCAAACATCTGATTGGCAGGATTTCTTCTTCTTCTTTTAGAGCTATATTCTAGCTGCTCTGCAAACACTCTAGTGGATCATCAGAGTCTGTATATGTAAACTGATGTCTTCATATAGATCATAAGCAGATGAAGGTGTTGCTGTTTGTAAAGAGATAGGAGCTTTGGGGTCCCTTGCTCTAGAGTTTGAGTCATTTTAAAGCTTTAATCCTCAAAAATCAATGGGGTTTTTCCTAGTGCAGGTGTTTTTGAAGATGAGCATGTAAATCTCAACAACATGAAAACAAAATGTCAAGAACTACTGACAATATAAAAGGCTCTGCGATTCGTCTTATCCTTTGGGTATATTTGTATGACAAAAGATGATGGAAGATAGTTGTCTGCTGGGGGAGGAGAATTGTTAACTCGAGAAACAAACTGATTAAAAGAAAATGTAGACATTACAGGTGTCCGGTAGCAGTAATAATAATGATAATAATAATGCCATCTACTAATAATTTATCCATTCCTTTGAAAATGAAATGTTCACTTTAATTGGAATATGTTGTCTTTCACCTTCAGATTTAAAGAACAAATATTTTCCCAGATAAATGTTCCCAAGTGGTCAGAACTGGAAAGCGTATCACATTCCAGATACAAAGCTCTATTTGCATTATTGTTATCCTTTTCTAAGGAGACATTAGTGTTCCTGCTTTTCCTTTGCTAGACAGGACCTACCAGTTTGGTATGCTCAATTATCTGTTCTTAACAGCAACACATTATTTTAATATAAAGTTTTCACTGCCGTCAGCAAATATTGTGTATTTTGTTTAAATTGACATGTCACATCTTATTATGAATTATAAAAAGAAATGGCGGAGCCTCTCTGGGTTAGACCGAATCATTTACTGCGGTTTGGCTCACTCATGCAGCATATTTTCTGCCAGCAAGCCCCAACAAGCCAATGAGAAAATAGTCACACACAAAAATAAATAAAAAAGAACTGAAATGTTGAAATATGAGCTAGTGAGAAATTGTTTACTTATTTTATGGAATTAAAAGCAGAAACTCCAGAATGTTCACCTCCTCCTGTTTATAGAAGGCATAAATATTTCTCATATAAGACATCTAATAACTAAGATAAACCAGCTTTTAGGTTTTCCGGCCCTCCAGACAAATGGGCCTTCGACACTGAATGCCACTTTATATGTGTTAGCCAAAATTGGATGTCAGGATTTGTGTTTAAAAACAATAACATCTGAGAATAAAGTGGCAATATTTAAAGGTCCTCATTGATTGTAGTTTATTATGCAATTATCTTAATGCTGAGCTGAAGGGGAAATGGGAGTCACACATCACAATCTCACCCTGAGATCAAGACGGTGGGACTAGACAATAAACAAAAACAAAACCCAACAACCCCCTGCTATTGTATCTGCTTTAGTTAACTGATTATGCAATTGAATCAACTATTAAATGCAACACACTACAAGAAAAGCAAAGGAGATTTAAGGCTTGAAAATCTTTAGTCATAAAGCATAAACGGATGGAACACCTTTCCCTTCTCTGCTAATCTGTGCATAAAATGGCAGGGGGGACAGACAGACATTTCCCCCCTCTGTGAAAAGTGAAAGTGAC
The DNA here is from genome assembly GCF_965113315.1 of Podarcis vaucheri. Classification (NCBI taxonomy): domain Eukaryota; kingdom Metazoa; phylum Chordata; class Lepidosauria; order Squamata; family Lacertidae; genus Podarcis; species Podarcis vaucheri. Next base: position 62,797,895 of record NC_138766.1, on the reverse strand, counting down.
ACGTGAAAGTGACAGAATGTTGCTGAATTATTAATTGATCTGTTACTCTAATAAGGAGGATTTTCCTGCTGAATTTGAGATTTGAGGATGGTCTCTTGAAAATTAAGTTTCCGTGATTTATGAACCAGAGAAAGTGATTACTCACAAATTTCCCAAATAAGAGATTTCCTACGTAAGTCTTGTTCAGTTGGCAGAGTGTTTCAGAAAGACAGAGGGCTCAAGAAAAAGAAGAAGAAGAAAATCACTAGTGGGTGGGGGAGTACACTCAGAAATGTTTATTTTTATGTAAACCAGAGGTTTACTTTTTTTTAATCTACTGGGATCAGATTATATTTAATTTGAAAAGATCAGGCAATAAATAGAAATGCTTGAAGAAGAAAAACCATAACCACACTGACATAATGAAAGAAATGGCTTAGTTGAGAGAATCCAGTAGTTATTTGATGAGCAAGGCAGGAGAGGGCAGAGGGAAAAGGAAGCAATAATTTTTCTCCAGCCCCCAACCCAGTGAACATGGTGGTGCAACCTTCACCCCTATAATGTTGCCTGAAATTGAACCTTTCAGTTTTCTGCCATAGACCCGGAATCATCGTGGATAGCTCAGCTGGTCAGCGCGTGGTTCCGATAATGTCAAGGTTGCAGGATTGATCCCTGTACGGGACAGCTGCGTACTCCTGCATTGTAGGGGAGTGAACTACATAATCCTCAGGGTCCCTTCCAACTCTATGATTCTATGATCCACATTTATGTAGAGGGAACAATCTAGAGATTTAAATCAACTGAGTCTGTACAACCGATTCAATAACTGGGTAATTTCTTACATTTATCTCATTGAGAGCCAGTGTGGTGTAGTGGTTAAGAGCGGTGGACTCATAATCTGGTGAACCGGGTTCGCATCTCCGCTCCTCCACATGCAGCTGCTGGGTGACCTTGGGCCAGTCACACTTCTCTGAAGTCTCTCAGCCTCACTCACCTCACAGAGTGTTTGTTGTGGGGAAGGAAGAGAAAGGAGAATGTTAGTCACTTTGAGTTTCTTTCGGGTAGTGATAAAGCAGGCTATCAAATCCAAACTCTTCTCTTCTTCTTCATGGATATTTTACAATTTTTAACATCACGGCTTGCCACCAATGAAGTAGGACTCAGAGTAGACCCACGGAAATTCATTGTGTCTGTTACTTCTTAGGAGACTGCAATACGTTGTCTTTGGGTGTGTGTGCTCACATTCCTACCATATATCCATCAGGCAGGGAGCCTCTAACTTCAGACTTTCTCCAACATAAAGGTGGCATGCCATTATTAGAGTCACGACACAACTTAACTGGGATCAGATGCTGCCTGTGGACTACTTTTAACATGCACTCTCTAATTCTGTCCAATGTACCTTTTCCACCTTATGGTACATTCACACAGACATTTAGCTCCTGCAAATACGTGATGACCTACATTCCAATGTAATTTCCATGGCTTGTATCTTTTTTATTTTAATTTTTTATTTTATTTTATGTGCTGACAGACAAACATAACACAGAGACATACATAATATGACAAAAAGAAAAAAGAAAAGGAACAAAAAAGGAATAGCAATATTAACAAAAAGAACCATAGCAAAAACAAAAACATACCTCAAAAATACTCTCATGGGCAATATATTTTTAACCAAATTTCAAATCCATTTTCTTTGTTGACTTTCCTCATCCTCTACGCGGGTCTAATATCAGCCATAGTAATCTGCTTCCCTTTATCTTCTTTTTAACTCTCTTTATATTTCTTTTTGGTTATTTTTTTCTAACCATAAATCAGTTTGCAAAAGTTAATTAAAACAAGTCAAGTAGTAATATGCGGGCATTGCTTTTTCTGGTAATCACTGTATTTCTTCCAGTTTTTTGGAAACTTTTGTTTGCTGTGACCTCTGATCACATCTGTCAGTCTTGCCAGTTCAACATAACTAATTTGTCTTCCCATTCTTGTTTTGTTGGAATTATTTCTTTTTTCCATTTTTTTGCAATAGTGTTCTAGCTGCCGCCACAGCATACAAGAATAATTTCTTATCTTCTCTGGCTATATCCATATCAATTATTCATCTCTTCAAAAACCAAATCCCAGAAGCCCTTAATTTTTTCACATTGCCACCACATGTGTAGAAGTGTGCCCCCCAGTCCATTGCACCTTAAACATAAATTTGATTTAGTATTGTACATTTTTCAAATTTTAGTAGGTGTTAAGTATGACCTGAAAAACATCTTTATCATATTTTCTTTTATTGCTTTGCTTTCCAATTTTCCCTCCAAAGCTTTTCCCATTGTGTTATTTGAATGTTTTTACCCAGATCAATAGGCCATTTAATCATTATTTCCTTGATTTGTTCATCCTTACATTCTAATAATAATCCATACATTTTAGAAATTACCTTTACTTTACTTTGTAATACATTTTTGTCTAATAGTGAGACTTCTGTTGCAAATCCTTTGTTTTTTTATCTTCATTAAATTATCATATAACTGGTGGTATTGGCTCCACCCTGTCAGGTGGTGCTTTATTTCTCCGTAATTCTTTAATTTTAATTTATTATCCTTTTCCTCTAGCAAATCCCTGTATGTGGCCCAGTTCATTTCCATATTTCTCTTTTCTCTTTTTAATCGTTATAGCTTCCATGGTTTGTATCTTGAAGGGTAATGCATGCGCACACACAATGGATGAAACTCCTGGTTGCCAATAGTGCCATTTCTCCCCCCCCCATTGCTTTAAACATTTATATTCCACCTTTCTCTCTCTCTCTCTCTCTCTCTCTCTCTCTCTCTCTCTCACACACACACACACACACACACACACACCACCTACAATGCAAAGATTAAAACCAATCATATGATACTATTAAACAATAGTATCAACCAGGGGGAAAACTAGCAGCAGTACAAATATAACTGTCATATGGGATAAAAAGGACATCATGTGCCCTGGGATTCCTCCCTCCCTTATTCTAACTGGAGTACACTACTGATCCACCGCCACAAGCTGGTCCTGAAAGTTACAGAGCAAAGACATAATTCAGTTATGCATATGAAGGACTGCAGTTAAGTCAACTCTTTCCCCATGTACACCTGAGGTACATGGGGTTTATGTGGTAGGTGAACAGACTACATATTCTTCAGTAAGTTTAAAACCTTTACTTACTAAAACCAAAGGTCTGATTAATGTATTGTTCCATGCAGCAGCAAGGGGAGCACAGGTACCTGTAGATTACTATTGGATGCAAAATACATAATATGGTTTCAAACATGCAGTCTGAACTTGGGTTAAGTTCCGGACATGTCCATCCTGGTCGGTTATATAGCTGGGAGGGAGAGGAAAGGAAGAGAAGAGAAGCAGCTTCACTTCCTCCCTCACTGAGGTAAGTGGATGTGATCTCGCTGAGTCTAGGAACAGACCTCTTTGGTCTTAAACCCTTCATGCACTAACTGGCACTTTATACCTCATTACGTTTGACTGTGATTTTCCATAGTTTGGCCCTTATCTCTTTAAAAATCATGACACTTTTATCAGCAAATCAGTATCATTTCCATTTTAACAAACTTTCAGGACTGAGAGAGTGACTTTCAAACAGATCTCCATTATTCCCTTACATATCCTAGCAAATCCTATACATATCTACTCAGAAGTAAGAACAATAAGTTCAGTGGGATTTACTTCCAGGTAAGTGTGCAGAGGATTGCAGCCTAAATGGTTCTCATTCTGGAAGCTACTGACATGAGTGTTAGATTCTTAGCCTTTCTGACAGCGAACTGTCTCTTGCTATATTTGCACAGTTCAGTTATTTATGCTAGGCCTCTGGGATGTGGTGATCTAGGGATCTTAATATGTAAATAAATAAATAAGCATTGAGTTGACAAGATGTCACTGTAACATACTTCATTCATATGCAAGGATACGCAGAGATGTGGTCAGGGCAAACAAAGTTTGGCTTCTTAAAAGCAACAACAACCCTGGAACATGAAGAAGTGCAGAGTTCAGCTTACCATAATCTTCTTATGGTTGCCAGGCCAAATCCAGTCTGCAGGGAGACTGAACAATGAGTGAGAGCTCACTTGGAGTAGCATCATATTCTGGTATACTAAATTACTAGAAACCACCGTGTCATGGTGTGGACTTCTAAACACAGCACGTAAGAATATGGTAAAGGTATATGCTTGCATATTTTTTTTACCATGTTCTTACCTGCTGTATTACAAATGCCACGCAACCTCTTTAACATTTATAATGATGGGATTGTTTAAGCTTCCATGGCTTCATTCCAACTGTTTATGAATTAGTTCATGGAACTTGTGCAGATTCACTAGTCCTTATGCCATTCATTTATGTCTCAAAATCAGTCTCATCCTGCTAATTTTCTTCTCGGTCTTTTTGCTCTCCAAATAGGTCTGGAAAATGGTGATGACAAGCCCCTAGTACCACTTTGACCTTCCACTTGGTGGAGTCCGTACATCTGAGTGACCTTTCCATTTCATCTCTTTTCTCCCATGGTCCATGCTGCAATTAAGTTCTTCTTGTCTCTCTCTGTATCATTCAAGAGACATTGATTAAAAGGTGAATAAATTACGTTGCTTTTTGAAACAGTATTATCCTGCGATCTATGTAAATACCTTGACATGAGCAGGGGGAAAAATGTTTTCTTTGTGGGCTTGAGGCTTGATGTGATTTCTTCCATGCACTAATTAAAATGGGAAAAAAGAGTATTTCTAAAACATCAACATATGATGGAAAAAAATTCTTCAACTTGAAAGATTTGCTATGTTTGTTCATTATGAATGGGCCACTCTTGTTTTCTTTCAGGATATTCTGGAGCAGATGTCCCCAAGCTGGTACCTTCCACATGCTTTGGACTACAACTTGCATCATCCTTTTCACTGGCTGTGCCAGCTAGGGCTGATGGGAGTTGTAGTTCCAAAACATCTGGAAGGCACCAGGTTGAGTATCTCAAACACCAATTACTGTTCACTGGCTTTGTTTCTAGAAATAAAATATGTCCACCCTCCTTAAAAATAACAAATTAGGAGGCTAATATGATGATGAAAGGTGAGGCCTGATAATAGGTAAGCAATCCTACAGTCCTTTGAAAGGTAGCCCAAGATGTCTGAGGAGGGAGTGAATGAATAGGTAAAACGCACATTCATTGAATCCAAAGAAAACTTATTATTTCATAGGAATCTCCTAGGCGGAGCAAGCGAAAGCCATCATAGTCCTCACTGGCAAGGTTTCAGAGGGTTGCTGCTAAGGATGGGGGATAAATTCATTTTGGTGTGAATTTTAATGAGATCCTTCCTATTTTAAACTTTTTGAAATAGTAAGTTATCCGAAACACAGCTATCCTTCAAAATTTGTACTTCTCTGAATTTGATAGTTCTTTACTTAAGCAAACAAGGGACCTGTTGAGATGCTTTAGGACACGGGTAGCCAACATGTTGTTCTCCAGCTGCTGTGGACTACAGCTCCCATCTGTCCGAGGGAGCAAGGGCAATGGTCAGGAATTATGAGAGTTGTGGTCCACAACATCTGGAGGGCATCATATTCGCTACCCCCTCCCAGGAGACCTGATGAACTGGCCCTGGTCAAATAAATATGGCCTTGGTCTTTTCTCCCTGTGACTGATATTTGCCATATTCCTTCACATATCTAGTAAAACAATCAAAATGAATGAACAGGTGCGTAAGTACTAGATAAATAAAATCAAACAAAAATCTGCTAGGATGAATTAATACCTAACTTTTCAAGTGGTTAAAATGCTTATTTGATTTGATCATCCTCATGGGTTTCTATTGCAACACAATGTGAATTTTTAAAACTGAAAATAAATTCACCTACCCCACCTTAAAAAACCCAGCTGCTGTAGTTTTCTTTCCCATTATATAGCAGCATACTGAGCTTTAAAAGTAGCAAAGTGATATAACTGATGAGCTGTGCAGCCCTATTTTTCATGGTGTTATATTTACCATGAGACTTATTTATCATTGTTTTGGTACCGCATAGAATATCAACCATAATACTTGATATAATGGTAGCACTGAGAAATGAGCTTATTCCTCCAATGTGCAAAGCCCAAGCAGAGTGCTGATTCCAATGGGCTGCAAAAATCGTACGGCAAAACTCCTTCAAACATTTCATAGAGCACTTGTAGTCCCCATTGCCCCAGTATATTTTCAGCACTGAATGCTGATCTTCCTGGAGCAAGAAGCAGTAATCATGGGGCTGAAAGTGTCCTCCATCATTTCACGAATCATGTGCAAGTGAAATTATGAATATAGTGTCTTAAGCAGATAATTCCAGTACTTAACAAAAGATGGTATGATTCATTTCCATATGCATCAGAACTATCCCAGCTGATGCTGCAGTTACTGTAAGATTGTATGTTAACTGTCCCCTGGAAAGCCGAAATCAAGATATATTTCCTTTTTATTTTTATTTTTTCCCCAGGAAAAAAAAATCCAATATGTGTACAAAACATATCTTCTCTTGTAGCACTTGACTAAAGTGAGGTTGAGTGTTTCAATTGGCAAGGATGAACTTTGAAGGATGAGCTCTCTGTCCAAACAACATTATTTAAGGCGCCAATATTTCCTTTCAACATTTTCCAATGACACTGGCTAGTGAACTCTGCCATCTCCCTTCCCTGCAGGTTTTGTGTATAGGCCAGTAATTTAAACTTGATATAATTAGTATGTAGCATCAGTTCCTGGTCATCTCAGGACTAGGATTCAGCTTTCCTGGTTTGCTCATCTGGGTCCAGAATTACAATATATTACTTATATTAGTATGAACTAGAATAATACAAACAGGATCTTGCAAGGCAGAGACATTCACAGAACTTACAAAAACTGCATCAGCAGGTGTGGGATTTTTTTTGCAACTTTTTTCTTTTGCAGAGCAGCAATAAGCCTTGCTGTTGTTTATGTTCTACATTGTTTTATTCTCATAATGTAACTACATGTAGTTTAAAAGTTCAGGCTACAAAACCATTTTTTCCAAGCTGGCTTTCTGGAACACACTCGCATTGCCAGGAACCACACCCAGTGGCGGAGTTTCATGCTCTGGCAGGCGGGGGCGGGCGCATGTTCTGGGGCATCCTGGAGGTGGGGCATGCCGCCTGCAGGGGCATGGCACCCAGCGTAGGTGGGGGCAGCCACGATGGCACCCTACCAGGATCACACTGCCGGAGCACTACCCCCGCACTCCTCTTCCTGTGCCAGTGACCACACACACACACACACCCCACCACATTATCTTCCTTCCTCTTTTCAGCTATAGGAACATACACTGCCCCAGAGTATGTTGGTTTCTTCCTGGCTGACCTAGTGTAGCATTTTCTGAACATCTAGCTCCATTGATGCATCTCACTTATACAGATGGTACAAGCTCACTTTGGATGTTCAAACTGGAGTGAGGATGAGTACACTAGCTTCACCCTCAATGCCAACCCAATCACTCCCCCATGAGTCAGAGGGATAATTTCTGAAGCTCTGATCTTGCATTGTTCATGGTGGACTCCTTGTACAACCTAGAACCTTGATCTTCCAGTGTTCTACAATACACAGGGACCCTACAGAAGTAAAGCAGCTACTCTGCTGCAGACCTTTGCCTCCAACTTAGGGAGGATGACTGCACAAGGATGGCAACAGGGCATGGGAGTGGGGTAGGACGTGTCCACTCTGTGCTTCATGTGATTCTAATTGTGTGAAGGATCAGAGCACCCAAACTGGGCTGCATATTTCACATGGATCCATTCAAGATGCTTCATCAGGAGTTGGTGCTGAAATTTGAGAAATTTTAAGGAAATCCATGAGGATTTTCAGTTAACAAGACTAGTAAAATCATTTATGCTTCATTTCATGTTCATTCCTACTGTTAATTAGCAAAAGCATTATCTGTTTCACTCTCTTTCTCACAAATTTTCGTATTATTGGTTGGGTATCACTGTTGTTTACCTTGCTGCACCTCAGAACTCCCTCTTTCTTTCTTTCTTTCTTTCTTTCTTTCTTTCTTTCTTTCTGTGGTTGCCATTGTGTTTGCTGCTGCATCAGAGGGAGGCAAGAATACCTGCTGCTCACATTCAGATAAAGCACAAATTATAACTGGGGGGAAATTAAGTGGGAGTCATAGTTTGTTTATTTAAGTTTGTATAATCCACACTTCAGTTTTAAGAGAAGCACCCAGGGTGGGTAACTTCAGAATAAAAATGATTTATGCCAAAGGAAGTGAAAACAAATATAATAAAAGCAGCAGGATAAATGAGTGGCATTAAACACACACACACACACACACACACACACACACACACACACACACACACACACTTTTCTAATGCTATAAAAGCTTTGGGTACCCTTTGATCAGGGGCCAAGTCCTTGAATAGGAATCAATTCTTTATTCACACTACACCATGCAATAAATCTGAACTTTTTTCATGCTGCGTTGTCTTCTATTGGCTGGAAGAATCAATGTCTCTATTTCACCTTCCCTTCTAGAGTAACAATGCCCTAAAATCTAATAAAGGCCAATGCTTGAGAAACATAATTCAGAATAAATTAAAAGTCACTTGGACACCATCACAGAAAACCAAGAGAAATATTTGAGTGGTTTAAAAAACAGCAACCACATAAATGTAAAATAGAGAGTGCCATCCAAATCATCCTGTGCTAGATGTTTGATATGCAGGGTGCCACCACTGAGAAAGCCCTTTCTCTGGATATCATTCACCTCACCTCAGAAAGCAGAGACATATAGAGAAGGTATTGATGCTTATCTCACATATGTCTGTGTCATATTGGGATGGGGGGAATGGTCGTTCTGGTATATTGGTTCCAAGCCATAAAGGTTTGATGGCACTATACCATGAGCAGACTCTGTTTAACCTTCATATTTCCATAGTACCTCAATATGACTGGCAAGGCAATCTATAACAAAAGCCAAACTACCTGTTACACACAAGACACATAACCGCTCATCTTCGTCTTTCGTTTTTATTTAAATACATCTGGAATGGAGGCTCTGAATGCAATTACAGCAGTGGTGAGGGGTGTGTGTGTTTAATTCTGTGTACATGCCCACCTTTAATTCTGCAAGAAAAATACCGCTGCCTGTTGGTCCCCCCAGCCTCATGAAAACAACACCAGCTTTAGGCAGACAATTTACATCAGGAATACATCAATTTACATCAGATACCGCCTCAAACTATGTTGCGGTTAAAATTAATGCAATCATGGATTTCCTACATATGTCTTCTCTGGTCTTAAAGTGACCTCTTATTATTACTACTGAATTCCTATAAACTATGAAAATGATAGTAAATAATCACAAAACCTCTTAAATGGTTACTTTCCCCACAACTGAGCCTGACTGAATGTTTTCAAATGAATGTTTTCAGATGTAGCCACTGTTTTTCACAACTCAGCCTAGCTGAATGTTAACGGACTTAATATTCTTAGGAGAAACATGCTCTTGAGTTTGTAATTAATGGTCTTGGTGGAGGGGGAAGGTTATTTAAGATGGTAATTTGTATTACTGCACTTGCTTTATAAATGTGATGCTAAGCCAGAGCTGCTTCATTTGCCCTCCTCAACTCATTCTACTGGCCCCCCAGAGTTCTGACCCCGGAGGTCCTGCCTTGATGGCCCCACTGTTATCTGTTCCCATATGTCCCTATCCCAGCCCAAATTCATCCTAAAAGGCAGTGGTTCTGCTGAAGTCCAATTTTCTATCCCTACTTCCTATATCTGCATTTTTTAAATTAAGAGTCCTGATTATGTATTGTCATGTTTGTTGTGATGGGACAAACTATATACATACCGTATTTTTCACTCTATAAGACGCACCAGACCACAAGATGCACCTAGTTTTTGGAGGAGGAAAACAAGGGAAAAAATATTCTGAATCTCAGAAGCCAGAACAGCAAGAGGGATCGCTGTGCAGTGAAAGCAGCAATCCCTCTTGCTGTTCTGGCTTCTGGGATAGCTGTGCAGCCTGCATTCGCTCCATAAGACGCACACACATTTCCCCTTACTTTTTAGGAAGGAAAAAGTGAGTCTTATAGAGCAAAAAATACGATATATCTTTAAATGATATATACCATTACAATGGTTTGCCTATCACACAAACTTATTTTAAGGGCACTGGAAAATACACTCTAGTCTCAATCTGCTAGGAACTGTCTTTTGTGCACACTGGGTTGAAACAAATACAGCTGTGGATTGTGCCCTCTACAGCCGGATTTTGTAAACTCTTCAAGTGGCGTTATAGAACACTTTTAAGAGCGAACTTCAGAGATCATTATGTAACTGAATACAAGAACCAATAATGTCAGCATGCCATAACAACAAGTCACCGTGGTTCGATTTCAAATACTGCTGTGCATTTAATAGCTTCCTGCATGCTTTGTGCTCTTGTCCCAGCAATGCGAGTCTACATGGGGGCACAACTTAGCAGATTAGCATTGAGAGGTCACACATTCAATAAGAATATGCATATCCCTCTTGACTCTCAAATAGATTTTTTAATATTTCTCTGGAAAGTATACAGTTGTTCTTTTGAAACACACAGAGGTAAGGTGTGTGTGTGTATTCCAGAGGGTCCAATTCTTCAGCTTTGTTCATTTCTCCTTTGTGTCTTTCCTGACAATCCCATTTCACACAGGAATCTCAGAACCATTTTTGATTAGAAATTTCTTAAGTGAGACTGGGGGATCTAAAATTTAGGAGATGGGAATGGCGATTGTACTTAGTAGAGAGTAGATGCACTTTAAATGTTGTTAATTATCCACAGGGTGCAGTGGTAGAAAGCTCGACTGAACAGAATGGGACTTACTTCCAGGTAAACATGCAAAGGATCGAATGTGCTGTAGATGCGAAAGCAACTTGCAGTATCTGTTAAGACAAAGATGCAGAGCAATTAAGGGCTACGGCTGTCAGAAATCATATCTATTCTCTAGCATCATATAAATCAGTCTGTCTCTCAGCGTAAGTTTCCTCTAAGTGGGGAAAGAAAAAGGCATTGAGTTAAGCTTTAATAGTGTTTGTTATCCAATACCCCATACCCAATATCCCCATGTTTCCACTAACAGGGAAACATATGCTATACAATGCAGAGATGTAAATAAATCCCCAATTTCTTATTAAACTCTAAATAGCATTTGCCTTCACATACTGAAAAATAATCATCAGAAACGATCCTTGTCTGGCATGGAGCAGCCATTGGCTGGGATCCAGTACACATGCTGGAGTCCCACTGATTTCAGTGAGGCTTCAGAGTGCACCTCAATGAACTGGAGACCTGCCACTGTGGTGAATATCTGTTACACATGTTCCTCAAGTCCCAACCTATACTGTACATGGATGGAAAATTCTGAAGGGAACAATAAGGCCAAGTATCCCCTACATTTCAATTTTATGACCATAGTCTTAAAATATTTGGGAATACGAAAGATCTCCAGCTTATTTTTGCATCTTCAAGCGCTTTACACAAACACGAACTGCAAACAATACCCAAACTGGTCTTATGACTAATTAGGTCCACGGGAGAAATCAAATCACAGCAGACAAGAAGCTTCTATTTCCTGGACCTGCGACACGCATGTTCATCTGTATTACACTTCCTGGATTATTTTACCTTCTTTTAGCCATGCAAAAGCTATAGTGTTTCAAAGCTGCAGATTAGTGATGGTGGCAGCTTATTCCTTTTGGTTATCTACAGCACCATCTTAGTGTCTCGAGGCATAAAAGAATATTATCTGTGTGACAGTTATGGCCAGAGCCATCTATACTGCTCGTGCTATCAGCACTCAAAAAAAAAGAAAGAAAAGAAAAAAAAAGACGAAGAAGAAGAAGCTCCAAAAGAGAAATCATTCAGTCTAAGACTCAACCCCCTCCCCCCGGGTCGTTTCATTAAAAGCTTAAAATCGTGGAAGTGCTGTGCGAAGGTTATATGAAAATTTCTGTAAATCTATGATGTGGAAAGTATGCATGTGGTTGGAGCGGGGGGGAAGGGAAGGAGGTTGGTTGCTAATCTTTTGTAAAGGCGGTTGACCATAAGCAAGACAGCCTATAAATTGGCTTTCCTTCTTTACTTAATTTTCATCACAAATAATGTGCCACTCTGATTGCATGAAATCATCAGGAGTGTCTTCAATTACTGTGTGCAGCCTCTGATCAAAATGACTTCCTTTATTCTGAGTCAGGGGAGGGGGTAGAGGGGGAAAGAATGATGTGGTGCGAGGGGGGAGGGAAGGGGGGGCAAGGGAGAATGCGCAGCTAGTTATGTATTACAAATGTCAGGTTGCTGAGGAAGTGTATATATTCATATTTAATAATTTCTAAGCTGGAGTTGTGATTGTAATAATGGCTCATTCATATCTGCATTTCATTTAAATGCACTGTTTTGACTCGCTGAACATTTGTCAAAGATATTATAGCTAAACTTTTTCACATGACCACTGAGGTAATGACAAGCATTACATTACCAGTAAAACTGCACGACTTGCTGATACTTCCATTTTCCTTAGCAGCTTATGAAATAATCAAAATGTGTGCATGAAATGGCGGCCTACTCTGAATTTATTTTAATACAGCCAGGCTTATAGGGAGAAATGAAGAAGAGCATAGGACCTCAGACATGAGAGACAATGACTTCACACAAAGCTGAATTTTACTAGCAGGAAAGATGGATATATGGGTATTAGACTATAGGAAGGATAATCTTTCAATCAGATTAATGAGAAAATATATTGCATGGGCCCTACAGCACTTTTTGCTTTCCAGGCTAATACGTGATTTAAATCCCCAAAGTACATTTTCGGCATTACAATATCCTTTGATAATAATGTTGCTTGCACAAAGACAGATAAAAATAAAACAGTCCCCCCTGATTTCCCATTTTAGATTTGAAGTATATTTTCGGTCCTTGTCTCACAACCAAGTGAATTCTATTGAGAAGAGTCACATTTAATAAGACAAAGAGAATTTTCTAATTATGCTACCTGTCAAGATTGGAATCTATGGGATTGCAACTGCAATTGAAGAAACAGATGAGGCAATTGCATATAGTCCAGTTTACTTTGGTGTATGATTACTATTTGCACTTAGATATTGCTTAATGTAAATCAAGCAAACACACAGACGTGTGCTTTGAGGTAAACATCGAGAGGCAGGTTTCAAAATGGATTCTACAAACCCACATTTCAATTTTTTAGTAACCAATTTTCCTAGGTTCCCTAAGTTACCTATAGAAAAACAACAACTGTGGAAACATGTGAAAACGAAGGGGAAAAAACCTCTGAAATGATGTAGCCAACTACCTTAGTATATGGTGCAAATACAAAGTCATATAATTAAGACTAGGAATACTAATAAAGGTATATGCCTATGATTATATGAAATAAAAGATTTGTCTGTCTCTTTGGAAAAAAACAATAAGTATAATTACAACACAAAACCCACTAAAAATAGTGCAGTAATGCAGTGGGAATATTTGTATGTATTATGCTTGTTATTATTCAAATGCTTATGGATATATAAGTGTGTCCCTGAAAATTATAACATGGGGATTTCTGAGGATCTGTTCACTGTTTAGGGCTCTTCAGACATTACTCTTAGCCAAAGCATGGCAGATCTGAGAGAGTGGGAAAGCCCTCATGTTGCTATTTTTATACTAGAGGTTCATACAAATCCACAGTCTATCACTAACAATTGCATATATGCATACAAAACCTTTGCCAGCCATATTAATCTATTGAGGGAGGATTCCAAAAGGTACAGTAGAACAATACTTTTATTAGGGCCAACTAATACGTCACAAAATAGTATGTCAAATTCTTCAAAAATTTTCATAGGGTTGGAGAACTGGTGACCCTCCAGATGATGTTGAATTCCAGCTCCCATCCACCGTGCCAATAAAGCCAATGGTCACGCATGGTGGGTGCTGTAGTCCAGCAACATCTGGAGGGTCGTAGGTTCCCCAACCCTGATATAGTAGAGTGTTAAATCAAACAGAGAATAAATAAAATCCCATCAGATGACATAAAAACATTCCGGATCCTGCAGCCCTCTGCAGGTGCACAATTTATTAATGTGTTGCTGTTTTTTCCTGCAAGAGCCAAAATCTGCAAGTTCTTACACCACAAAGACAAATGTAGATTTTTCAAGAATTTCCATTGCTGGGCTATTGAAATCCTAGCTGCTGCTAACATCCATGTTAGAAGTTCTTTAAGGTGACAAGCTTTCATATTATGAGCCCACATCTTCAGTAATGACAGCCGTGAGGAGACCTGGACAGGTGATTTAATTATTTTAACTATTTCTTTATATACAGAATAAAAGAAATAAAAAATAAATTGTGATTATTATTACTGACATTTGGAGCATATGCATGTCTTCATTGTGAAATAACTCAAAGCTACATATTATTTACCAATAAGAAGAAACCTATTTCTTGCAATCATAATTATCCTCAGCTGAACCATAAGGAGTCCCATAAGGAGAAAAGGTAGGGTATAAATAAATATACAACAATGACAACAACAACATCTTCACATTATAGATTTGTTATGATTCAAAGTTTGGGACAAGCCCAACACCACTGCGAGGGCAGCAGTATACAAGTAGGAACATAAAATGAGCCTGTTGGATCAGACCAATGGCCTATCTAATCCAGCATCATGTCCTCACAGTGGCCAATCATATATCTGTGGGAAATCCCCAAACAGGCCCTGAGAACCTGAGCACTCTCCCGTCCTGCGGTTTCCAGCAACTGGTATTCAGAACCATTACTGCCACCAGCAGTGAAGGCAGAGAACAGCCATCACGGCTAGTAGCTATTGATAGCCTTCTCCTCCTTAAATCATAGAGGAGGTTGTTGTTGTTCTGCTTATAGCTTTCCCTATCTCAAGGACTCTAGGCAGGCCAAAGCTTTAACATTTATGTTTCAAAGCTTCATGGTTCAAAGGATCATGAGGAAGATGAAGCAAAGCAGATAAAGGAAAATAGATCATTATGATGTCGATAGAAACTGGAACCCACTTGTGGCTGCAGCTAGGTTTCATTATGCGGCCAAAATTAACATGCCGGGCCTTGCATACCCTAGGCAGATTTCCCTGGATTCAGTGAGAATTATTTTAAAACACTCATGCTATCCCTTCTCTTGTTTAAGAGTGTGAAGCCTGTGAATGTGTATTTCTGGATATTGACAACTTCTCAATTCACTTAGGACATATGACAAGTCTGCTAACCTTTAAAGGAACATCTTGACAGCTACATGTCACCATGTTACCAGGAAGCACTAAGGCAGAATGGCCAATGGCACTAATGTTTGTATTTGAACAGCTGTTTTGGTGACTGAATTTCAGCTGTTGATGTAGTAATCCCTATGTATAGTTTATTATTTTATAGATACAGGCACACTCCTGGCTGCTCCCCGCACCCCACTTATCAGTTTGCTAGGTTTATATAGCATTTTGGGAATCATTAGGATGAAAGGCACTATAAACGTAAGATATTATTAAAAATGAGATAAGTAAATGGAAAGAAAAGGCAGATAAACCTAGGCAGATCCCCCAGCTATTTCCAACCATGCAAAGGAGAAGGCCTTGAGCAGATTATCTCCCCTTAAGCCTGCCTTTCAGGCCTTGTGTCCTGAATTTATTCAGGATTAATCCTCTACTTCAAAAGAGATGTTGCTACTTAAACAGCAATACATTTCCTTCCTGCACTCTATCTATTGCCCTTTTCACCCCGGTGAGACTCAGTGGGGGCAAGTTGAGTGTTCTTTCTCAGTCCATGGTGAGTACTATTGTAGAGTCAGGAGTCTTTTTCAGAAATACCTAGTATGTCAACCAGGCACTTGGGCTAAAGTTGATCCTGTTTCCTTCAACGGCCAATAAGATTCCAACTAATAGAAGTACCTTCTCTTCTTCTCCCCCTGGATCTTTTATCGCAGGCAAGTTGTATATAAAAAAAAGCTTGCCCATGCAGTACTCTTCCTTTTCTCCTCAATTACCCACTGCTTTGAAAATCTAAAATGATGCTGCACCCGTTGTACGTTTATTTCTTTATTATTTCTTTATTAACATATTTATATCTTGCCAACTGACATGAAATATCAAGGTGGTTGTAGAATATATTCAATGAAACATACAGAAAAAAACAATAAAACTGTAAAAAAAATCACAAAATATTCATTAAATGCTGGAAAGTCCATAGCAAAGATGCCTGTTAAAACTGGTGGAAGAGTTTTCCACAGCATGGAACCAACAATACTTCTAGAAGAGGCCACTTGGACCTCCAGATGATCTCTGCCTCAAAGTGTACAGAGAAGTAAGACATGCCCTTAGCAAGTAAGATCTATTTAAAACAATGGACTTTACTTCTGTGTAGAGTTGCACTGTAAGTTTTTTTCCCAAATCTTGCTCTACGGTATTATCTCAATTACAGACAACAGCTGCTTCTCACTCTAGGGTCCTCCTCCTCTGTCCTTATTCTAAAGACACTGGTGAATCCTTACCTGCTCTCTGTTAAATCATAAGAACAGCAAGAGCTGACTTTTCATATGAAACTATTTTAGAGTAACACCAGAAATTTAGATTGGTCCTGGACAGGACAGGAACATCTAGACAAGCAGATGCTCAGGACATTCAACTGGACATTTGGTGTCCATTCTAAAATGGTATCTGATTTCTTTCTTGCAGGCTGTTGAATCCCATGTCAGTGGTCCACTTGCTCTGGTTATTTCATGCTCCAAGCTCCTACTTCTGCCTGCTTGCCAAACTCAAGTGACTATGCAGCCCCTGGCATGATAACCGAGGGTGCACAAATCAGTCTGTTTCTATATCCCTTGGCATGTGCTCATAAATCTATTTTGTCCTGTTTCTGTCTTAATTTGATTTTTATTAATCTGCACAAAATGTATGCTTGAAGACATATTTCTAAACATATATTCATTCAAAGAAATATTTTTAAAAGCATGTTATACATTTTGGCCCAAGGACTTATCAGAAACATTTGGAAATATGAAAGTGGTTGGATAACTTAAGTTCCTATTGGCACATTAAGAGAGGGATCGGGTCAGTTCATGCTGCAATTCACAAAGCTATATATTTTCCAGGCATCCTTAACCTGCTTCTGTTATAACTGCTTGCTTGTCTGTTTATCATAAATATACAACACCTCTTTGTATATTATTGTGCTCTCAGTTTCTGGACCATTTTCCATCTTTTGTGCTGGTTGGTTTCAAAGAAATGTTCTTCACTGTGCCCTCTTCCTTTAAAAATTAAGATGGATTCACCAAACCATTTGTTCAACATCAAGGTGACTTACTTTCAGGAAGATAAGCCAGGATTGTGAATGATTCATTATCACTTCCTGAGATTTGGAGAACAATATTGTGTTCATAACTCTTCACAAATCAAGGTTTTCAAGTATGCCTTCACTGCTGGCCTGAAAGCATTTTATACTATTAAAAAGGCCAATATATATGTGCATATTCATTGTAAGGTGTTTCTTTAAAAAACAAACAAACCACACACTTCTGTTTGAATGTTGTTGTTTTTTTAAAAGGATATGTGTGTGGTACGTGTGTGAGAATTCTTGTTTCTGTGTAACACATCTGCGTGTTCCGACCCAGAAACCTTCCCCCTAAATAAACACACACTTGACTCAAATTTTAGTTTTGTTTTTTTGGCAGAATTTAGGCCACAACTTTATTGATTACAGAAAAGTGAGTGGTTGCATAGGCTCTGGTTTGACTAGCTCCCTACACAGTTGCAGGTAGTGCTAACCCAGAGCTCCATCATAGGTCAGCCAAGGGTGAACACCTAAGGTAGGTGAAAAGCCAGGGAACAGACTATGTCCACTCCCCAGATGCTCCCCTGGACTCAGGCATGAGCACAACCCCCTCTCGGGGGTTGACCAAACCAAGTTGAGTCCCTGGATACTTTTAACGGAATACCCTTCACATAGGGATGGCGAGACTGTTCTCCCATCCCTATCACATGAACCAGTGCCTATCCGCAACCTTACAAGTTGTGACGATTTGCTATGATTGGCAACAGCCAATCAGCCAAGTGGGAAAAATTCCTGCCATGCCCCTGTCCTAACGACAGACGGCACACGATGGCATAGCAAGGTCAATCGCAAAATGCCCTAAAAGTAGGGAAAGGTGGGCGGGTGTTCCAATGCAGAAGCCGAAAGAGGAAGCTCTGGGTCACGTGCAAAGGTATATATAGGTGCCTTGATCCATTTAGACTGCACCTATTGGCCAGATTAAACCCAGCAACGAGGACCTACCAATCGGGTATTGTGGCTATCCACAACCAGGAGGTCACTCTCCAGGTCTCACCGCAACACATGCCCTCTTTTAGGGAGGACACGATTTCTGCACATTTCCTACATCATAGTTTGATGACTGCAGAGAGCACTTTATTCCATGCCCCCAACATTTTCTTACCTTATGATGCAAACACATAAAATGCACTTCTTGAAATATTGTGGATCTAGTGGATTTGTAGCACTCATTTCATTGTTAATCACTTCCATAAAAAAATCCATTTGCAACTCGGAAGATTTCAGGATTTCTGCATTGTAATTTTCACATGGTTTTCATGATCATGCGACCATGAAGAAATTTTGGGTGGTATCTTGGCATATAGTTCTTTCCCACCATTTAACATTTAGCACAACATGACAGTATATTGATAAAAAAGTCAACAGGTGATGCTGTCTAAAAGGAACATTAGAACCTGGGACAGAACTGCTAGCATTATAACCAGCAAAACTAACGCAATATTCCGCTTGTTTTCAGTTTTCCTTGGTTTCTCATTTTTCCAATCTCCACATTTCCACATCAGTTTGCAAATTACTTTTTTAAAAAGTCCTCATGAAATCCATCAGCATTTCAGTGTGAATTTCTTCTAATATACACACTTGTTTTTAATTTTGTCTAATATATGTATTTTTGCAAGCAATTTCATTTAATATGATGCATTTTCTATGTCATTTCATTAATGCACACTTAACCTATGCAGTTTTGTATGCCTTACTTAGCTGAAGAACTACATTACAAAATTCGGAGATGTGCATATTTTGAAGGTTGCCTGATTCTCAGTTTCTGTACCATTTAAGGAATGGTATTCTGTGCCATTTAAGGAATGCAAATGAGGTAGGTTCGCCTTTCGTTGTGAACTGAATAGAATTTCTTCCCTAGCTCTAGTATGTAATTCAAATTAAGTTCCACTGAATTCAATGGTGCCTACTCCCCAGGATGTATATATAGAGTGGCAGCCTAAGGCTGTGTCTTAGACCATGGCCTAAGGTGAAACAAACTGTTGACAGAAATACTATTGTCATTTTCTTTTGCAGGGGGATAAGTGAGGATTATGTGTGGTTGGTTGGTTTTTGTTTTTGTTTTTTTTAAGAAGGGAAGAGTTGTAGAAAGAAAGAATAGAGGACAAAATGTATAGAAGAAAAGAAGGAGGGCAAAATGGGAAGAAAGGGAGTGAGAGAGGAAATGAATGTGATTAAAGAGAGGTTCTAGGGCTGAGAAGGCTGTGCACTATTCATTTGTTTATACCCTTAGAACAAGTATTAACTTAATAAATAAGAGCTTGTACTATGAATTCTTATAAGCAAAAACAAACAAACACAAATCACTACCAATACTTAATGTGTATGCATCTCTGTAGAACGTTTAGAATAGTTATCTTAGGCAGGACCAGCCCAAAACATTTTGGCAACTGAGGCAAACTACATAATGTGCCCCCTCAGGATTTGTCGCCCCTGGGGATCCTGCTGCCTGAGGCAGTTGCCTCACCATGTCTCATGGGTAGGCCCTGATCAAGGTCAGTACTGTGATCCCCATACTGCAGAGAGATGGTTGAGGTTGGGAGTGGCTTCCCTATCTACATGGCCACCTAATGAGTTGATGGTTAATATGGGCTTTAAACCAGATACTTTCTCAGACACTGCTTTACATAACCAATCATTTAAAAGCTATTTCTATGTGACTTCTATGGCCTTGCTAAATTGGGTTTATTTTTTTAAAAAAACTTCCTAAAATCAATACACATTTAAATATATGTTCTGTATGGGCTTCACAGCATTTTTAATCTACTAAAGCAACCTGCTATTTTGTGCATGTTGTATATTAAAAAAGAATTCTTGACATACATGGATTTTGTACATTAGTAGGTCATGGGTGGTAGACATTTTAAAGCTGACAAAAGGAGGGATTTCATACTAGGTGCATTAATGTCATGATTTTATTTTGCAAGAACAAAAGGGTTAAAGTGCATTTTCAAGAAGCAGGAGCCTCCCTCCCCAATTATGCTAACCCTTTGTATACCATTGAATCCTGTAACCAGTCCTTTTTGACAACAAAACTGCTTCTGCAAAGAAGCCCATTAATTTGCAATCATAATGAACAGGAAATGCTGACTCCCCAAATATGTGAAGATCACTATATCTCTAACATGCATTTAAAACAGTAAGAAAGAGCCCTTACTACAGCAGCAAGTAATTGGTTTATTGCCCTGAAGAGTCAGTGACAAGTAAAGCAAAAGCAGTTGGTAGTGGAGCTTTCATCACAGGATATTCTTCTTTTTTAAAAAAAATAAAATAACTAATTTAAACCTCCTCAAGCACAGACACAAACTGTTCCACCTGGGAGTGCCTCTCCAGAGGGTTCATTATGTTACCCGCATTTTAGATGTAAGAATCAACAACTAAACACTATTCTTCCCTTTACTAGCTGATTGCTGTAGTCTGCTCAATCTTCACAGTAATAATAATAATAGTAAAAAATAGTGAGAACTTTTAGAAAAATCCCTGAGATGGAAAGAATCTGTGGAACGTAAGCAATTTAAGAAACCTACTTCGCCTAAAACCCCATAAATAGGCAGGTTTTTTTTTAAGGGTTTCTCTCCCTCTCCCAACTCTGCAAAGATCATTACTATAGCACCGTGTCAACGTGACCTTGTTTGGAAGTTTTGCAAATATCTACTAACTCAGTCCTAATGCATGAGCTAAATGGGGATCCTGGCTGGGCAGTTATTCCCAATTCTTAGGGAAATGAAACATATTAATAATATGAGTTACTAGGGAAAAACAAATCACAACATTCTGCCACACAGACAACACATATTTAGCCACCTAACCGACCAGATACCTGGGTACTGTCCCATGTACAGCCTTCTCGCCCTGCTCAATTTGTCCTGAGTGATGATTACCACAAAAGTCTACTGTAGATGGAAACCTTTCCGTATAAAGCATGATGGGTCCCAGGTCTCCATTACAGCTTGCTCCCGGGTGTAGGTAGGAAGCCTAGGGGTGAGTAGGTCCAAGAAGACTTGGATGGATAATAGGAGGGGGAAATAAATCATGTGTTAACCTACAGTTAGAATTGGTTTCCACACTGTGATGCTCTACATACAGAAAACTGCACTGTGGTGAGTGAAAATACAGTCTAACCACTACCAGTGAAACAGAAACAACAGCCATAAGTGACCACTTGCAGTTCTCTCACTGTTGTTTCTTCTTTTCCCCAAAATTCTTTTTTATTCTTTTTCAAAATTATTACAAATCAGACCGAATTAAATCAATTTAATGCCGTTTCTTAAAATCAGGTTTTCCCCTCCTGTTCCAAACATATGATCATCATCATTTCCTTGCAAAACCGCATCATTTCTTCTTTAGAGTCCAGTTGACAGCCTTCACTTGCCTTTAAACCATTCTTCCAGCTGGCCACTTTTTCACCTTACAAACAGCACCTCCGTTACATATTATAAATAAATAATCAATTTAATATACATTGGTGTTCTGGACCTGGTGTGCTGGGAGAGTTAATTACTATCTTCCATTGTTCAGTTCTTTGCAATGTTTATCTGGATGATACAAGGTCCCATTCCATTCCTTCTGCTGTTTACGGACTAGCGTATGAGCTGCAGCCATAAATAACTCACAGACTGCATATCCAAACTCCGCCATTAAAATTCCACTCTGGAGTTCTTCCTTGGCACACAGTTAAAAGCAAAATCTTTTCTCAAATTCAGCCTCTTTACCACATCTGTTTGGCAGCTGTTCATTCTTTTTTCTCCCATTGCATTCCTCCAACAGCACTCCTAGTCCAGTCCGGGAATAATTTTAAACAAAATCCATTCAGCCTCGGCTGAGGGGAGAGGGCATAGGAAAACTTTGTTAAATTCCTTTGTTGAGCATAAATCAAAGACCTCCCCCCCCCACTTTTCCAAAGTAACAAACTTAATAACATAGCAGTGGCTACACATGTCTCTTTCATTATGTGGGAGAGAACATGAAAAAAGGAGACCACTTGAAAACCATAAGAAAGCACAAATCACCTTGTCCTCCACCTTCCTTTCCCGGCTGTTGTAAGGATTCTCAAGCTTCAAAACAAACAAACAAACAAACAAACAAACAAACCCCATTCAAATACCTTCAAAGAGCCAAGCCCAGTCCTTTCGGCAGCTGACTGATTGCAGCCGATTAGCATATGTTGGTCCAGGAGCGCCTCTTGATTAATGCCAATTGTCCAAATTATAGAGGAACCAACCACAAATCTTGCCGGAGATGGAGGCTTGTCCATTGGCAGGGACACACTCCCAGGGCGCACCCGCTCTGCCTTTCAAGTTGGCAGACCTGGGCTTGTGTGGCACAGCAGGATGCAGTGAGCTCCCCAGACTCCACTAGGGAACATTGTCAGGATATGTGCTTCATAAATCTTGGCTTTCCCCTATCTGAACCTGCTCGCTGCCCGCGGAGGGGCTACAGAGAGCAACCGCATTGACTCATGACGTGACCAGAAACCCTCTCACTGTTGTCCCTTATCACTGGTACCTTTCCCCATGTTTTGGTTGTTCGCTGTGACTTTGTTTGAAACCCGCCATGAACTTAATACACTCATCACTGTTGCAGAAAGAAGTTATCTAGTCCTTGTCTCCCATTGCTCCTCAGATAATCTTTCTTCACAGAAGGTAAGATGTAGGAAGTGCACTCCTGGTGGATTAGAAAAACCTGAATTACTGTCCTACCCACACACCCCACATCCTGGTGAAGAAAGTATTTTGTTCACCCCCTGGGTATTAGGAAGGACATTTTCCATGCCATATTTATGATGTATCTGTTGCAAAAATCAAACCATTCAAGCTTCATAAAACTTCTAACCTCCTTCATCTTATCAATGGTTACATTGCATGGTGTATCAAGACACTCTGTTGTGTGACTATAATTCTTTAAGTAATACTCCAAAATCCAAACAAACTTATACAACTAGATGCATAGAAATAAAAATATAGATATAGAAATATAAAGATATAGATGCAGATATAGATCTCAATAGATACAGGTCCCTTCTGCACTATACATTTAAAGCAGTGTTCTTTACTCTGCAGCCAAGTACAATTACAGTTTTACATGAAATAATACCACCCAAGGTCTGCAAAGACCTGCTCTCCTGATCGAAATGGCTGCATTAAAGAAGCAATTTAAGATGGCACCAGCTATCCCTGCTCCTCCTCCTTTTTCTTCTTTATAAAAAGTGCACTACTCTGGTTTATGGAACACTTCAAACCAGGAATAAAATGAAAATGAATTAAAATGTATATATCATCTGCGGTCCTTTCCATCATGTGAGAATTTTCAGGTAGCCAACTGTTTTGAAATAAAATTCCTCGCAGTTGCTATAGTGATGATAATAAAGTTCCTGCCTCAATTTGTGTGATAGAGGTTCCTAGCAGAACACTTGAAAAGGTAAGCTAATCTAAATGAAGGCACCGTTAGTCCTCAAAGCAAGCCTCTTCGAATTTAGTTCACAATTACAGGACTCCTCCATTGTTGGCAATTTTATTATATGCACATTATCATAATCTTCAAAGTGTCAGTAACAAATTACATAGCAGGGGCACCACTATTCCCTTTACAGAATAACGCCAGTGGACAAAGGATATGGACATTTCTAGCAATAATCAATGCCTAAATTAAAATCATTTCTCTATTAGCTCTCTCTCTCTCTGTGTGTGTGTGTGTGTGTCTCATTACAAATCTTTATTTTTCTAACAGTGCTGTGATGGGTGTTGTTTTGCTTCCACGTTACGTCGTGATCTGCTCTCATTTTATCTCTGCATTGATGCAAACGAAATAGCTTTAAAGCAGACAGTTACCTGTCAAAATGGATGACTCATCAAAGCAATGTCAAAGATAAAACAGTATTGCCTTCTATATGTGTTCTCCTACAGCAATAAATTTTGTAAAATAACATAATTTACTTTAAACCATTTGTGACGCTAAAGTCACTTCCCTAATAGCTGCTTTAGAAGAAATATATGCAAAACATCTGACAAAGCCAGAATGTCATTAAATACTATTCAGATAAATAAAATACAACAAAAATAATAAGCCTGCCACAAAGAGATAAACCCAATAATCATGAAAACAACAATGCTTTGTGATGTGCAACTGGGGGGGGGGAAACAACTTGGAACTTGGCGATTGGGGTATAACTAGAGGTAGCTAGATTCTCCCTCTTCTATCTATTTATTCCCAAAGTTTGTTCTGTGCTGCATAGGGATCGATAAATGTGTTGATTTCAGATTTCTTTCAAGTTTCCTTGCTCATTTTCCTGGTCTTAAGTTTCTTCACCACACTTCCTCATCACAGTTTGCTCTTTATTTTGTACAAGAAGCCCTCACAAAAATGTATTAAAGCTGTTTAACGCACATTGCTCCTAATACAAACTGTTGATATTGTCCTTAGTAAAATGCCTTTTGGATATGTTATTTCACTAACAGATGCATTTGATGCACACTTACATCTAATATATGCATTTCATGCTGTTTTGGGAAGAGCACATTTTGTCAGGCCCCGTTGAAATGTGATCCCAACTAAATTTATCCCCACCCAGCCACATCATCCCTAATACTGTGTTCCATGAGGGATATGATGGCAGGCTCCTAGAGTTCCAGAAAACACCTGAAATTGTACCTGAACTGTGATATCAACACCTGTGGTGGAATAGCATCCTTTCCATATCTGAGACAGTAGACACACAGAGCTCTGTACTCCAGTGTTTCATCATTAACCCTAACCATCTGCAGCCAGAGGGGCTGCCCCATTTTGTCTGATGCAGGCATGGCCAAACTTGGCCCTCCTGCTGTTTTGGGACTACAGTTCCCATCATCCCTGACCACTGGTCCTGTTAGCTAGGGATGATGGGAGTTGTAGTCCCAAAACAGCTGGAGGGCCAAGTTTGGCCATGCCTGGTCTAATGCTAAGGCCAGGGTCTTGTTCTATTTTTCTTTAATTCCTGTTTATAAAGGACAATTCTAGGGATGTGGGTGGCGCTGTGGGTTAAACCTC
This sequence comes from Podarcis vaucheri, assembly GCF_965113315.1. Classification (NCBI taxonomy): domain Eukaryota; kingdom Metazoa; phylum Chordata; class Lepidosauria; order Squamata; family Lacertidae; genus Podarcis; species Podarcis vaucheri. Next base: position 62,772,504 of record NC_138766.1, on the reverse strand, counting down.
AGTGCCTACAGAAATGACAGGCAGAATCCGAGACCAGGGAGAAGAGTCGGTGGAAGAAGATTGGAAAAAGTTTAAAGATTATTTACAGAAATATTGTAAAATTTATGAATGTTAGAATGATGTTGGATAGAAACTAAGTGGTTTATAGCTGTAATGTTATAAGGAAATATGAGAAAACGGACTATTAATAGGTAAAAATCCAATGTTACAATATTTTAAGATTGAAGACTAGGATAAACAAAGAGGGGAGGGATTTGCTGAACTAACAAACTGAACTGGAATACAGAAAAGGGAGGCATGAGGAGGTCCGGGAAATAAGCATATTAAAGACAAGTCATTGAAAGATTGAATTGTTTTTAATTATCTTTATTTTGTATTTTTCTTTTGTAATATTTTGAAAATTTCAATAAATATCTTTTTAAAAAAAACCTCAGTGCCTAGGACTTGCCGATCGCATGGTCGGCGGTTCGAATCCCCGCGGCGGGGTGTGCTCCCGTTGCTCGGTCCCAGCGCCTGCCAACCTAGCAGTTTGAAAGCACCCCCGGGTGCAAGTAGATAAATAGGGACCGCTTACCAGCGGGAAGGTAAACGGCATTTCCGTGTGCAGCTCTGGCTCGCCAGAGTAGCTTCATCACGCTGGCCACGTGACCCGGAAGTGTCTGCGGACAGTGCTGGCTCCCGGCCTATAGAGTGAGATGGGCGCACAACCCTAGAGTCTGTCAAGACTGGCTCGTACGGGCAGGGGTACCTTTACGTTTTTAAAGGACAATTCTATAATTCCAGGATGGGAGTATATGCATCATTCCTCTTTCTCCAGTTCGCTTGCAACTCTTCCTCACAACATTACCTATGTACACCTCCAAACTGAAAAACACCACAAAAAGCAGTGTTGATGTAATCATTCATATATGATTGGCTCAAGATTCTTTTGGTGCAGTGTTTTTCTTATGGACGTGTATGGGTTAAATGCCAATGTTTGTATCAAACATACATATAATCATATTAAGATCACTTCTTATTTCTGCAGTGTTTTTCAGTGCACACATATACACAGAGGGAAGAAAGTGAAACTGAACAGGAGGTTAGAGTGAACAACAGGTGCACAGCATTATGAACAAAATTCAGAAAAAACAACAACAGAGAACAACTATGCAGCAGTTCTCCTCCAGATCAGAATTTCTGTAGGTATTCCTAACCCAACTGCCCATTTCCCTTTGTGTGGTTGCATGTGGCTAATTTTCAATGTGCAGCTGCCATTTCAACAACCAGGTATTACCTGCTATTATAAATCACCAACATAGCTCCTCCTACACATCAATATGGATTTCTTTTTATTTGGAAAAAAAATGTTAGTAAAGGATAATTAAAAATTAAAGTTCAATGACAGTTCACATTTGAGTCATAAGGGCACAAACACTGTGTTTCAGAATATGTCACATACCAGGAGAGATCAAACAAATTAATGAAAGTGTCTGCCACAGTTAATGGGCATGATGTCAGTAAGCTTTTAATTAATATCTTTCAGGGATTTTTTTAAAAAATGAAAGCTCCTTTGTATCTACACTCATTAGGACTTAGCTCTCCTAACCAAAAAGCAAAACCAGTTCTGCTTTTCTTTTTTTTAAACCATAAAAGGGTAACTCTCTCCTGCATTCTCAGTAACAACATATGTTCTTTGGTCAAATGTGTGAAGCTTTAATCTGACCAGTGACATTCAGGTCATGAGTACACATATGGTATGCCATACAGGCTCAATTAACCATCCATCAATTTAATTGCATAATATATCAGTCCCTGTATTCCTTTACTACTTACACTGTAACTCTTACAGCAACAAGATACAGTTTGAAAATATATAAACAACAGCAACAATTTTCTGATGTTTGTTTATGCGAGATGGCCTATTAAGGAGAAACAATAATACAATTTATAAAGCTTTTTTTTTTACTCTCAGTAAAGAATGTTGACAGCTAAACTGATCAGGGGCTGCTAGTTTTATAAATTATACTTATAATAAGCAAGCGTAGGTGGAAAGCAGGCTTAGAAGAAAATTACAGTGCTTCAGCTGATTCTAATCACATTAATGTAGGGATAAGGGAAAAAGAAGGTATATTATTTAAACATTATGTAAATTCTGAAGAAAGTTAACATGCTGCAAAAGTTATAAAGTAGTGACACTTTGAGATTGGTAACTTGAGTTTATGCAATCACTCCAGACATCAAATCATACCAAATTATACTTGACAATAATACCAGAACGGTAGCATATCGATATGGAGCAGTGGGTGGGTAGGCAAGGGCTTGCATTTTAAAGTTGCGATCTCATTCAAAAGTTACATTTCCTTAAATTCAGCTGAAGCCATGCAACTGTGTGTCGGATTTCAGCCTAACCAGTTTAACAAAGAGGTTTGTACATTCTAAGCTCTGCACACATGAATCTCACACACATGTAAGTGTTGCTATGCATTTCAGTGCAGGCACCAGACAAAAGTGTGGACCATCTCATTTCCTTGAAAGACACAGCAAAGCTATTCTGGCTAGGAAAGCACTTCCATGTATGAAGAGATAGGTGGCACAGGCAGTGGGTGGATGGGTGTACACATATATACCAATAATGTAAACTGTAAAACCTTAAAAGTTGCAACAACTATGAGTTTCTTTCTTTTACCTCAATCCAAAGTTTATTTACTTGCCCCCTTGGTTTTAAATCCAAACTGAAATGTGACTTAGAATTAAGTTCACGTTATCAGCAATGCTTGAAGATCTTACAGACTTCAAGTTTTTATTTATTTATTTTTGTTTTCTCCCTATAAAACTGTTTGTAACCCTTCCAACTGTGGCCTTCATTTGCCAATTCTCTGGGTATAACAACCAGTGCACAAAATCACAAACTGTCAGCCACAGGCCATAACATTATTGCAAGTTTCTTTTCCTTACATGAACCAGCTTCATACCACTGATATCGTTCCCTTTCTGCTGTTCCTTTGGGGGTGAAAATCATTCTGGTGTGATTTGTCTTTACTGACCTGCGGTTGTTGCCTAGAATCAGATCTTTCTTTCATTTTTTTTCCATGGAAGAACACCCAGTGCTGGATATTTTGCTTCTTAGCATTGCTTATTCAGCCAGAACATACCCAAGCTGTCTTTTCCTACAAAGTAAAAGCATCCCAACTGGGAAGTGGAGATTATTTAGCCACTGAAAAACTCTAAAAAAGAAGAAGTTTATTTTCCATGTTATAAAATGGTGGTGGTGTTGAGGTATTTAATATAACATGGAGAGTTGATAACTTTGATAAAAAGTTATCTAATCTAGCTTCAAAGCAATTATAATGAAAGGTGTGTTGGGCATGGCATGTCTTAGGTCTCTCAAAAAAAATAAGCCATGGCATATTGATGAAGGTCAAACACATGCTGGAATAAAGAAGCATTGAGAAGGGGCAAGTGATGTATGAAAGTGAGAGCTGGACCATAAAGAAGGCTGATCACCAAAGAATTTATGCTTTTGAAATATGGTGCTGGAGGAGACTCTTGAGAGTCCCATGGACTGCAAGAAGATCAAACCTATCCATTCTTAAGGAAATCAACCCTGAGTGCTCACTGGAAGGACAGATCGTGAAGCTGAGACTCCAATACTTTGGCGACCTCATGAGAAGAGAAGACTCCCTGGAAAAGACCCTAATGTTCAGAAGGACTGAGGGCACAAGGAGAAGGGGACGATAGAGGACGAGGTGGTTGGACAGTATTCTTGAAGCTACCAGCATGAGTTTGACCAAACTGCGGGAGGCAGTGGAAGACAGAAGTGCCAGGCGTGCTCTGGTCCATGGGGTCATGAAGAGTTGGACACTACTAAACAACAACAAATCCTCAAGTATGGCAGAGGATGTTCATTTGCCAGGATTGAAGTAAGAATCTGCTGCTAATCTGGTCAGATTCCATGTGTGCCATTGCACCTCAAGCAACAGAATGTTATGGACCAGCCCTGCTCAGGTTGCCCTTAAGGGTCAGATTGGTTGGGCATCTGGCAAGAGCCTGCACTCCACCAGGTGGTCCAATGGCATACACTCCCCTGAACCTGTTCTTCATCATTACCATGGCAACCTGTTTGTTCATTTGCCTTTCGCTCTGGGCCAGATAATGGGGGGGGGGGAGAGAGAGAGAGAAGGAGGAAAAGTAGCCTGCTTGTTCATTTGACTCTCTGCCTGGCAAGCAAGCAGTTACTAGTATTGATGAGGAAGAACAGGAGGGTTTCCATACATTCAGAATTTCCCCAGACATATCTGGATCACTGCAGTCAGAAGCAGCGTCCGGGTGGAAATTGGCAAAAAATGTCCGGGGGAAATGTCGGTTTTGCCGATTTCCCTGGGAAAATAGCTCAAAAATATCTCTCCTTTTTTTTCCCCCTACAACAACTTTTGTGTCGGAATTTTCATTTTTTTAAAAAAATATGGCATTGAGAGAAAGGAGGGTGATTTACTGAGGGCCTCCCAAAACCTGGAGCTGGCATTATCTGTGCAGACAGGCTGCCCACCCACTTGCAGCCAATGGAAAAATTCTCTCTCCTTGAGTACGTCAAAATGCCTATAGGGCTCTAAACTGAAGCACTCAAAGTTTCCATTACCTGCTGTACCAGGGAAGTTTGTGGCATTATTTTACTTTGGCCAATAGATTTGGCTGTGTTTGTGTTTGTAAATGCAGAACGTATCGATGAACTTGAACCAAAAATGGTTGAGCTGGACAAAACGGCATCCACTGGTGGCAAGGTTGAGGAACACTTGCAGAATTAATTCATGCACAACTTCTCAAGGCAGGTGCCCTGTTAAAGGAAAGAATCCTATGAAACTGAGCTTCCTCCTATCATTATATAACTCACCAAATGTGTACACTCAATGTCTCCAGTCACCCTTCTAAGGTTATGCTTTATCTGGGATGCTTATTTCAGACAGACATCAATCTGACATGTTGCATACACTCGAGCTTGGGACTTAAAAAGACATGCAACATTTTTGTTTATCGGGCTTGATATGTGTTAAAAGACATGAAACTATGCTTAGGTAGGTTTAGTAGGGGGGGAATGCTGATGGAGTCTGATAATGGTAAATAATCATCATTAGAAAGCTGCCTCATTATGACTGGTTGACTATTTGATATGGATTTGACCCTAGGCAAAGCCTAGGGCTTTGTTTATTTAAAAGGGCAAGGAACTAGACAATCATCTGCACCTTACATTTACATTTTTTAAAGTGTTTATAGATTTGTCTCACATGAAGGATGGAGAAGAGAGAGGAGAGCGAATACCAAGCAGAGGACAAATTTAAAATCTTATATTTTGTCTCACTTTTCCTGAAACATAATGAGGCTTACTGAAAGGTTATGGGCATGCTAATAGCCTTTGTATTATGCCAATTTATTATAATCTCACACTTCAGAAAGTCAGATAGATGGTAGCCCTCTTTTTGATTTCCACACGACAGGTTAGCTGCTATTATCGTTATTTTTTTAATTGCGAGGCCTGATGAGTTAAAGTCAACATATTTCCTTATTGCTCCTTCTGCTTGTCAGCTGTAGCTGAATTGATAAAATGCAAATGAACAAATCATTAACGAGTGCTGGTTATGAATCTCTCAGGCAGTTCAGGACCCTATCAAATCCTGCACCTATTACTTTGTGTGATTGATGTACTATTGTAAGTGATTGTTCCTGATCTTATTAAATCTTATTGATTCCCCCCCCCCCCCAGTTTCTATTTTATGCAGGGCCAGGCCTGGACTATTATGAATGTTGCTGAACACTGTTAATCAAGCTTACACAGCTATTTTGATGGCAAACAATTAGAACTCTGCAGCAATACCTTGCAATTAGCTTCAGGGATATGGACCTCAGCACCGTAATAATGAAAGAGACCTTCTCCTTCAAGCAAGATAATGAGATTTATAATTATGACCCCAAATAACCTCTAAGAAATAACCAATCTGAAAACTCAGATGTGTTTATCAATAATTTGTGGCCTTTTAAATAAAAATGAAAGTAGTTTTAGCTGGCACTTATTAACATTTGCTTTCCTATGAAACAATGCAAAAATAAAATATGTATCTTTTTTTAAAAAAATCAGAAACAAACACTTTAATATTTATGATGACTATTATTTAATATTTATCCAGTCTCAAATTGCTCAAATATGCCTCTTTCAATATTTTCAAATATACAGAAGTGTTGCAAGGTGCTTGGGGAATGTTGCTCATGTTCATTCATGTCTGAGTCTGCAGGTAAAGTAAAATATAATGTACAATATATTTTCACCCTTCCCAGTGGTCCCTAATCCAGTGATCTTCACAGAAAGATCACATGATGGATAGAAGATAGTGTACAGATTGACTTTCTTACCCATAGGAATAAAAGAGAAGACCAGTCCAAGGCTTCATCTAGCGCAATATCCTTTGTCACTCAGCAGCCAACCAGAACCATCCACGAATCCCATATAAAGGGGGTAAAGACAACAGCCCCTCCCCTTGGATTGTTATTGGGTGACACCCTTGGATGGAGTCAAGTTTTTTCTCTTGTGCTGCTGTTCACCCAGCAGTTTCAATTAGATGAGGACCAAGATGGAACCCTGCGATACCTCACAGTAACCCGAACACTTCAAACCTGGAAATGAATGTTCTGGTTTTTGAACTTTTTTCAGAATTGGAACGTGCTCTGTTCTGAGCATAACTTCAGTTTTGATTGCCACACTTCTGCTTTCCTAGTGAGGGAAGGCAGGATGGGCAGCAAGCGAACAGGTAGCACCTGCTGCCCTCCAGCTCAAGGGTTGGATAACTCCATAACCTCCAACATTTCTCCAATGGAAATAGGGACATCCTAAGGAAAAGTGGGACATTCTGGGATCAAATCAGAAACTGGTATGACTTCTCTAAATCAGGGATGTCCCTGGAAAATAGTGACACTTGGAGGGCCTGCAATTGGCATAGCAATGTGCTTTTACTCATGCTTGTGACTGGGCAGGCAGAAAAGAGGCAGGCACAAGGCTTATATAGGCACCTCCTTCCCGGATTGGCTAAGGGTCTGGCCACATGTGCCTTGCATGTCCCTGCAGTCAGGTACAATCTCTCTCCCTCCCTCCCTCCCTCTCTCTCTCTTTCTCTCTCTCTCTCTCTCCCTCTCCCACACACCCACACCCACACACCCACACCCACACACCACATACACTGACATGGAGGCTGGGGAGAGGAGTTGAAACAAATATTGGTGAATTTTTCCAAACTTGCCCTTCACATTTTTGTCTGAGAATTTTCCACTTTGAATTTTGAAATTTGAAGCTTTGTTGTCATCTCTCGATGGTTTGATTGTGTCAGGCATCAGATATGAAATCTTATAAGCTGTCAGCTGTCAAATGCTGCTTCCCATTGTATGTGATCTATTGAATACAGCAATGTAAAAACACCATTACATTGATTACACCATGACAGCTAAAAACAGCATTCCATGATGACAATCTTTCAAAAGGCATTGAATATTAAATACTTTTGTACACCAATTATGGCATACCATTGGGTTTCCACCTGTCATCTGCAGAACTTTTGGTTCTTTTGACATTTATCAGTAATTGCTGTAAGGTAAGGTTCACAATGTGTGATGGTAAAGCCCAAGTTACTGTTCACTGAGTGTGTAACTGGGATATTCCCCAGAATCCTGTTTAACATATGGAACTGTATGGCAATTACACGCTTGACATAAAAATTGCCACAGGATTTCTTCCTTGAATATCCAAATTTTGAAAATATCCACACTTCCATATTGTCAGGGATACAACTACTGTTGCATTAAAAGGTAAAGGCACCCCTGACCATTAGGTCCAGTCGTGACTGACTCTGGGGTTGCGGCACTCATCTCGCTTTACTGGCCGAGGGAGCCGGCATACAGCTTCTGGGTCATGTGGCTAGCATGACTAAGCCGCTTCTGGTGAACCAGAGCAACGCATGGAAACGCCATTTACCTTCCCACTGGAGCGGTACCTATTTATCTACTTGCACTTTGATGTGCTTTTGAACTGCTAGGTTGACAGGAGCAGGGGTCAAGCAACGGGAGCTCACCCCAACACAGGGATTCGAACCACAGACCTTCTGATCGGCAAGTCCTAGGCTCTGTGGACTGTAATTACAGCTCAATCCGTGCCCCTGTTGCATTGCCAACTGTCAAATGCTGCTAAATGTCATCTGCCAGATATCAAACAAAAGAGAAAGAAGAATTTCAGGGCATTTTTGCAGCTTTCAAATGTGCCCCAGACCAAAGGTCCTGTTTAAGTCCCTAGGAGCAGCAAGGAATCCAGCTTGTCCTTTTACTGCTATTGGAATCCTCTTCAGGTACATACAGGGCCGAATTAACCATTAAGTAAAATAAGCACATGCATAGGGCATCAAGGAAGGGGGGCACCGCAGAAATTTTCCATCGCTGGATTTTTTTCCATCGCTGGGAGGAAGACCTTTCATTGCCTACAGACAGCCACCCAATCTTAAACAACTCCTAACCCACAATAATACTACAACCAGACTTAACACGGACACTGGCACGAGAGCCTGCAATAAACCCAGATGCCAACTTTGCTGCCACATACACCCGGACAACACCATTACTGGCCCCAACAACATCACACATACCATCTCGGGACTATTTAATTGCTCATCATCTAACATTGTGTATGCCATCAAATGCCAACAGTGTCCTTCAGCTCTCTATATTGGACAAACAGGCTAAACCTTAGGCCAAAGAATAAACGGACATAAATCTGACATCAAGAATCACAAAACAGAGAAACCAGTAGGAGAACACTTCAATCTCCCAGGACATTCTATACAAGATCTCAAAGTAGCTGTTTTACTACAAAGGAATTTCAGAAATAGACTGGAAAGAGAAGCTGCTGAATTGCAACTCATTACCAAACTTAAAACCATGGAGAGACCTGGTTTGAACAAAGACATTGGATTCTTATCTCATTATACATGACTAAGACATTCTTCACCTTCTCACCCCTTGCCTTTTCCTGTAAGACCTATTGCGGTCGTTAAGAGTCTTCAACAGGCTCATCTCAGCTATCTGCCAATCTCCCATTCCCACCACCCTTGTGAGTAATACCCCTCCCTACCTTCTCACTATATAGAAGGATCTGGCAACTTCTGTTTCAGTGTATCTGAAGAAGTGTGCATGCACACGAAAGCTCATACCAAGAACTAACTTAGTTGGTCTTTAAGGTGCTACTGGAAGGAATTTTTTTATTTTGACTATGGCAGACCAACACGGCTACCTATCTGTAAATTGCTGAGTGTTCTTTTTCTCAGTTGAAGTATATTAAAATTTCAACAGAACAACTATGCAGTGAGGCAGGCTGGGAGTCTAAGTATAGATGTTTTGAGGATCTGATCAAGGACTTTGCAATTAGAAAAAGTAGATCCCCCCCAAATATAAATAAAGTGGAAGTGTACAAAAATAAACATTATTTTCCATCTTACTGTAGGTTTCATTTCATTTCAAACAATTAAGTTTTATTTTACGGTTTATTCTTGCTTATATATTGAATTATATGGAGATATGGTGGCACCAAAATCTGTTAAGTGCTCAGGGTCTCTAAAGATCTTAATCTGGCTCTGAGCACATGTACAGAGGGGCTGTTGCAACACACAGAAGATCAGCATTCTTGCTCATGTCAGGAGCCACCATGGAGACACAAGGCTCATTGCTGCAGAAGTTTGTTGTAAGGGCCAGATACGTTGCATGTCTCCAGAGGGTGGGGCTAAATGTGTATTCTCGCAGTCCTGATTTACGTGTGTTCCCTTCAGGTAATAACACCTGAAGAGGGGTCTGTGGTTGGTCATAGTCCAGTCTTGAAATATACACGGTGTCCTGCAGTGATTTCATGCTCGTTATTGCAGCTTGTAAAACAGTGATTGAATTGCCCCCCAAACCTCAGGCTTTTATATATATTATTTACACAATGAGTTCTGTCTGATTGGCTGAGTCTGCTTCCCCTCCTGGAGCCTGATTGGTCTTTTCCTGCAAGCCAATCAGTTGTTGCATTCTAGGATCCTACTTACCTATTGTTCTAGGATCCAAGCTTAGTACATAACAAACCTGTTTGGCTTATTCCTATGACCTGCACATTTATCTATTGAGTCCAAGCAGACCTGAATAGCATCCATATCTTCAAGGGATAGCCTATAATGGCTTATCAAAACACAACCTTCTGAGATATACAGATTTAGGGAGGGTGTTGGGTGAATGCTCTAAACATAGGTCTTCCAACTGTCTCCCTTGCCCAAGGACGCCCCTGATACAGACATTGAATGGCCTGATCTTAAACAGTCTGTTCCACATGACAGCATTCAGTTGAGACTAGTTCTCACAGAACATCAGTGCTCACAGAAGAAAAAATAAATACCAGGGGTTGTTATAAGGGTATATTATTATTATTATTATTATTATTATTATTTACAAGCTACATCTTGGATTGGGAAGAGAGGTAAATGTGGAATTCTATATACTGCAGATTGGGAAACATGACACTGTAAGGTCACTGGGTAGTGTGTGTGTTTTTAATCAATATGTTAATCCAGATCTAGGATTGGCTAAGGGGGAGCTATATATTTTAGACTTGTCACTTTAAAATATGCTCCCTTTCCTGTGTCAAAGTGGGAACGGGATTATATTTTCAAATGCAGGATTAAAAAGATAAAGGCTCCTTAACCCATTCCCTATCCCTTCTGCAGGAGAGATTGACCCAGAAAAAACCGTGTACATATTTCCATAAGAGCAGCACATATTCCTTTATTTTGCAGTGAGTCAAGAAATGACCAACTGCCCTGACTACACACATTCTGTTATAATGGAGTTAAACCTAATGGATGATATCCAACAAAATCGGATTGATTCTGTCAATTTCAGTTCTCTCTGTTTCTCGTTTCCCCAGTCTTGAATTCAGTTCTCCATTTTTCTGCAGCAATTTGTAAATTATTTTTGTTTTTAAAAATCCTCAGCAATTTAGTGTGAATTGCTCCTAATAAACATATTTTTATATACAAATTTGACTAATTACCCATTTTTGCAAGCAATTTCTGTTAATATAATACATTTTCATATGTAATTTTCACAAATATGTTCATTTTCATGCACACGCATGCATTTTCATGATCATTGTTTGGTCGGACAACGGTGTGGCAAAATTCGGATAAGTGTGAATTTTGAAGGCTGGTTTGTGTTTTGATTCTCATATTGTTTTAGAAAGTGCAAATTTGGTATATTCAGCTTTAAATGTAAAATGAAATCAATTCCTCCCCCATCCCCAGAGTAGAACTATTGATATCAATGAAGTTAATTTAGACATTACTTGGTTAAGTAGATGCTGTTTATTAGAATATTTATAGACCACCAATTTAGAAAAAAATAAGTAAATCAAGGTAGTTCAGTGGTGGTTCTCTTATTTAAATAGTATGACTGAATTACCAAGATACCACCTGATGAGTTTCGGTTTCTGTTTTTTGTTTTTTAAAAAGGTGCAAAAGCTTGCTCATGCATTGAGTCAGTTTTTCTTTATTTCCAGGTTTAAAGACAACTGCTAAATCTGACTAATTTTTGCACACATTTTTGTTTCAAATAAATACCTATTTTACTATATACAGTGGTACCTTGCAAGACGAATGCCTCGCAAGACGAAAAACGCGCAAGACGAAAGAGTTTTCTGTTTTTTGAGTCGTTCCGCAAGACGAATTTCCTTATGGGCTTGCTTCGCAAGACGAAATGTCTTGCGAGTTTGTTTCCTTTTTCTTAAAGCCGCTAAGCCGTTAATAGCCGCTAAGCCGCTAATAGCCGCTAAGCCGCTAATAGCCGTGCTTCGTAAGACGAAAAAACCGCAAGACGAAGAGACTCGCGGAACAGATTAATTTTATCTTGCGAGGCACCACTGTATAGTGGTTATTGAAATGCATATAATGTCTAAAAGTCTATAAAAATGCTGTAGTTATATGCTACTTTCTGCCTGCCATACAACCTTTTCAGACAAAGTATAGTATATCAACTTTCTTGTGACAATAAGCAGACCTGTTATCTTGGGGACAGCTAAATGAATTATTTAATCAATAAGACTACATCTCTGATGATAAGACAAGCTCAGACAAATTAAAATCTGAACCAGGTATAGCATGTCAGGAACAAGAAAATAGGTAGTTTAATACACATTTTAATATTAAAGCAGACTTTTTTTTAAAAAAAAGAAAGCAAAATAAACATCAATCCTTTCTGTCTCCTATTATAGTGATGTAAATTTGAAGTTGGCTTGGGAAACCAAGCTATGTTCAGTAATTTGTTATATGTTTGCAGCATGCAAACATAATGTCTTTTTAATAATGCAAGGTTTTTGAAGTATAAAACCAGTGTACAATACAAAGTTAGCAAGGTGACTTGGCAAGGGATGAGACATACAACTTTTAAAAATTAGGATTTATTTATATGTGCAAAAACGACTCATAAATAAAGATTTGGGGAATTGAAGCTAGATGAAGTTGTCAGTGGTGATGGGAACAATCCAGGGCAGTGAAAAAGGTAAAGGTAAAGGACCCCTGGGTGGTTAAGTCCAGTCAAAGGCAACTATGTGGTGCAGTGCTCACCTCACTTTTAAGGCCAAGAGAGCCGGCATTTGTCCACAGACAGCTTTCTAGGACATGTGGCCAGATGACTAAATTGCTTCTGGGACAACGGAACACCGTGACGGAAACCAGAGTGCACAGAAACACAGTTTACCTTCCCGTCACAGTGGTACCTATTTATCTACTTGCACTGTTGTGCTTTCAAACTGCTAGGTTGGCAGAAGCTGGGACAGAGCAATGGGAACTCACCCCATCGTGGGGATTCGAACTGCCGACCTTCCGCTCAGCAAGCCCAGGAAGCTTAGTGGTTTAGACCACAGCGCCACCCGTGTCCCAGTAGAATGAGCTGGAGGCAGTGGCATAGAGTGAGTTGCTGGCAGTTGGGGTGGGGCAAGTGTTGCATCCCCCTGGTAGACTGGGCAGCTTGGAGGGGGCACACCTAGGGGGACACGCACCAGGGATGCACGCATGGAGCCCGCGTGGAGGATGTATGGAGCCTGCCTCTAAGAGGCTCCTTGCCTGTTGCCTCCATCCACCTACCCACTAGACCAACCCACCTGTAGCCGTACCTCAGCTGCCAGGGCTTTGTGCCTGTTGTGGGGGTGCCTGATTGTATCCCCTCAAAAATGTGCACCCAGGGCCATGGCCCCCTGCCCTCCCATGCTATGCCTCTGGCTGGAAGACCACTAACTTAAGAGTTGCATTGCTGGCTGGGGCCAAAGACCCATCTAGTCCAGTGTTATCCTCTCACAGTGGTCAACCAGATGTCTATGGGAAGCCCACTAGCAGGGTCTTAGAACAACAGCACTCTCTCCACTTGTAATTCCTCATACAGTGGTACCTCGGGTTACAGACGCTTCAGGTTACAGACTCCGCCAACCCAGAAATAGTACCTCGGGTTAAGAACTTTGCTTCAGGATGAGAACAGAAATCATGCTCTGGCGGTGCAGTGGCAGCGGGAGGCCCCATTAGCTAAAGTGGTGCTTCAGGTTAAGAACAGTTTCAGGTTAAGAACGGACCTCCGGAACGAATTAAGTTCTTAACCCGAGGTACCACTGTAACTGGTATTCAGAGGAATCCTTCATCCAATAACACAGATAGAACAGCCATCATGGCTAGTAACACACATTAACTCGTATATTTTTTAAAATTTTGGGTTGTTGTGTTGTGTTTTTTTTTTAAAAAGCAAGGGACATAAGATGTGCTTGAGAAGAGAGGAGCTGGGGAGAGAAGGGGTGACTCCAATCATAGCGAAGGCGGGGTGGGGCAGGCTGGGTTAGGGGCACATAACACAGACAATTCGTGACTGTGCCTTGTGTCAACCCCTCCTTTAACCTGGGGAACTTCTGAATGCCAGGGAAGCTCTGAGTAAGATATCCTTCATCCATGATCTGATTATGGATGAGGAGGATAATCTGGTCTATATCACTTCGTGCAGCATCAGGGCAGACTTGAGGGTGGGAGAGCAGGGGTGGCTGTAGCCTATAGAGATCCCATCTCTCTCCAGGCTCTCTGCCCAGTTTGGTGGGTGGATGGAAATCTAGAGTGTGTGTTCCTGGCACTGGGGAACTGGGATTTCATTTTAGGAAATCTTACTGATAGTTCTATTTGTATTTTTTATATGTAAAGGGTGTAGTAATTTTTATTATATAAATAATATAATATGTTTTTATAGGTAAAGCACAAAGAGATAAGAAAGAAAGAAAGAAAGAAAGAAAGAAAGAAAGAGTGATTAGTGTTCAGGATTTGGTTAAAACAAACAAATAAAACCCTTGCAATTTTCTTGTGTAGTTTTTCCCCCTTCTATTTTAGTCTTCCTTAGAAACTCATGAACATTTGGTTCTTTTCTAGTGACAGGCTCTGCAATTCTGGTGGTAATGGCATTTTTCAACATTCCAACAGGGTTTGCCATATAATTTCTGGTCATCCAGTTTAAAACTTCTATGAGGTCCTATTTGTTTTCACTCCGCATAATCATGTAATGTGATTTTAAAAAATAAAATAAAAAAGTGCAGTGATAAATGCTGCCTTGACAATATTCTCTTCTATATGAAATTTTGAACATTTGGGTGGGTTTCTTGTGCTTTGCATACATGAATACACACTCTCCTTTCATATTTTCCTACACATGCACACCCATCTCACATTGCTTACGTGAAAGCAGCTCAGCAGCTCATTAGGGAGGTACTCCAAGACTTGGGGAAGAGTTATAGTTTACGCAAGCCTTAATGTCACATTAGACATGAGAATCATGTTCTGCCACTTATCCATGTAAATTATATCAAAATTGGCCTTACAGCACAAGCCTCTCTAGAACAGGATCCATAGCTGGGACAAATGTAATGAAAGGTTACACATTAAATGAAATAAAAATCACCCAGCCGTAGAAATCTCAATTCGCTGTGTGAGGACATTCAGTCTTAGATTTCCCTTAACAAGTCTTGCAGAGAATAGTAATTGAGAAATGTTGTTTCACACTTTTTGCATTTTTTTTTTAATGCAGTGTTTTGGGAAGGCAAACATTTTAGTATCCTGTTATCCTCTGCCCCAAGCAGGAATGCTTACTTGATATGAAAACAAATGATGAATTGTCCTGGTGGAAGAACACATGAGACACCTATCTAAGGCAGGGGTAGTCAACATGGTGCCTTCTGTTGATTTGAGGAAAAATAGGTATAAAGGGAGAATTCCTGGATGCCAAGAACAAAGTTTGGGGCAAATACTTTTTGGTGGCAGAACCCCAACAGAGATTTAAAATCACAAAATATGCAGCAAAGTAAAGTGTGGAAATATACGCAGTGAAACCTTTAAAATTTATCTTTCTAAGTGAGTTCCAAAATAGTCCCCTCTTCCTCCAGCATATGAAAAGACCACACATTTAGTAAGTTAGGGAAACTGAAAACACAAGGCACAGTGCATGGCGTCCAAGTTCCATTCTGTGCAATGGAATGGAAAGCACAACTCATGAGACTCTGAAAGATGGTATTAAAGGTAAAGGTAAAGGTACCCCTGCCCGAACGGGCCAGTCTTGACAGACTCTGGGGTTTGTGCGCCGGGGGCCAGCGCTGTCCGGAGACACTTCCGGGTCATATTGGTACACTCCAAATCATTAGCCCCTTTACGTGCACAGAAAATAATATATCTAGCTGAAAGGCAACACATGGAGATCTGCATTAATAAATGCAATGCATCCTATTATTGCATAAGTATATAATTTTTGAATATTTTTAAAAAGGGTGAATGATCTTAGGAGGGGTGTGGTTGTGCCTAATTTAAAAGGACCCTGCACCTCTAAATCTGACACTACACTGCTGACTACGACTTACACAATCCTTGATTGGGGAGATTCCTGTTTGTGTGGTAGGAGGTTGGATTATATGGAAGTACATTTGAAAGTAGTGTTTCACATCTACAGTCTGAAATGGTTCAGCTTATTCTACGACCTGATTCTGCACATATAGACCAGGCAATGTTATACCAGGAAGAGCAGTTCTAATTCGAGATTTCCTGATGTGAAAGTGGGAGCTTACAGCAGCAAGGAACCATGGGAAGACCTGTAAAGCCAAGTGGTGGCCTTGGCCTTGAGATAACCTTAGGAGCAGCACCTTTAAGCCTCTGAAGCACACCACTGGCCACTTTGAAGAAACCAACTAACTAACAACCAAGCTAACTAACAGCAGATAAATTCTAGCCACATGATACAGAGATCTTTTCCCAGCCCCTGCTGTGCTACAGAGCTTATCAACGAAAGCGGAAATGCTGTGATCCTCTGTTGATAAAAATGGGCAAACATTTCACTTCCTATTTACTCAAGGAATACAATGATTAAGGGTGTGTGTGTGTGTGTGTGTGTGCGTACGTACGTACTGAGGGGGAAAGGAAGCAACAACGTTGGCAATAAAAGGCTCTTTTTCTCTGAATCTAAATTTTATTTCCAAGTCCCAAATGCCATTTTAATACTTACAAACTATAACATTTTCAGAGGATAATTGAGCCGTGTGTGTATTTTTAGGACAAATATTGGGAAAAGCCATGTTCAATACCAATGTCTATACCATTTAAACAATGAAAGCTTCGGGTAAGTAACAACATTTGGACAGCAAGTCAATATGGCTATGAAAGGCCTCCAATAATGAGCAAAGTCAGACCAATATACTGTTTGAGTATTTGGCCTCCCTCCTGACAAAGGTTGCTTTCAATCACACTGTATCTATTACCATATCAATCATCACTCTAAACGGATACAGCATCATCATTGACGAAGGCATCACTTAAAGGAAGGAAACGAAAGGGTTTATAGAGCAAATAATGAAATGTAGGCTGATCAAAGAATGAAAATGACTTCAGATTTGTTCCCGTGTGCTAAATCCTCTGCTTCCCAAACTGAAGTTCACCCCTTTTTCTTGAGAAGAGGTACAAAATGCAGAGGACCCGGCACCACATTCCTAATTATTAAAGATAATGCAATCCGATACATTGTTTGCTACACAAATTAAGATATGGAATTGAACTGATGGAAATGATTTACGTGCAGGATTAAAATATTGGCAGCTTTATAGAGTGAAATGTCACTATACTGCTGTACCTTCAAGTTTTACATTTCCTCCTTTGAATCCTTGTCAGCCTTCATGAACACTAGAGACTTTAATCAATGCTTGCAGTAGCTATAACATAACATTGAATATTTTACCTGTGTAATAATCAAACTGCTGTTTAGCTCGAGCCATAAGGAAAAATAACAACCATATATATTCCAATTGGCAATTTTACAATATAAATAGCATGCCACATTAAAAAAAAATATTCTCACACATATCAATGGATCCTATCTCTTTGCAAAACAGAGTCTGTATTTCACAACAGCTGAAAACTGCCCTCAGGCAATCAGTTCAATTACGGGTGATTTGGAAATCATAAAACTAAAGATGTCTTAGGCATTAATTGCACTTGTAAACAATTTTTAAATTCATATGACGCAAAATGATTAGGAAACAAATATGGTGCTTTCTTGCCATGCTCAGGTGATTGGAATTCAACTTGCAATTTATAGACAATATGGAATTGAGATTAATGTAAAGAAAAAGAAGCTTAGCAGTGCAATCTCAGCAACAGCTCTGAAGAATAAGAATAATCATTTTATTATTTATACCCTGCCCATCTGGCTGGGTTTCCCCATCCACTCTGGGCAGCTCCCAACAGAGGACTAAAAACAGAACAAAACTTCAAATATTAAAAACTTCCCTAAAGAGGGCTGCCTTCAGATGTCTTCTAACAGTCAGATAGGTGTTTATTTCCTTGACGTCTGATGGGAGGGCGTTCACAGGGCGTTCACAGGGTCCACAGGGTGGACACCACTACCAAGAAGGCCCTCTGGCTGGTTCCCTGTAATTTCACTTCTTGCTGTGAGGGAACCGCCAGAAGGCCCTCGGCGCTGGACCTCAGTGTCTGGGCTGAACGATGGGGGTGGAGACGCTCCTTCAGGTATACTAGGCCTGGGCCATTTAGGGCTTTAAAGCTCAGCACCAACACTTTGAATTGTGTTTGGAAACGTACTGGGAGCCAATGTAGATCTTTCAGGACCAGTGTTATATGGTCTCGGTGGCCACTCCCAGTCACCAGCCTGGCTGCCGCATTCTGGATTAGTTGTAGTTTCCGGGTCACCTCAAAGGTAGCCCCACTTAGAGCAAATTGCAGTGATCCAAGTGGGAGATAAGCTAACATTCTGTAAATTAAGAAATCCAGGAAGACATTGCTCCAGTCCACATGTAATGCTCAGTCAAACCATAAGTGTGTGGACTTCTGGAGGGGAGATTGCATCTGATTTGCTTCCTCTTCTGATTCTGCTGTGAATTAAGCAATAGCTTGGTGCCACAGCAGTTGTCTGAATATGGCCTTGTGGGTTGTCTCCTTCAGAACAATGAACAAACCTGGGAATCTAGCAAAATAGAACGTTCCCCTCCTCTCATGTGAGCCCTTAAAACCAGCTCCAGAGCAGTGGGAGACCCTCGAGGAAAGATTTTGGAAGGGCATGTATAGAAGAGAGCATGTAGAAGTTTCTCTGCACCAACGGAGCTCCACTACTGCTGCTTTGGATGCTACCCATTAAATTTTGTCAACCATTCATTTTCCCATGCACACTGAAAGAAGACTTGAGACATGGAGTATGGGATCTGCTTTCCAATGAACCACACTGATCCAATCAAATAATTTCAGATTGAATGGGCAGGTGAGCACTTCTTCAGATGCTATGAGGGTAAACCTATCCTGATACCCCCAAGCTCTCCAGCCTTAATGTATTGGCAGGTGCCTAAAAGGTGCCCTTATCCCAATGCTGCCTCAGTAAACCTTGAGCTTTTTCTCTTCCTACTTCCTCGCCTGTCCAGAGGATGAACAGTTCCTTATGCATTTTTATCTCTTTCGATCTGATCTTTGAACTGTTGTGATTTTGATTTTTTAAAAAAGATCCTCATTGTACATGCATTTGGGGTGGTGATATTTTCCAAAATATAGGATTGACCAAAAGAAAGAACGTAAAATATATAAGATAGACAGTAAATAGAAAATGTCACAAACCATGTTGAGTGTAAAAGGGTTCTGAGCATGGGAGGTCTGAATAAACAAAGCACACTTTTTATTTATCTATTACCATGGCAGCCTACAGATATGTTGTAATTTAAAAGATGCAGAAAACCTTTGGCCCATCTAGTCCCTCCTTCCTAGGCTGCCGTGCTCAGCAGGAAAACCTGATTTCAAAAGATGTATCCTTAAATATCAAATGCTTAATCCACCTCTGCAAGATGGCAAATTTCAGAGCATTTATTCATGGAAGTGGCCTGCATTACTGTCTTCAATTCCACATGTGATCACACACACAGTGGTGGTTCTGTAATATAAAATTTGCAGGACTTCAAAAAGGTTCATTAATCCAAAGTCCATCGCAAATGCAATTTACATTTGCTGTACTCCAGGCCATAGCAGGTGCCACCAGTTTAGGCCAACATGAACTGAAAGCCAGTATGGTGTTTGGTTTTTAAAAAAATAAATAAAAAAGCCCAACTTGATCTTTATTTTGCTCACAGCCAGCATTCATTAGGGCTACAAGGGCAGAAGCTTAAAACAGCACCATAGCATGCTGTTTCTTGTCTTAGGCAGCAATAAGCAACATAATGCTGTGCCCAGTCTCTTGAACACTTCCCTTCCAACCTACAACAAATTGCATATATAGGCACACAGCAGTGACCTGCAATTCTCAAGATGCTTGAAGCTTTGGGGCCCAGTTTTGAGAAGCACCAACCACCGAAGGTCAGAAGCGCTTTTCAGCTCTACTTTTCCTATTTGCTGCTCTCAGGCACCATACCTGTTTTTCCTCCTCCTCCTCTCCCAGTTTCTGCTTATGATGGATGTCTGCTTATGACAAGCTACTTCCCCAGCAGATCTGGCAGAAGCTGAACTCAGGGAGGAAGATGGCAGTTCTGTGGCACTATGGCATATTCTGTTCAAGGTGGACCACGGCAAGCACGACCAGTTTCCTACAAGAGGAAGCAGAAGAAGAACTAGCAGGTGACTCTGTCAGACAACCCTGTGCAACAGCTTATACAGGAGGAAGGGGGTGAATTGAGTCAGCTTGCATTTAAATCTTTAAAGGCTGGAGCAGAGAGGGAAAATTGCTCCATGAAATGCTTGGGCTCATGGAATGGTCTCCTTAGTGCTGCATCAGATTCCTTCCAAGAATTGACCCAGGTCAGCAGCCTGCCCACAGTATTCTGAACTAGTGGACATTTCTAAACCCTCTTCCAAGGCAGGCCATGGAAGGTGTGTTTATAGAACTGTAGAGTTGGAAGGTACCAAGAGAGTTATCTAGTCTAACCCCTGCAATGCAGTCCTGCCCAGTTGTGAGGCTTAAATGCATGAGTCTAAGATTAAGAGTCTCATGCTCTACTGACTGAGCTATATGTCCCCATGACCTGTCACAATGTGCTGCCATCACGTGGAAATCATGGAGATGACATTTATTCCTTGAGCCATTACTCTCCTTTTAAGCAAACAAAAACAAAGGAACAGCCATAACCTTTGAATAGCTGTCTCAGGTTTTTCCATCTCTATCTCTTGATCTGTTTTCATTTCACTCATTACTGTACATTGATCCCTTGCCTTTTCATCCAGGGAGCTCAAGGCAGCATGCGTGGTTCTATCCTTATGACCCAATTTTTATCTGCACAACAACCCTGCAGGGTAAGTTAGTTTGAAAGAAAGTGACTGACCTAAAGTCACCTAGCAAGCTTCGGAGATGAGTGGGGATATGTATCTGGGTCTCTTCAGGCTTAGTCCACCACTAAACCAGAGATATTGTCTGCCCAGGAGCTTTGGCTTCAATGTACATTCTTCATCCATGTTAACATTGTTAACCGTTGGCACACACAGTACAAGAGAGGTTTAAGTGCAGCTTTGGTCTCTTGAGTGTAAGCAGACCAACTCTCCATCCTTATTCACTCATCCCCTTGACAAGTTAGACAAGAATGTATTGATTGAAGTAAGCAAATTTTTACAAGGCTAAAACCCAACCCCACTCTGTGAAGGTGAAAGATCTCCAAGAGGACATTATCAGTTATTTAACCCAGAAGGTAGATTTGTGGAAGAAAGCAAAGGTTTTTTTAAAAGGTGCAGCATCTCCATATGGCGAATCTGGCCTTGAGGAGGTGCTATAAAAATGCAATCTGAAAACAAAATCTCATTCCACCGGGAATCTAATATCTGCTCAGGAGTCAGCCCTCCTGGTTTCTCTGGAACTGCCAACGAAGCTGGTTTAGGATTGTAGCATCTGTGCTCCAACTGGTGCATGTTAAGAGGGTGGGGCTTGATGGTGAGAATGGAACAATGGATTGAAGTAGCACATGGAAACGAATATACATTGAAAACAGCTGGCTATGCCTCCAGACCATAAAAACAGCAGCAAATGTCTTCATGATAACTTTACAGATGATAAGATCACACGGAAAATGAAGAGGGAAGCCATGAAAAGCAAAGCATGTGCTGGACCTGAGCAACATGAAAGGCCAATTCCCCCTAACCAGGCACTACTCAGTTGGAACATTTCAAATCTGTTGTTTCAGTACTGAAGGCCATGGATGCGAGAATCCATTAATTTTTTACCCCAGCTGCAGCATTGGAATTGTCATTTTTCGCTTGCAGTTTTGAGGTATTCAACTCGACAGAGCCTTTAATTCTTCTGTGTCCAAGTGTAGTGTTGGGAGTTCTTGTGTTACGCAAGAATCTAAGTTGTGAACCAGAAGCCCCCAAGTCAAATCATGCAACTGCACAAACTCACTAGATGGCTTTGTAGAAAGCTCCATTCTGTTCTTGCCATCTGCAATATGGGAATAATAACCTAGGTTGATTACTGAGATGATATGTGCAAAATGTAGGTAGGTGCATGTAGGTAGATAGGTAAAGTAAAGTTCAAGTTAAAGGAGCCCTGGATGGTGAGGTCCAGTTGAATTTGACTATAGGTTGTGGCACTCATCACCACTTTCAGGTCAAGGGAGCCTGCGTTTGTCCATAGACAACTTTCCAGGTCATGTGGCCAGCATGACCAAGCTGCTTCTGGCACAACAGAATACTATGACAACACTTTGTGAGGTTCAAATAAACCAAAGAGAAGAGCAACAATGTGATCTACCCTGTCAGCATTGCTGCTGATAAACTGGATCATTTGACTGCCATGCCTTTTCTCTACTAGTCACAAATTCATGAGGTCTTCTGAAATAAGTTTCAAAATTCACCCACCTGCCCACTAATCAAAAAGTCCATTAAAAAGCCAAATGAAGCAACCATAAAATAGCTTTGCTCATATTCTGTGTAGATCTTTTCTTGCACTCTACATTTCCTCCTTTGACAAACATTTTAATGCCACCATTCATCAGTCCAGGGATGTGGCAATACTACAGTATCCATACCAATATATCACTTTCATAGTTATTCATTTCCCCCGAAAAACATGCTGGATTGTTTCTGATGGAGTTCTCATTTGTTTTCAGAGAGTATATTTTACTCCTATCTCTTAAGTGAAATCAGTCACTAGAAGAAAAAGTTTTATTTAGCTGTGATTGCATATTCTATTGAAGCAATACTGGCAAATGTTTATAGTTCTAGATGTTAGGACAGAACCTTCAAAACTCATAGGGTTGTGGTAAACGCTGCTGTTTTGCTTGCCAAACAGAACTTCTCCTTCCTTTCCTCTCCTTTGCAGTCACCCCATTCATCAGGAACATTGGGGGGGAACGAGCAGAGGAAGCTTGAGTCCCATTGCATGTGTGGATCTCCATGAGCACAGCGTTGGATACAACCCATAATATCATAGTTCAATCAAAGTCAAATGGATGTTTTAAAGCACATGGCCCAATCCGCACAAGTCAGTTACTCATAGAACAGCCTCATTCAATTAAACAGGATGCTTTGAGATTAAATTATGTGTAGAGTCTAGACCATAGCTGGTACCCCCATGTATTTAACATACACTATCATCTGCTGGAAGCCAAGGAGTACTCAAGTGATGTGTCCCATCATGGGTCACATCTCTGAGTGTTAAGCCTATGGAAATAAACAAGGTAAGTCAAGCTGGAATATGTATGCTGCTATATGCAAATAAAGCTATATATAAATCTAGTGGAAATATCAATCAAGTGAACTAGAAGTCTCTAACAGGGATGGGGAAACCTGTGGTCATCTGAATGTTGTTGGACTCCAACTCCCATCATACTCAGGGAGGAGGATGAGGTGGTGGTGACCCCAAGCAGTGGAGATGGCGGCTATGGGAGAGCATCCTGTTGCCTCTCCATGGCCTCTCCATGGCCACCACTGCCAGCTTGGGCATCTTGTAGCAAAGGGGCAATGAGGTGGAGAGGCTGCAGCCACTGATGCCCCACCCTGTGTGATATACTGGCTCTGAGGAGCAGCAGAAGGAAGGGTTGCCTGGGCAGGAAAAAAGTGGGAGCAGAGCAGAGCACAGGGAGCCTTGAATTATTTATTTATTTTTTTAAAATGCCTCATGTGTCCATGTCTAATCTTGTCCCTTTCTAAATTGTATTTATTGCTGTAAATCTACCAAAGAATAAAATAAAATAAAGTTGGGAGTAAGGGGTTTTCTTAGGGATGTG
Source organism: Podarcis vaucheri (assembly GCF_965113315.1). Classification (NCBI taxonomy): domain Eukaryota; kingdom Metazoa; phylum Chordata; class Lepidosauria; order Squamata; family Lacertidae; genus Podarcis; species Podarcis vaucheri. The sequence goes on along the minus strand of NC_138766.1, from coordinate 62,748,725 downwards.
GGTGGTACTGTGGTCTAAACCACAGAGCCTAGGGCTTGCCGATCAGAAGGTCGGCAGTTCAAATCCCCTGCGGCAGGATGAGCTCCCATTGCTCGGTCCCTGCTCCTGCCAACCTAGCAGTTCAAAAGCACATCAAAGTACAAGTAGATAAATAGGTACCACTCCAGCGGGAAGGTAAACAGTGTTTCCGTGCGCTGCCCTGGTTTGCCAGAAGTGGCTTAGTCATGCTGGCCACATGACCCGGAAGCCGTACGCCAGCTCCCTCGGCCAGTAAAGCAAGATGAGCACCGCAACCCCAGAGTCATCTGCGACTGGACCTAACTGTCAGGGGTCCCTTTACCTTTTAAGGCGTTTTCTTAGGATGGTGGTGTGTGTGTGCTGGATTCCATTGGTGTGGTGGCTCTTGCCCTTCTGATAGGAAATGCTCTGTGGGTGGGAGACAAAAACATGGGAGGGGGGTTTCGGGGAGAGTCAGTTGGAGAGGGAGTGAGAAATTTACCTTTTTTATCTGAGGACATGTGCAGAGAGAGAGCTGAGAAAGAGACCACAAATTTACTTTGGCTGGGGATTTGAAGGCATTGCAATTCATTGAACTGATGAAGATGAGGACTGTAACGTTGAAATGGATGAACCAGAGAATGTGATGATAATGGGTAGCTTTCAGAAGGACTGCATACATGTTATCTGAGGTTGTGACAGACAGATAAAATTTCTGGGTACAATAAGTGATTGTGCCTTGCAGCAGTTTGTTATGGAACCAACAGGAGGAACGGACCAGTGAGGTTCAAGATATATTGCAAGGGTTAAGTGTCACTGAGCTGCTTAGCTGTACTAACTTTAATCCTATTAGATTCAACATATAGGCACACACAAAACTGCCCTCCTTCCCCCCAAAATCTAACTTTGTCTAACTTCAAAAGGAAAAATTCAGATATGACTAGAAAACTTCAAAGGAAACTAAAAAGATAGTTAGGAAGGTCACTCCCTTCAGGCACCATGGTGGTGTTTAAACCAGCAACAGCACTGCAATAAAACCTCAATTAGATGGTCAGTGTATACCATAAGTCAAAGCTGGCAATGTAGTTAAGTAGCAAATTCAGCGATATACAAGTAAATTAGCTTTGCTTAAAAAACTGGACATTTTGACAAAATTAAGTGCAGTGGTACCTCGGGTTACATACGCTTCAGGTTACATACACATCAGTTACAGACTCCACTAATCCAGAAATATTACCTCAGGTTAAGAACTTTGCTTCAGGATGAGAACAGAAATCGCACGGCGGTGGCGCAGCAGCAGCGGGAGGCCCTATTAGCTAAAGTGGTGCTTCAGGTTAAGAACAGTTTCAGGTTAAGAATGGACCTCCGGAACGAAATAAGTACGTAACCAGAGGTACTACTGTAAACAGAAAAGAGCACAAATGCATTATGTTTAAAAATGCCAAAATGCAGTGCAGGAAAGAATGAGGAGAGCAAATTACAGGAATTATAAAGAGCAACAATAAACTGTTTCTTTAAATATTTAAACCCCTTCAGAGAAACCGTAGCCCCATTAGGTAAGAAAGGTGTAAATGGATTACTTAAAAGAAATCAGAAAGAAGAGAGGAAGAAAATTAATTCCATCTGTCTTTCTTCCATAGGCTGTTGGCTAGGTAAGCAGTTTGATAGGCAATACGAAGCACTCTGTGAAAATGGCAAAAGAGATCATTTGAGAACTAATTGACCGACATCAGTAGCAACAAATCAGGAGATCTCAAATGATACTGTTGCAGAACAATTAGTAAATAAGCATGTAACACAGCACTGGAATATACAGTTTCAGAGGGGAACAAAGGCATAATGATTTGTGTGACCACTACCAAACAAGAAAACTGCATCAGGATCACATTTGGCATTAGTGAGAAAAAAGTGGATGTGTGTAGAGCCACTTTCTTGCTAATATTAACCACATGACCATGGAAGGGGAGCAGTGGCCTATCAGGGCAGCATAGGCAGTGGGTGTTTTCAAGCATTAACAAAAAGCATGAGGGTGTTTGTATGAGCTTTCCTTGTGAGCGCAGTGGAAGGAAATGTGCACAAGGAATTGGATAGTAATGCCAATCTGCATGAATTACCTGCTACTAGATGCAATTGCTGTGAGGGAATAAGATTTTGGTATGTGTTGCTGTTGATGAGTTGGGATGAGAGGTTTCAACCTCCTGGTAATAACCCTGATTTAACAACCTCTATATCTTGTCTATGTACACAACAATGAACATGCATGGTCTGAAACAGAAAGTCCCCGGAACGGCTCAAATGTTTGGCTGAGCTGGTGTTTAAAGTATTCGACATATAGTTTGTGCTTAACGTTTCATACATCCGGCAAAATTGGGTGTGCTCTTTTTAGTGTGACACATACTTTGTTTGCCTATTCTGATAAAACTGAGGCTTTCTTTTTTTTTACAATTTCTTTTTATGCACATCCAAGCCACTGCATGCAAAACCCTGTTATTATAAATACTGCATTGTGCTATCATAAATAATTGATTTTTGTCACAAAGCTATTTAGAGGGCATAAAATGGTCCTCAAACTCACAGAAGAATGCAGCATAATTCTTTTCACTCCTGTTGTCTTAGTGTTGTTGTAAACACCTCATGTTTACAACATTGGCTCTATTTTTTTACCCAGGATGAGGCATGGGGAGGAGATCGTGGGGTACCAGGAAAAGACTCAGGAGGTGTGTTTGCCGCCTCCCCATTTGCGACTAGTGCATTAAAGCTTAGATGTATATAAAATAATAATTATGTGGCCATTCACCAAATAGTGTTGATAAACACCATGGAATCCATAATTGGTGAGTTAATTGGTCAGTAGCCACAGTACTTACTAAGCCTAGTAGGAGGAGTTGTGTGACCAAGAAGTTTTCCTAATTCAGAAGGAGAAATGGCTCTCTAAGAAATAATCTTCACAAAAGAACAGACTATGAAGGCTGGAAGAGCAGTTCCCCCCACCCAGAACCACATAAACACAACTTGCTGTTTAGTTTTAGTTTGCATACAAATTAAAACTAAAAAGCAAGTTATCTATGTGTGGTTTCCAAGCTTCTCCACTTCTGCAGTTTGCTCTGTATATTTCCTGCTGTGCCTCTCACCTGTGAGCTAGAGACAGACAAGACCCCCGGAGTAGACAAGTTACCCTCAGATGCGACCATCTCTAGAGAGAAATGCTTGTTGCCAGAGGACAATCGTTCATAATGATCAAATCCAGGAGCGTGAAGATCCTGTGCTATTTTGTGCAAAAAAAAAAGTGCACAGGACATTTCACATTAATTTCAAACTAGGGACATTCTGCATTCTGGACATATTTCCAGGTCAAATACAATACAAACAAACAAACAAACCCCACCAACTCTTTCTCAGCTCATGGTTTGTGTATTTGGCTCCTGTTTTCCCTCTCTCCATAAAACCACCAAAAAGAAGACAGATAAGGAGAAAGAAGAGGAATTCCCCCTCTTTTTACTTTCTGTGTGCTAGTCATGCTTCCTTGCTCTAAAAAACTAAGGAGATCCAGTCATGGAAGCAGTGTTCCATCTGCATAGAATTTCCTGAGCAAAAGTATATCCAACTTGATATGTTACATGTCTTTTATGTGGATGTGCATTCAAATGTACAGGGGAATGCACCAAAGGGTGTACATGCAGTTGGCACTGTGTCAAGGGACTTGTTTAAAGCAAGGATGGAGAATCTGTAGCCCTCTAGCCATCCCAACAGCCCTCCGTATAACCAGTGGTCTGGGGTGATGGGAGCTGTACTTGAACACCACAAGGAGGGACATAAGTTCCACATTCCTGTTTTAAAGGATAAGGTTGGGATAGAAATTGGGCTTTCAAGCACCTGACTGAAAGGAAGCAAGAGGCAAGCCATTTGTACAAGCCTAACTCCCCAATCTGATGGATGACTGCTTGCACTGACATGCTGTTCTCTTCTGAAATTGATGAACAACCTTGGTCCTCACTGGAATTTTGGGGAAAACACGATTGGTTAACAGGATTTCCCTGCATATAGCTGTGGTTCCAACCATCTGTAGGGATCTCGTCTAGTTTTACTTACTTCCAGTTTCGATACTTAATATGCCCATATGTATCCTGTTTATTATTGATAGCTCAATCACTCCCACTCCATTGTCTCATTAACTTCTTTTTTAAAGGTTTAAAAAGGTAAAGGGACCCCTGACCATTAGGTCCAGTCGTGGCCGACCCTGGGGTTGCAGCGCTCATCTCGCTTTATTGGTCGAGGGAGCCAGCATACAGCTTCCGGGTCATGTGGCCAGCATGACTAAGCCACTTCTGGCGAACCAGAGCAGCGCACGGAAACGCCGTTTACCTTCCCGCTGGAGCGGTACCTATTTATCAACTTGCATTTTGATGTGCTTTTGAACTGCTAGGTTGGCAGGAGCAGGGACTGAGCAACGGGAGCTCACCCTGTCGCGGGGATTCGAACCGCCGACCTTCTGATCAGCAAGCCCTAGGCTCTGTGGTTTAGACCACAGCGCCACCTGTGTCCCTATTTTAAAGGTTTATGTCCACTCAAATAATGGTTGGATGTGTGCTGAGCAATCAATTAAGTAAAGATCAGCATGTATAGTTAGCAGCCTTGAGTCATGTTACCAGTGAAGAAAATGATGGATTGGCAAGGCTTTTGTGTCTACTCTGTGCCTCCCACTTTGCATGGCTTCAGAAGTTACTTGTTGACCTCCAGGAACTTGAAGGTTTGAGTTTTTACATAGTTTGCTAAGCAATATTTTCCTCATAGGCTGCAAACTGTAAAATGTCCAGTGTCCAACCTTCCATGCCTGGGGTGATTTCACTTTCCCATGCTGGATGATTTTTTGTTTGGCTACCATTCTGACATTTTCCATTAAGTGCCTATGTACCCAATTACAGCATTGGCATATTCTGTCTCGAGAAATCTATCTGACACTAAGTTAATTCTAGTTTGTATTTCCTTCCAGAAGGGTTTGATAATTGGGCATTTCCACAGGACGTGTATCAAGTCAGCCTGTGCCCTTTTGCACCTCCACATTTAAAGCACGTGAGCGGCGAAAAGGTTTGGTGTAGTATTTTTGTCGTCGCTGAATTAGGTGGCTGGCTTAATGCCGTGTAGGGCTTTTGTCCATTGTGCAGGCATTAGGCAGGTCTCCAGTGCTTCACTTTTGTTCGGTTGGGTCCAGCACGCTACGGAATAAAGTGAAGGTTCAATTGTTTATGTACATCAATGACTGTCATGGGTTGGCCTGCAGAGTCTCAGAACTTCACCCATGATAGCAGCTTGACATAAAGTGGGCTGAGAGGGCTATCCCTCAGAGAGATCAAGTCCACTTCAGAGTTTGAAAGCACCATTTTCTTTCATCTCTCAGCTCCTACTCCTGTAGCATTTCTAAGTGATACACATCTCTTATGATTCACCTTGTGTCATTGTTACTGAATGTAAATGAGTTCATGCTAAACCAAAGAAATGTTTGCTTGTTTCTTCTTGCTGTAACTGATATCAAATGGGTAAGCTGCTGTCTTTATTACTAGCTGAATACTCTGATCAAATTTATGAAACCATCTAATCAGCAAATATGATATTGCTAGGATTTTTTAAAGAAACTTATTTTAGTTTACGTGATATTTCTGGGATTTCAAAAGCTCATTTAATGCTTCGAATTTTGTGTTTCAGTTCTAATCAAAGGACAACAGAACTTTGTATGCCATCCCATTTATGAACAATTAAATAAATCTTTTAACACATTTTATTTTTGTTTTGGACAGTATTCGCATGTCAAAATGTCTATAACTCATTTTAGATTTCAGAAAGTCAAAAGCTCGTGTATGCACAAATCTGGATATACTATTTTTTTCCTGTTTTTTAAACTTCATCTCTTTTGTATTTATTCTTTCCCCTGCACAACTGAAAGGCATCTATAAAGCTTTATCTATAACTAACTTCCCTATATTATGCCTTGGTCAGTCTAAGCTTGCTTATGGGACTTTTTCTATTAAGTGTATTTAGACTGCAGCTTTGGTGCCCACTGAAAGCAATGGAAAACTAGTTTAGGCTAGTTGCAATCTGCAGTCAACATGTTCCACTAGTTTCAATGGCACCCAGCTATTCATGACCTCTGCTTCTAGTGTTCAGGCATGAGAGGCATTACTTATATAGCCAAAACAACATCACAAGAGGGCACTACTTGCAGGCTTAGCAAGAGTCCCTAAGCTTACAGATGGATAGATGAGAGAGAGAGAGAACAAATCCTAATGGGGAGGGATTTCCCCCCAAGTAGGCCAATGAAGACTGATGTTCAATTGACATGGCTTTTATAGTTGTAGTTGTTGGTTGTTGTTTTATTGCTCTGTAAGTTGCCTTGCGATTTCTTTGAAATGCAAGGTGCATACATATTTCAATAAATAAATTAAATAAATGCTGAGTGAGCCTGGAAGGCTGACTGATGGGGTGGGTAGAGAAACTGGATGGGAGCGGGGGATGTAATGGAATACCACAGAAAAAGGCATGGCCAGCTGGCTGGCTGGAGCACTGAACAGGAACACTCCATGCTGCAACGCTTTGCCATAACTCCTATTGAAATGAAATTTAAAAAGAATATTAGCTAGATTGCTAATTAGCCAGACTGCTTGCTAGCGGGATCAGAGTCTCGGTGTTTTGTGGTTCAGCACCGTGAAAAGTAAACAAATCAAATATTTACAGCCTGAATGTATGGATGTTTACTCTGAAGTAACTCCCATTAAGTCAAGTGAAGCTCATTTCCAAGTATGTGCATATAGCGTTGCAGCCTGCAAGTTCTTCAATGGATCTGTTTTGTGAAAGTTAGCCCGTGATTATGTATAGGTAACAAATCATTCACTCTAGTGATGAAATCAGCTCATTACTACACTTTTGGAAAAGCTAGTACCCATATTCTGCGATGATACTATGCTTGGATTAAAATAGTGAATAATTGTGCAGCGTGGTTGTAATGTGAAAGGAACTTTTTGGGTTGTGCTTATTTTTGATATTAATGAAATTTCACAAGATTCCCTTTATTCCTGGCTGTTATAATATGGCATTAAAGCTATGTGATAATTAATAGAAATTGACCATTATCCCTTTCCCTCTCAATACCTACTGGTGGTTTTTGTTACCCAGAAGCTTAAACTTGGTTACAATACACAACTACAATTGTACTTAGGCAAGAAAATCTATTTTAAGAACCCAATTATGGGACAATTCAGCAAGCGATTTCACACATAAATTCAAGCAGCTGAAGCCACCAACCCCTATATATCTTATACGGTCCACTGGATGATGGTTAAAAAATAAAGTGATGTCAGGGAGGCTATGACACATTGAACTCACGACTTAAATCACTAGAGCTCTCCAGCATCTTTATTGTATGAACTGAACTTGGATATGCTGCCTCTTAAAGATTCACAGTCAATTATTATTGATAACTTTTACAGTTATGTGATAATTCCAATATATAGTGTAATTATAGAGATGTTAAACAAAGTTCTCATGAATGACTTTCAATGGCTATTTTGCTAAGCAGTAATATTGGCACTGAACCTGGTAATGAATTACATAATCACAAGAGTAAGAATTCATTATTGAAACAATAAGAAGTATTAATGGAGCTTTCATTTACATATATGAAACAGGTGTTTCGTTTACAGAAATAGACGTCTTTACAGTAAAGCTGATAAACATTCACACATATTCCTTTATCAACCCAAAATGCAAACATTTAGAAGTAAAGTTTCATTACATCCAAACGCACATGTTTATTAGGGGTCTGAGAGATTGATGGACTTACTAAAGTTTTTAAGAAGCAAGCCTGCTTTGCACAAGTCACGTTCCAAAGAAATACTACTTTGAGTCATTAATGATTAGCACAATATATGAAATTATGGTATAAGCCTCATGCCAGAGAAGTTAGCGGAAATGTTTAGCAATGGTGTTAATTGAGTTAGGATTGTACCTTTGGCAGGTACTGACAAACAAGCAAACTTCAAAATTAGTGGGCTTCTTTTAGCAGAGCAAGATGCATTAAAAGAGAACTATCTAAAGTTACAATCCTGTGCACAGTTGGACTGCTTATATGCTATTGACTTCAGTAACTGCAACCCTAAATCTCCATCCATTTTTCTGTTATTTCCATATATATATATGGAAATAACAGAAAAATGCAGGTGTGTTCACTTTCGTAAAGGCAGTGGCATCATAATTCATTTTCAGATTACTTCATTTATAATGGGCTCAAATACAGCTCGTTACAGCTTTTATTTTGCATTTCCAAATATTAGGTTTCATTTCAACACGTTATCCCTGCAAGAAAAGGAACAAATTGGGAAGTTAGTAGCAGTATTCTTGTATGCTTAATAAGAAGCATATCAGGTTTATCAGATTTGAAATATGCATAGAACCTTGAACCTGATTCATTTTGTGAATCTCTCTCTCTCTTTCTTTTTTGTTTCACTTTCTCAAGTTCTCCACTGCTTAATTTAGAAAGAAACTTCAAAGATGCAACTGACATCTTTGAAGCGTCGTACGGAAACGGAATCTGAATAGCCCCTTTTACAAAGGCTCGAATCCAGGATCTAACAAGGCTCAAAAAGCAAATGACCCTGCTACTGCTCCTTACTCAAAAAGGGTCAGGCAGAGTTTTGCATGTACAACACAGCTAACTTTGAAATTCTTCCATATGATATGGAATATTCCGTTATAATGAGTGCCATGATTGTTAGCCTGCTGTTTAGAATTTAACAGAGAATTTTAACATCAGCCAATTTAAAATGCACATCTCATCAGAACCTGAACTGGCTCATAACATGGTTGCTTTCCCTCTATAATCCCATCTCTTTTCTTGCTTCGAACGAGCCTTCAAAACGAGATAAAGAGGAGATCATTTAAACAAGGCCAAAGGAAGCAAAACTGGTCCTGTCAGCCAAGAGAAGGTGCATGTTCCTGGCTCAATATTCACCTCTTGAATAGATTTCATTGCCATTTGTCTTGACATAAGCAGCCAGATTCCGCTGCTCTTTATTTTTCAGAACGCAGAGCCTGAGACCACACAGCATTGGTGCTTTTTTTCTCTCCTTCCAAGCTAACTGTACTTAAACTTTGTATCTGATCAACTTAAGTGTATTGGATTTGAAAACAGTTAGTCAATTGTTTTCAGTCCCTAGGTGGTGGTTTATGGTAATGTTTGCATCAATACTAACAAAAGCCATACTGCAGTACAAAGTACATCAAGGAAATGAAAGACAAGGCTGCCTGTTGTCAGCTCTGTCTACAATAAAGGCAGGATTCAGGACTAGGGCAGAGATCGTTACAGAACCACAAAAATGAATGAACCACAGAAACCAGAGGGATGATGGTTCACATCAAAGGTGTGGGGACTGGCTAATGGACAAGGTTGCACACAGGCCACAAGACACGTAACCTGGGCTCATCTGGCTACACAAAAAATGTCACAAAGGGGGGAGAAAAATATCCATGAAAACATCCCGATATGGTCTCATAGAATAACCATGAGAGCTGAAGGATGCTGTTCAGCTGGCTGTTTAAGGGAAGCAACCCATCCTCTTCAGCGAGAGGATATTTGTTTTCGACCCTCTGATGTTTCTTGAATTTCAGGGTGGGATTACAGGTGCAGATATTTGAAATGATCTGAAGCATAAGTAGTTAATTGAAGCATCCTGAAGTTCAAACATTTCTCAAGACAATTTATTAATTCCAAGTAGCATTACATGCAGAAAAACATATTTCTGTACTTTAAAAAAGCCCAAACAGAGCAATCACAATAATGATAAAAGAGTAGGGATATATATATATATATATATATATATATATATATATATATATAATTTCTCACTTGTCTGGGCCTTATCATATATAATTTAGAAGAAAACAATTAAAGGAACTAAATGCTGCAATAATATGACATTCATACAATGGCATCTATTAATATAAGGCAGTAGTTATCCTTTATTTGAAGCCTAACCTCTGGATACCTGCTGTGCTGCTAGATGCGAGAATGTCAGAGAAAAATAAGTGAAAGCATATCTCGTCATGGGGTAAATTGCCTGTTGAAAAGAATTGTGCTTAGTTTCTCATTTGAATGCCGCTTTCTGCAAAAAGAAAAAAAAAGAAAAAATGAAAAAAAGAGAGGGGGAAATAGGAAGGATTGTTATCAAGGTACAGACTAATCTTTTCTGGCCAAATGAGAGTGAGAGAGAAAGGGGGGCGGTGAGGATATTCATTTGAACAAAAGATGCAATCCAAAAGGAAAGGGGGAACAACATCTCTCTTCTCCTTTGTGTTATATTCCTATTTCAATATACGTGAGGGTTTGTTTTTTGGTTTTTTAGCATCAGTGGACTAGTTGCAAGAACTAGAGCAAAGTTGCAAAGCTAATAAGAAACACAGAGCACAGAGAAACCCTGAACTTTTATTTCATGATTGGAGATATTCTTCACGTCTCATTAGAAAGATTCATATAAGGAACTTACACACAGATACAAAATAATGACATTACAACTGCTTGAAGTGTCTTGTACCAGACGTTGTGCCATGAAATGGTACACAATATTTCACTGTCCATTCAATCCTCAGCTAGGAAAAACAACAACAAAACAACAACACACACACACACATCATCACTAAAATAAAAATAAGTATCTGGCTGTAGCAAGCTTTTTAATTAACAGTGTGGGTGAAGTAAAATAACTTAATATTGCCAGATATGCTATATATAATTTCACATCCTCCTCCCAATGTTCTAAGCCAATAGATTTCAGAACTATAAGCTCTACAGTAAATAATGATTCTCTTCATATCTGATATATAATGTATCTTGACTTTAAGCAGATGATATCAAAAGAAATATCAGTAAGTTAATACTAAAGAATACAAGTCAAAAATAACACAGACCCTGAAATAACCATCTTTACTTGACCTACCTTATCTGTTGCAAAATGCAAAGTCCCTGGAGAGGCCTTTGACTAATTTTCCTAGTAAAGTCTTCAATGACATATAACCATCAAGAGCTGAATTCACAACTTAGCCATTTTACATAGACTATCATTTTCAGGTTATAGAGGTTATATTAGAACTTCCCAATATATACTGTGCAAGGAAGCAGTTTTATTTTCAAACAAAACCGCCTGCATTTAATTCACAGCATCACCCCAGTATTGTCTATATATCTAGCGATAAGCACAAAGTTCATAATTTTGCTTTCTAGAAAGTAGTCGTCGTTTGGAGTTCTTAAATTGCATCAGACAGTTATGTTAAAATATTGCAGTGCTGTAATTTTTAAAGAACTTTTTAAAAAGCCAGCCCACTGCAGCAAATTAAACACCCTGCACAATATTATTTTTGAAGCAAGTTATTAGTACAGCTTCTTGCAACAAGGCATAGTTTGTACCTACGTTGCCAAATTTCATTACAGGAAGAAATTGCTCCAGTTTTATACAAAAAATCCCCAACCCATTCAAAATGACAAAATGTGTTTGGATAGAATTAAAAAAAAAAATTCAAGGACATTTGAACGTTAGCTGTCATTATGGTCCAATACACTATTTATTTCTTTGGTATGCATCTCCTGACCTGTATATAAAATTCATAGTTTCAGAAGTGACATGTGCAAGCCTTGGACAACTGGGGAAAAGGCATATTTCCTGACCTTGTAACCATAGCAACCACTTGCTGATTGGTAGCAGGCAGGCGTTCCATCCTTTACCACTGAAGGCAAGTATGTAAGATTGCTGGCTTTGTTTGTGGTTCTTGCTTTATTTACATGCAAACATGAATGCCAGTCTTAAAAACCACTTGCTCTGCAAAAATCTAATGTGGCCAGAATGGGAAAGAGAGATTGGGGTGTGTGGGTGTTCTGCAGTAAAATTAGCACAAACATTAATTGGCTGCATCACATCCCATTTAAGCAAATCAGCACGTGCCACCAAGTTAGAAAGACCCGCATAATCTTTCATTGGGTTTCTAGGTTTTAGGTGATCACGAGGCCTCTCATTTTGTTGTTGTTTCAAATTGAAATAAAATCCCCCTTTATTTATTTTTAGTTTATGGGTAATGAATGAAAATGGCAAGTATATTTTTACTGGCTTTTTTTTAAAAAAAAGAAATCTACGTAAGCAATGCGTGCAGGTGGCACAGAGACTAATAATAATAATAATAATAATAATAATAATAATAATAATAATACTTCCCCTGGGATACTGCCACTAAAGTAAATGGGTCTACTCCAGGAAAAACAAGCAACACATGGCAGAGTTGTGTTCTTGCACTGCTTTATCCTGGGGTAAAGATTTTAAATCTTCCCTTCTAAAATCACAAGCTTTCAGTTCAATAAAACCATATGAAATTAGTTGGGTACTCTTAGCAGAATGCAGCCGAATCTTCTATGACTAACAGTCCAACATTCTCCCCCTCCTCACTACCCCCACCTTTCCCCTTTTCCACATATGCATTCCCTATAAAAATGAAAATGGGATTCTATATAATGCAGTGCTGGATGAATAATCTATCCTCCACAGCAGCATAAAGCTCAGCAAGTATGGAGATGCATTTGTATTTACTCCTGTTGTTTATATACAAGATTCATCTCCAGGTCAGGGCTGCCATTAGGGATAGAGGAGCAAAGGGAAGACAATTCTTTGTTCGCGATATAGAATTAGGGGGAAAAAGTCATCCACGTTCTGTTCTAAAGTCACACACTTTCTATTATAAAATGTTAATTTATCCCCCTCCAGTGATTGTTTTTACATCGATTGTGGAATCTCCTGTTCAATAAGCTAAACACTCTTTTATTTCAAAATTGCTGGTCATGTATATTCACCCACACACCACTTTAACTGACGTGACAATTTTTACTCATATTCAGGCATATTTGTTTCAAAAGGCACTCTTTGTTTTATATAGCATTAGTTAAGCATTGTAAAGAAAGCTGTAAAATTTCTTTTCAAAAGATATGCTATTTCTATTATTATTATTTTTTAAAAAATCATTTTGCTCTAAAATGAACAATCTGTGAATAGATTTGGATGAAATCTTTATAGCATGCAAAAGAAAGAAAGAAAATGTCCAGGAAACTGCATAACCACTCTGCATTTTTGTATGAAAATATGTATTAAGATGAGGGAGAAAATCTAAAAGAAACGATAAATACAATGTTCATGCTGTGTCCATAGTTATAGACAGCTACTTAGGCTCAGATGGACACATAGGTGATAGGAAAATAATTATTATATTCTGTCTTGGGGGGAGGGACCCAATCATATGACACATATCTACTAAGCCGTTTAGATCCTGATTCTTCTAGCACATAACAGTAAAATGTGTTTATACATTTTACACTAATATTACTGATGTGAATAAACCTGTATATGTCCACTTCATGCACTAAGCTTTGTTTTGCACACCTGAAATTTTAACCCAGTCTCTATATCCTGCATTACGTTTTAAGTCAATCCATTTAATAGAACCATCTCTTGTTGAGACCTATTTAAACATTCTGAAATGTAGACATGCCATTGCTTTCTTTTACAAATAGAGGTAATTGTCTAATGTGTTCGATTAGAAACTATCCCAAAGGAGATACAATTAAAAGGCAGCTTTTCTGGGCATAATTCAAGTTCCGAAACATTTTTTAGTAAACATTTTTGGTTGTATATAATTTTTCTATCTCATACCTGATTCCAAACATCCTAAGAAATGGGGCAATGGGTGGGGGGGGGAGAGGGGATCTTTTGATGTATTTAGCATAAACTCCCTATATATTAAATGTAGAAATCGCCCCAGTGCTTATCTGCAATCTTTTCTTAATTCAAAAATTTTAAATTGCCGCGTTTTGAAAGGATGAGAAACTAAAGGTTAGTGAAATATTTTTTAAAAACATAAAGGTTGTACTCTTTGCCTTTACTAGGATGCTACAAAGTTCATTCTCAGCTGTGTGCTGTGTTAAATAATTTTATACACTAATGTAAAATATAAATTAAATCCAGACTGATTTTTTTTCTCTCAGACTAGGCTCTGTAGCCTACATAAAAGGCTGCACAATTGTCAGAAATGTTGTCAAGCCAAATGCAAATGTAACATATGTGCATCTTCTGTCATTAAAGAAAGTGTAAAAGATGCGCTGCATTATCCAGTATTTCCTGTAAATAATGCTGATTAATACAAGCCTTTACTAGTTGCTGTTTTTATACCTTGCAAACTAAAGAGAGACACTAATTTTAACAGAAAGCATTGTTTGTATAACCTAGTTATTCAGATATGCTGCTAGGATAAAATTCTTGAAGGGTACAACTAATACTCAGTGTACCAGGGTCCTGAATCTGATCTCCCCCTGCACTCTTTGAATATCTAAGCAAGCATGTTGTATTGTATTAATATCATAATTCAAAGGGAAATTTATTAAACCCTCCTCCTCCAAGCATTCTCATCAGAGCTAAAAGTTGCAAATTCTAAGTGGCAGAGCCTAGACAGTAATATCAAATTTTAATAACAATTTCTCTTCTTCAGTCAGAGCTACAGTGAAGAAAAGCATAAATCGCTGTGACTGACCGTTAGTTGTTAGAGAAGCAATCTGACTTCCCCACACCCTTATTTCAGTTCGCCTGTTCTGTTCCTCAGCTGTATTAATGATAGCATGAAAGGTCACATGATAAACGAGTGACAAAAATATCAAAACATATTAGCCTGTAGCTTTGTTATCAGTGTATGGCAGAGATGACAGAAAATTGTATTTTTTCCCCTGAATAATTTTGCCTTATATTTTGCTGGCTAGGCAGAGTGAATTAGGGAGAAATTTCTGCTTCTGACTGTTTGTCTCCTTTTCTGACATACTTGAAGTAATAATGTGCATTAATAATAGGGTGTATGCACAAGGAAAAGGTAAGAATTCAAAAGCAGACAGTCTGATTCAATTCTACAAGGTGCTATCCTTGTTTTTTTTTTTACCGTCTTGCAAAAACAATTTCTGTTGAAAAATATGCACAGTGCTGAATATTATTAATGCTAATAATGATCCAATGTGTACTGTAGTTGGAACAAAATGAATGGTACACATAGAACAGCAATCAGAAAACAACTTTAATGCAATGAGACAATATTGCATACTTCTATGCTACAAATGCACACATATCCTCTAATTGAATAAAGGCAGGCCCATCAGCGCTTGATCCAGCCCCTCCTTATGTGGGCCGAATGATTACAAATTAGAGACCGTTATTGCCCCTGCTGGTTTACAGCCCGGCAGAAATTGCAGACCCTGGGGAGATGAGGTTAGCAATGTTGGAAAGAGAAAATAGAAATTTGCAGGAGCCTATCAGTCGCCATGGTAAGTAGCTAAGTCCCAGTTTCTTTTTCCCCTGGCAAAGAGAAGCTCAGCCCTTAAGCTCCAGCACATCTGAAGGTGTTGAGTAAAGAACACTTTGAAAAGCTGTGCAGTTGTTCAGATCACAAGTCAACCATGGAAAAAAGGAATAATTGCAAGCTTAACAAACAGAAGCAGCATGCACATGCAAAATTCCCGTTTAGTCGCAACTCATTGGCCATGTTTGAAAGTAATGCTAAACCATGGTTTGCTTGTATGCCTAAACTTGCTGTCCTGAGCCACAGGCCCAAACCGAAGGCCTGTGTGAGTGGTCTGATGCAGGGATACCAAAGAAGGATGCCAAAAATGTCAGAGGATCGGTTCCAGTGCTTTGTTAGAAGAAAGTTTAAATTTACAAATGCCTTAAAAAGCCTTGCAGCCTTGACTTGGGTGAACACTGAAACAGCAAGTGTTTGTCATGATTGTCTGCACCGAGGCAATTATATGCATTACTTATAAAGAAAACATCATACATCAGTCTGCCCAGAATCTCCCATCAGTCCACCCAGGACTAATCTACACTGGTGAGTTACAAAGTTAAAAATGTGTTATAAAAATGTAACCAGGGGGCACTGTAGAGCAGCATACTTTCACCAATGGGAAATTGCATTGGGAGCTATATATTTTTATAGTGTATATAGTGTTTTAAATAGTGTTTTCCAGATCAATGTAGATCCAGCCCTAGTTGATGAAAGAATAGGTGGTTGGCATCCAAGTCTTACGGATAGCTCCCTTCCCTAGGCTAATAGCCAAGCATCCCAATCCAACAGATAATAGCAACAAAACAAATTAATAAGCATACATCAAAGCAAGGGGATAAACATATGTGAACGCATTCTTGCACCAAATAACAATTGGTCCTGGGATTATCTTGACTACCAAAATGACGTTTACAAGTCTTCCGGAGCATTTTCACCATTTGATTCTACACACTCACTGTGGCCAAATGTTTTGTTTGTGGCCCGCAAATCCTATCTATGGTTTGAAGCTGATTTGTGAATCTTGGTTTAGTTATGGTTTGCCATTATGACTGAACCCACTATCCTGACATTATGCTAGTTTGTTTCAGCAGTTCAGCCCAACTGACTACAGAGACACGGGGCACAAGCAGTGAGAAAATGAAACTATTCACATGGCTAAGCAATTCTTATTTGGTGCTTTTCCAGATCTTGCCCTCCCTTCTCCTTCTTGCCTTCCAATAGGCTCTTTTCTCCACCAACCTCCTTCCCGGCAAACTGTCCCTGCTCTGGTATCTCAGACACAAAGGGCCAAATTTTGGATCAAGGTGTCAAGGACTAGGCAGAGCAGGAATGGTGGCGTCCACTTCCCTATCCTGAGCTTTCCAGGGGGGAGGAAGAGGAAGACAGTATAGATTTACAACAGGGGTTTGAGGGAGGTAGCAGCTCAGAGGCAGATGAGGGGGAAAGCTGGGAAATCATGGGAGAGCCAGAGCAACACCTGACTGACACATTGTCATTAGAAAACATTCCAGACCCTCTGGAAGCCGCACCTCCCAGAACCTGGCGAGCCTGAAAAGTAGGAGAGCAAAGAGCTCAAAGACAGAGGGCACATAGCAGCACCCGTAGAATTGACGAATGAGGAAGTAAAAGAGACAGGGGGTGGGGTGGAGATTCACTCAGGACAACGCCATTATCCAAGAGGCTGGGTTCTATAGCCTCTCTCTGTAAAGACTGAAATAAAAAAGGATGGTAAGAAACTTTTCTTTGTCTTTATACTGTCCTGGGAGCCGCTGACAGCATCCTGACGCAAGGTCTTTGTTGGCTTATAGATCAGCCGGGTGGTGCAAAAGAAACTCTAGAAGATGTTCCACAGTTAGGCAGCATTTAAGTAGCTTTCCATGGAAATGGGCCTGAAGGGGATTCAGTCATTCAACTCAGCAGTGAGAAAATGAACACTTTTTTTTTGAAAAAAGAATGAATGAACACTCTGTAGTAAAACAGTCAACCATCTTGTTCTGTTATAAACTAGACACCATCCACCTGGAAAAAGAGAGGCATTGGCAGAGGACTTGGTGCCCCAGATCCAGACAAGCATCAGTGTCCAAGACACATGGTTCTGACACCCGTTAGGCAGACCTCCTCACCTGCACTTGGAATATTTGGACACAGAGCTTTGCTAGCAAGGCCATCTTTAACACCGATGCTTATACTGAGGCCATCCTTGGCAGCTCCCCAAGCCAATCTGCCCCTGTGATGCCCTCTGCAGAAGCAGCCTCACCTTCTCCAGGAGAGATTTGCATTCTCTGAGACCACAGGGTCTCCTCCACTCATAGCTGTATAGTTGCGTCCAAAGCCCAATGGGAGCGTGACAATACAAACTGGCCAAATGTGCCAGTAGGCATGCAACCAGTCAACTCACCTGAGGAGTGCTTAGGTGAATTACAGAACCTGGGGCTCTGTGTAAAGAGAATAAGCACATCCCCTTAGTGTACAGCTGGGGACCAGGTTACTAATTTACAGGTCAGAGGTTCTGAAGTAGAAATGAGATAAGAGCTACCTGGGCATGCTGGCATGTGGAGACTGGCCAAAATCCTTAAGGAGAAGAGTGTACAGGTTCCCTTGCCCATTTCTGTAACCAGATTATGAGAAGGGAACTGGTCACTTGGTGAATCCATGGAAGTCTTTGACAACTGCAATGGTTATATGGGATAAAAGTTAAGATATAGCAGTGAGGGAGGATTGTGTAATTTTTTCTCTCTTTTCTTCTAGTTTCTCTCTTATTCTAATTCTTTGTAAATCAGTTCATTCTTTTTATAATATCATGAAAAAATTCAAAACAACTTTTTTTTAAGAAAAGGACTAAGGTTCTTATCACACAAGCAAAAAAAATCCACAATTGGTTTGAATGTCTGTTTGTCCACCCCAGCCCTCATGAATATCAAACTTTTATCCCATATGGAAAAAGGTGAGCCTGCCCAGCTCTCACCTGGGAGTATCCCTCTCTTCTCATAGCATCTCACCCTGTGAGATCCCCCCTTCCCCACTTCTCATACAGGGTCCTTCAAACTATCCTTCAATTTGAAAAAGAATATCAGGAAGTATGTGTGAAGTCCTATTTTCAGCAAACTATTCACACCAACACCTCAGACAACTTGTAAACTTTACTATAATTCAGAGCCTTTCCAATCTTGGTTGTTGTTTTTTTATGAATTGTCGAACGAGAGAATCCACCATCTCAGATTTATCCATTCAGCTTTAAATATTCTAATCATGTGGTTTCCTAGACATACTGAGATGTGTCAGCAGGTTGTCAGATATAACCCCAAAATATAGGAAAACTGAGTTGGTTACTGGAGCATGGCTTCTTAAAGCTGTGTTTTAGCTTCTTGTTAGGCTTTAAATGCTGATAGTGAGAGTGATGAAGCAATGTCTACTGCCCAAGTTTTGGTGACTAAGAATCAACTATAAATTCCCAGTACAGCACTCTTCAACTCAGTCGGTTTGTATGAAGCAACACAATGCAGCCCGTTAGTTCTGTTGTCGGCAGGATGGAGAAATGAAGAAAAAATAAGCATGTCATCAACCAATCTTTTGAGAGTCTTGTGGCCTCTGTCCCCTGAAAGACTGAAAACCTCTTTTTTAAACTGACATCAAGAAGCACTTAGAGATCTCTGATAACGAAGGTTTGTTTTTCTCAGACTTCTCTCCCTAGACTCAGACCTTGAGACAAGACCATCTGCCCAGGATATCACTTGGGGCCTGAATCCCCTAGATTTCAGAGTCTGTGGGAAAAACTCCCTGGGGAGGATGCTCTGAACCCAGAAAAGATAGTTCAGAGCTTCTCGAGTGTGAATCAAGACAGCCATCACTCCAGGACAATTAATTTCCAGGGGGAAGGGCACATTCCAATCCCATTCAATGGTGGCAAAGTGTGAAACTTCAAGCAATGGTATGTCCCTCAAATTCCTCGAGAGTTTGTTTTAGAAGTGGGATTCCTGCACTTATTGAGCACAGTTGGGAGATATGACGTCTCAGACTCTTAAATCTGGACCCTGACAGATCAACATCAGCCTTCACTGAAGCTCTCTCAAGTTCTGCAGAACCTCAGTTTGTCCTGCTATTTGCTGCATGATGTCTATAAGAAGTCTCTGGGAGAGATCAGCCAGATTTGGACCAAGGTGTCATCAACATGCAGATGACATTACTCAACTTCTCCAACGACTGATACACAGTGATGCCCTGGGTGAGGGCCACAAAGTTGAAGCTGAATGTTGACAAGACAGAAGTCATGCAGGTTGGTGGTTCCTAGGGAATTAGGTAAACAGCCTTTTCTGGAGGGCAATGCACCGATTTGCAATCTTGGGATCTTGCTGCATGTCCCAAGTGGCCTCAGCAGCAAAGAGTGCCTTTTTCCAACTCTGGTTGGCTTTCCAGCAACAGCCATTCCAGGATAGGGATAGCCTTGCCACTAAAATTCATACTCTGGCAACCTCACTACTACTACTACTACTACTACTACTACTACTACTACTACTATATTTATTTACACCCCATTTTTCCCCATGATGGGATGAAAGGCAGCTTACAAATGAAAACAAGAATTGTTAAAAAAAGATAGAAAAGTCAATCACTGAAATACAATTGAACATAGATAGAAGTAAAACTATATACATAGATAAAATCTGTTTAAAACATATCAGTAATTACAATAAAAGCAGCACAGAACCAACCCTTCAATTAAAAGCAGTCAATTCCCCAAAGCCCATTGGAACAAGGAAGTCATTACCTGTCAGTGGAAGGATAACAAGGAGGAAACTACCCTAGCTTCTCTAGGGAAGGAGTTCCAGAGTCTGGAAGCAGTCACCAAAAAGGCCCTCTCCCAGGCTCTACCAAATGTACCTGTGAGAGTGGTGGGACCAAGGAGAAAGACCTCTCCCAATGATACCAAAACCTGGGCAGGCTTGTATGAGGGAATACAGTATTTCAGATAGCTTGGAACTAAGCTATGCAGGTTTTCAGAGGTGATAACCAGCACTTTGAATTGTGCCCAGAAACAGACTGGTAGCTGTTCTAGCAAGGGAGTCATATGTTCTCTATAATCAGCCCCAGTCAACAATCTGGCTGCAGCTCTTTGACCACTTTTCTAAGGCAACCCCACGCAGAGCACATGACAGTAATCCAAACGGGGTGTAACTAAAAAAGATAGCAGGGATTTGCAGATGACTCATCCATGCATTCAGGAATGGTTGAGAAGAAGGTTGCATTTGATAGGCATGTCCATCAATGATGTGCTGACTGGTTCTGCCCACCTATGGTCATATGTTTAGCAGTAGTGTGGAAGGAAGTCTAGCAGCATTTACATGAAAGTATGGTGATGTGGGCTCCTCCATATAAGTTAAAATCCTGATTGGCTAGTGTTTCTGCTTGTGTGGAGAAGTCCTGTGTATGATAGATGTGCATTCATAGCTGTCTTTCATATGATCACAAAGTGGCTCTCAGGAGTGTGTCCATGGGATGGACCTGCTTTGCTTGTTGAGTGGGTGAAGAGTCTTGTATAAGGCTACTTCTGCTCAAGCTATGAATAATGGACCTATGGTTTAAAAAACAAACTTGTAGTTATCTCGAGAAACGTTTTATCAATGGGTTGTATTCAACATTGTGTGATAGGATTCCCCCTCAAGCAATGGGACTTCCCCTTCCTCTCCCATCCCTTCCACCCCCTGCATCCCCCCTTATGGGGCCCAACCCCTTTGAGCCAATTGGGTGCAAAGGAGGCCACAGGAGCAAAGGGAGGGAGAAGAAGAACTGTTGATGAGTGGAGATCAGTTCCGCTTATACAACAGCAGTGTCAGATGCTATCCACAGTGCATAAGGATTGGCTTTACTCACCATCCAAGGAAGCATTCCCTGTGTGTCTGCTGTGTCTCTGCATCAGGAGGAGACCCATCACACCTAATATAGAAACTCCCTAGTGGAGACTGGGAGAGGGGAGGCAAATTGAGAGCAGGAACTCGTGCTGCGATAAAGTGGGCAGACTATCTGTGGGTGAATGCCACAGAGTTCACAGGAGCCTTTTATTATCTGTTTAAGTTAGTGCTGGAGGAGTGGGCTAAAATGGCACCCTGGAGAGTGGACTAATCTTGGAGATGGGTGAATTCTCAGAACTTTCAGGTGTGAGTGGGCTCACAATCGATGAGGCACTCAGGGGTCCATGTTTCTCTCTTTCTGTCTTTTTAAAAAGAAAATAAAGTTTTGCTGTCATTTTAATCTAGTCTGCCCTCAGCGGTTTGGTGGCATTCCCTTCTCATTTGGAACTGACTGCCCCTGCAACAGTGATACATCACCTATTTATTTCATAAAGTTTATACACCACTTGATTGTATAAAAACCCTCAAAACAGTTTACAGAAAGCTAAAACAATAAAATCAAGGAAAAAGTTAAAATACTAAGTTTAAAATTACCCCAACTTTCTAAGCATCATGGTAGGCTTCTCAAAACAATAATGTTTTTAGCAGGTACCGAAAAGAGCACAATGGAGGCCTTTACTGGTTGTGATGTCATATTATGCTCTTGGGTGCAGTCTGCTTAATTGGAGACATGTGGTAGTTTGTGGGCAGCAGCCAGACACTGACACAGAGGAGGAAAAGTCAGTTGGGGCCAGGAAGACTAGTGGCAAAACTGGTGGACTGAGAGAACCTGCCAACGAGGAGATAGAAAGACCAGAACTCCCAGAGACCATACTTCTTCATGTGCTTCCCAGGCCTGATCCCCTCTACACAAGCCTCACATTCTGCAGTACAAACTTGAGTTGGAATTTGACAGATAGGTGCTGAAGTGCTAGGCTATAGGCTGGAAGCCTGTTTAAGAGTCTTCACTCTTAAGAAGGGAGTTGGGCCAGCAGGGATAGTATGGTCTAAGAGGGATGAAAGGCTTCAGCTCAGTCACAGACCTTATTGGAGCTAGCTGTCTGTTAGGAGCTATCCAAGGTCCTGAAATCCAGCCTGATCCTACATGCTATCTGATTGAGCCACCATCAGGAATCTGTTGTGGCCCCATGTGTTTAGGTCAGCACAAGAGACCAGCTTTTGGGTGCAGATTGTACATAAACTAAATAATGAGGGCTGGCTTCCAGTTAAAGAAAACAGAAGTATCCTATTTGCTTTTGTCTATTGTTTACGTGCTACCCTTCTATCATATTAGATTTCTGAGCAGTGTGCATGATAAAAACCAATGCAATCAATTAATGCAATCAAATCTGCCTAAATAAATCTCTGAGGTAAAAACAGCAACCACACAAATGTGTTCTAGAATACCATGCAAGCATTGCCATGGCAGGCATCCTCTTAAAGGAGACATTGCCCCGTTCTCTCTTTCTCTCACACACATCAATGGCCTTTAAGATGCTATTTGCCTGTGGTCCATAGGAGGGAATGTCAGAGGCCATAGCACAGAATGGTCCTAGCTCTCTGATCTCAGTGGCAGAGCCCCAGTGTCATGCAGGGAAATCGACACTGTAGCCTACCTCCCCACCCCCTGACTCCTCTGACTTAACCAATGTAAGCTCTTAAAATTGGTAGGGCCAAAAGGGTCTATGCAGGGAAGTGGCTTGGAGCCAATATCTTCCTGGTCCCCTGACATACTTTCAAATTTCAGAGAAGTTAAGTCATGCTAAATCTCTTCTCCCCATTTCCACCCAATTGCTTCCAATGGGAGAAAAAAACACATAGGAATGCAGGGCATTTCTCTGCTACCCTGGTAGCTTAAGCTCAGTAGAGAGTTGGATAAGGTGGTATAACTGCCTTCATATTTCCCTCATAGACACACACTCAGCATTCATTAAGCAAGTGCCAAAAACAATTCAGAGGAGGCACCTGCCTGATATCCATGGGAAGGAATTTCCAGAGTGTAAGTCCTGCCACACTGAAGAATCAACTCATGGAAAGTGCAGAACAAATATGTGGCATTTCTAAAAGTGTCGGTTCTGCAGCCTGAAGTGGTCAAGTGGGCATATAATGATTCCTGGCTTCACCAGTGGCAGAGAGGGTGGTCCACAGCATCCGACAGCCCCTCAGCTACCCTTTCATGGAGCATAGGATTGGGCTAAGAATACTGCATTCCTAAATAAATCCTATAAAAGAATGGCAAATGCCACTTTATAACATATACGCAAGAAGAAAAATATGTTAGAACTGTACTTGGTGAGTACAAAGTAGCCTTTGAGTACTTGAGTGAGTTTTAGTTATCTGCCACAACGTTATAGCTGAACCATCACAATCATTGTGCCACAGGGAACAGTGATCAAGGCAGAGTGAAAGCACATAATCCTCTCCTGTTGTTTAAAATGTTTCTTAAATCAATATGGAAGAGATTGCCAGCGTTACCATCTCACTGTAATAAACCTCATAGAGTTTCATTCGCATCTGCGTTGTCACCTGTCAGCATTTACTAGTTCAGGTTTACCCAAATCTTTTGTGTCCTCCTTTCTCTATAGGTTTTGTCAGTCAAAAAAATTAAAATAACTTCATAGTCATATTTGGCTGGGTTAAAAAAACAACCAAATCTCTATGCGTAGTTAAAGAATATTTATATTTATTAATACAACGAAATAACCACTCTTCTGACCACAAAGAGTCCTGCAGATCAGACAATCTAGTACAGACTCCTCTACATGCCACATATTTCTAACAGCTTTTTATTATTATGTCAAGGTAGCTTTCTTCAATAGTCCCTGCCAATCTATACCCAGTAAGTGCAGTTAGGTTCCCCCACCCCACAATGTGCGTACATAACTTTACACTGATTTAAACGCAAGCAAATTTACCACTTTGGAGGGATCATTTTGATGTGTGCACAGCTTCCTCCTGCAGGTTTTTAATAGCCAGAATAATGTGGTATCACCCATAAATTTGACCTTGCTATTCATATACCTGGCCTGTTAGAAAGTTGGAGAACATGGTTTCTTTATCCATTTGGGAAAAGATTCTGCTCCCCACTAAGTGAGAGACAAGGAGGAATGCATAGTATGGGTCCTTTATTTGAGGTGTGTGTAGTGTCCTTTGATTCTTTGTATTTGTCCAGGTGTGTCTGGGTCTCATGGCATAGACATGTGGGTGGGTTGTTGAGCGAGCATAAGAGACTGAGCACTGGACAGTGTTATTTGACATTGTGTTTGAATTGTAGGTTTGAGTATGTTGGCTTAAAGTGCTTATATGTTTGAATGATGAAGGGTGGTATATAAATTTAATAAAAACGATCATCTTGATCATGAAAATGTTGATCATGTAAAGGTGTGCTTGAGTGGAACTGAATGGAATGCACTTTTAGCTGTGTGGGATTGTTGCGTTTGTTGTAGTAGAGGGGGCTGGGAATTTAATTGGATTGGTTTGTTTGTTTATTTGTATGATTGATCTGGCAAATGGTGGTTGGAAAGAGTTGATTTTTCTATTGCCTAGTTATCAATCACGTTATTAATAAATGTGGAATTCATCATTTTTAATTGATTTTCCTGTGTAAAAATTTATTTCCTGACGTTTAGAACATATTCTGTTTAGCTGCTTACTATGCAGGACAAAGTGAATTTTCCTTGTTATCTTTGTTGCAGATTTTTTATGTGTAATGTTTATTCTGGTGCTAAAGAGAATGTTCTATTTAGCTGTTTACTTTTCTTTAAAAATGTTAATGGGGGTATTTTTTGTATTTGTCTTTTAAGATGTTTTAACCTATGATATAAAACTCTTAGAAATCTGTTTTTAAAAAAGCGGTATATAAATTGACTGAAAAAATAAGTAAATCTAGAAAGCAGTGACTGGAGGTGCCAGACCATGAGTAGAAAGTTGTAAAGAAAAGACTTGTAGATGTTGCATTTGATGACACCCCAATTCCTAGGACAGCAAGCCCTGAGCAAGTGGCCAGCTGCAAACAACAACAACAAAAAACCCTCCATACCACAGTGGCCTTTCTCTCCTTGTCTCCTTGAAAGACAAATTTTTCATTTTATTTTCAAAAGTGGCAACCCTGAGCTGGTGCTATCCTTACTGCCTTATTTCTTTCTTCCAATCATAGGGCATATGCAACGTCAGACTGAATTTTTATATCAAATTACATCTTTGACCATGCAGCTTATCAATGCCTCTACTATTTTATGATTTATTAATTTATATGACGGGACGCGGGTGGCGCTGTGGGCTAAAGCCTCAACGCCTAGGGCTTGCCGATCGAAAGGTCGGCGGTTCGAATCCCCGCAGCGGGGTGCGCTCCCGCTGTTCGGTCCAGCGCCTGCCCACCTAGCAGTTCGAAAGCACCCCCGGGGGCAAGTAGATAAATAGGTACCGCTTACCAGCGGGAAGGTAAACGGCGTTCCGTGTGTGGCTCTGGCTCGCCAGAGCAGCGATGTCACGCTGGCCACGTGACCCGGAAGTGTCCCCGGACAGCGCTGGCCCCCGGCCAATAAATGTGAGATGGGCGCACAAACCCCACAGTCTGTCAAGACTGGCCCGTTCGGGCAGGGGTACCTTTACCTTTACCTTTAATTTATATGATGCTTTTTATATAGAATTTCAGTGTGGTTTTAGAATATTAAAACAAGGAAAAGAACAATGAGAACATACAAAACAACCAGCAGAACTAACTTAGTTGGTCTTTAAGGTGCTACTGGAAGGAATTTTTTTATTTTAACCAGCAGATAAACTCACAAGTAAAAGTCAGGGAGTTTGAAATATATAAAATACAGCAATGTGGGTTTTGTTTTTATTTATTTTTTAAATGCCTGAGTAAGCAAAAAGATTTCTGCCTGGTGCCCAAAAGGTAGAAAAGATCACATGACATATCTGAGTGTTCCTGCCAAGGAAGGTTTCCCTGCCACTGAAACAAACGCACATCTCTGACAAAGGGGGGTTCTGGAGAAGGGCTGAGGTTCTTTGTGTAAAGGTAGGTTGGAATCGGAGGAGGTGCTTCTTTCAAATACTTGGGTCCCAAGCTATTTACCGTTTTGAAAGGAAGAACTAGAAACGGGCGTGGGAGGGGGGGTGAGGGGTGACAAAATGGCGCACCGCAGGGGGCAGCACTTCCTGTGGGGCAGGGCCTGCAGCGCACCCGAGCCACGCATCTCTCCTAGGAATGAGGCGGTGGCTTGGGGCCCTGCGCTGCCCGAAACGGCAGTGTGGGGCTTGCGCCTGCCAAGTGGATTCCACTGCACAGATCAACCCACACCCACAGTTCCGGGTGCTGGAGCAGCTAGCTACGCCCCTGACCAGAAATGGAATGGAAGAGAAGAGAAATTCATTTGGTTCCTATTTGAATAAAAGCCTTGCTAACTTGCAGTTCTCAGCCCAATATGGTAATTCAAATCCAGTTCCCATTTGAAATTTGCACATCTCCAAACATTGCAGTATACTTCCAAATAAATGCACACCCCCAAAAAATGGTATATTGGGCAAAATTACGTACAAAAGAGGCGTATATTAGAATAGTGCACATGAAAGGCTATTAAGTTTTCATGCACACTTTAAAAATAAAAATTGAAAACTGATGCAGAAATGGGGCAAACTGATAAGAAGATTGGGGAAATAAGAAGCTCCAAAATACAGAGAGAGAGAGAGACCCCAACCCCAAAATAGTCTGATTCCTCCACTCCTACCATTAATTAACTGGCCTTTTAAAACAAAACAAAACAAACAAACAAACAAAAAGCAGCAACAGGAAGAACCAAAGAGGCCAGGAATTGAACCCTGGGCTTTCAGCATACAAGTCTGTGCTTAATCCACTGAGCTATAGCCGCTCTCTTCTTGCAAACAAACTTCTTAACCAAATAACCAAGACTGTTTAACTCACACTTTGGATTAAGGAGCTGGATGTCTGCAGCAGATGACAAGGCTTCCATCTCTTACCTTTTTTAAAAAAGGAATTAATTATGGCTTCTTAACTATTTTCCCTGGGGAATTGCTATCTCTGGTACTATTTCCATGACATAGTCTTCAGCTTTTCAGACCTGCTCCTCCTCAGATCCAGTCTCTCAAACCCCTCAGATAAAAAGCTGAGGAGAGACATATTCAATGAAAGGTGATGCTGAAAAGAGGCAGTAAGTTTCTACACCCCACTGTCTGCAAACAGATTTGGCACCAGTTGTAGTCCAATTAACTGCAAGAGTTCACAGGTAGCATTACAGAGATGACCATAAGAGACAATTCTATTTACAGTCCTTTATATATGCTTTTAGAGCTCATTTTAGACATCAGCAAAAGCAAACTGAGCCAGGAAGCAGTTGGAAGGAAGAAAATGATACACGATAAAAGCCTCAAGTTCAGCATAAACTATGCCTTCCACACTCCACAAGCCACAGGTGCTTGGGATTATTAGGGTATTCACAATTTACTTAATAAGAGGTGAACTGCATAGATTTTACAAAAAGTTTTGTTCAGCAAGCACATTCCCAGCTTATTGTGTATAATGACAGTGAGAAATGTATCACTTTGGACAAAGACACCGACAAACTCAAATGGTGCGCATTTAAGAAGAGCCTTTCACATGCTGTCCCCATTGATGATTTCTGAGATATTTAGGGTATCTACTGGGTTATTTCCCCCCCTCCTTTTGTGGGAATTTGGGGCAGTACTAGGACTTTCTCCTTTGAAGTGAATGAGTGCTCTGAAAGGACATGGGGCAAAGTAGAAGCTACTAGATTTAAAAGCCACTCCATACATTCTGCAAGATGAGCTGAAGTGACCTGTATCCCTTCAGGCAACAGGTTTAAGAGAGATTCGATTTTTAAATCTTTTCCTCTTTGAAAAGGTTTCCTAGCTATCAAACTAGTGCTGATTTCTGTTCCTGTTTCTTTTTCTTGTTCTTTTTTGTAATTATGGGTTTAAAATCATATTTGAAGTATTTATAATGTCTTTTATTCATTTGTTTATTATTTTCTATTTTTGTTTCTCACTACTTCCTTAACAGCACTAGAGGCATACATTTATGTTGAAAGTGTACGCTATGAATTACTTATTAGTCAAGAAAATTATTATGTGGTGTGTAGCTGTTCTCAGCTAAGAATGGGACTTCATTCCTTGGTGAAGCATTCACCTGATGCCCATTTTCACTTGCGCTATAGAGCGTTTCCGTATCAGTGCAGCTACACTGCTATGCCGTTCAACCGCAGCGCAGCGCGAACTTTTCATTTTGCAAATGGAAGGGAATTCTGACTTCAGCACTGAATAGCTTACAAATCAAAATGTGTAGCCATAAAACAAAAAATAAATGGAGGCAAGGAGCCATTTTTCGCAGCCCACTGTTAAGTGTAGAAATATCTTATTCTGTCAATGTGATTTCATAGCAGGATGAAAAATGTCAAAAATGAGGATGACAAATCAGTCTAGTGAGGAAACATGACTCTCAGACGAGAGATGTCATTTGTCATGATTGCCATGTGACTGCACTTCCCTCTGCCTTCTCTTTTAGATGAATGTTATTTTTGCTGTTAATTTAAAAATTATCTCAAATCAACGATGGGCCAGGAAAGAAAAACACAAGTGCTATCACAACTGCTGCTGCTGAAAAGTTTTGCAGAGTCTTTTGGACATGATTTGGGAAAGTTTCCACATCATGAAAGGGGTTGCCGTCATTGTGAATTGTGAACTCATCACATATTTAATGGCATCTGTTCTGAAGTGCGTCCCCCACCCCAAACTTAGGTAAGTGTGTGGCTTTTGTTCAGAATGGACACAGCTGAGCCCAGCTCTCACAGCCACTGCATAATACGGGTGGTAATTAAGCCACAGCTTCAAGGTTGCATGGGCACAAGACAATTCAGCCTAATGAAGTATCGATTGGCTCCAGTCGAGGTAAAACAAGTTGACATTCATTTAGAGGTAGCAATGTGAATATACCACATTGCCACCAAAGAAAGAAGGTGGTGATCAGGGGGAGGGGGCAGGAGCAACAAGGCTGAATTTTAATCTTGCAAACACAATTAAGAATCTTATTTACAGCATGTTGCCATCATTTAAACCAACGCTAATTGCATACTTAGAACCCTGACGTAAGATTCTTAAATCAGCTGAAACTACAGATTGTTAAAAAGCACAAGAGATTCAATGTTTCAATTAGAATCCATGCTTAAAAAAAAACTACTTAGAATTGCATTTCCTAATTAGGAGTTTATTTTGAGGTGACATCTTCAACCTCAGTGCAGTGTTAACTTTTTACAACCATGCTTTCACTATTACAGTGTAGTAAGAACTTCTATAACTTGCTGACTGTGTAAGAACTTTCTTCAACTTTTCATTGCTCCTCCCCACAATTTCCAATACTTTGCACACACACACACACACACACACACACACACACACACACTGAAATGGATATGCTGGTGCTTAATAATATAAATGCATAATTTGGTATATAGCATTATGTTCATTTACGTGAATGAGCCTATCCTAGGGCCTGCTTGACAGACCTAGTGGTTATCATAATTCTAACTTTGATTCTGAATGGTCTGCAGTCTCTCTCCAGCCTTGACAACGGGACACTCAATAGAGTTTGGAAGTGGGTGGGAGACAGAGAAACAGCCCTGCCCCCACCCCATGCACCCAGTGGCCTCCACCCAGGAGTCCCAAATCAGGGCAACCCACTCTGGGCTAACCTGGGACTACTTGTCATGGATCTGTTCCCAAAGTAGTTTGGGGCGGGCTTATGTTTAATTCAGTTTTTAAATGTATGTATGTAGTTATTTATTTAAATTAATCAACTGTCCAGTTGGGAGAGAGGCGGGGGAGGAAGTTGCTAATCTATTCTGCAACGGCTCCTTTGCAAGCAACTTTCCTGAGACCATTACACTAAGGATCTTCACTCCAATTGGAATTCTGGGGAGGGTAGAAGATGGCTGGTGTCAGTTCTGAGACAATTTATATGGCTAAAACGTCCTATTCTTAAAAGTTCTGACATTCTCTTCAAGTAGCTTTCGTGCAAAAAAATATTAATTTCATATGATTCTCATCTTCCAAAGGTGTTAATACATTTTTTACAGCTCGCAACATTCATATTTTCCTTAGGAAAAGTCTCCCAAACAATCCATAGAAGTGCTAATGTGTCTAATTGCATCCCCGCTCCCTCCAGCAGACAGGCGTACTTTTAAAAAGGTAACTCATTAGAACAGTCTTATTGCCAGATGTTAAGATTCACATAAATCACCCAACTTCTGTATCAAGTGAAGACAGTATATGCACTGAGGTAAGTCTTAAAGTATTTTAATAATTAAGATATAGCTACACAAAATGTAGGGAAGTGGTGTCTGGAAAACTGAATGTTCCCTCTTGGGTTTTAAACAGTGCCCCATATTTCCCAGTTTAAAATATTTTGTGAATGCTAAGAGTCCAGCAGTCCATCATTATTAGGCAACGCTTTCATCTAAATATATTAATTCCAGAGCCATGAAGGTATAGTTTAAAATAAAAGGAAATCTACGTAAATCATCATTACCCAAACTGCCAACAATCTACCTCTCCATCGCTGTTTAGTGCTCATATGTACTAGATTTAGAACACTAGCTGCTTTTGTTGGAAACCTCAAATGCTCTTACAATAACCAAGACTCTACTCCAACTTTGCACTAAAGTGTCAGAGGTGGAGATGTCAATTTCAATCAAAGCAGAAACAAGTAGAGAAATTGAACGCTTTCCGCATTGCCAGGACTAGCTTAACTTCATGCAAATGCAAGAGACAATTGTTGACGCTGAATTTCTTTTTTTTAAAAAAAAAAATTATTGTTGAAATAATTCAACATTAATACACATGCAAACATACAAACAAACATTTCATACAACATACCTACATACATACAACATACCTACACTCAATCCCACAGATAATTCCCATCACCATCCACCACCCCTCACCCTTTGTGTTAGACTTCCAATCTACTCAATTGCAATTTCTTTCCACTTCTGTTACTTTCTTTCACACACCTTTAACCTAATTTCATACTTCTTTTTCTATTACACATTGTTACCCATCTTATTTAGTATTCCAATATTTGAAACGAAACTTGTTTATTCTAATAGGAGTTCTGATTTTTCGATAAAATTTTGCAAGTATCTTTTAAACACCTTCCAGTCCCTGTCTGCCTTCTCTTTTGAGATCCTTCCAATTTCTCCCATTGTTTTGGATATATTGTAGTACTCCAGGAATTTGGCAAGCCACTCTATTTTTGTTGGTACAGTACCACTTTTCCAATTTTTCGCAATCAATAGCCTTGCGGCTACTGTTGCGTATAAATATAAGGTCTTGTCTTCTTCCTTTAGGTTTTCTGGTACTATTCCCAATAAAAAACCTTCTGGTGTTTTCCTAAATGAATATCTGAACATTTTTTTCATTTCGTTATATACTGTTTCCCAAAATTGTTTGATGTTTAAACAATTCTACCATATATGTATCATAGTACCTTTTCCAGTGTTGCAACACTGTTGACGCTGAATTTCAAAGCAATACAGTAAACACCTTATCCAGACCAGAATACCTTATGCTATACTAGCCTGGGCTACTTCTGAGCCATAAAACTAGGCAGTATAAAAGGGTCTTTATCAAGACTATCCAAGTGGCTTGATGGGGTTAGGAGAATCCATTTTAAGTTCTAGAATTTGAAATCCCTAACAGCTTTTTTTCCAGCAGTGCTCAGAAACACCCATAGTTCAAGCACCCAAGAGTGTCATAGTTACACACTGGTGAGAAGATGTAGGGTCCTTGGCTAATGACATGTTCTGCATTATTTTCTTAACTGGGAAAGTATTTTCTTCCCTCTTCAAAGGTAGTATGAAGCTGCCTAACTCCTATGATGCATAAACCTGTGGAAGCATTGCCAATATCCTCTCTACGTCAGATACGTTGGAATGGATGACTGCGGGAGACTTGAACACCGGTTGTGCATCCACACTTCTAACCAGAGAATGGTTAATCGCAGCCTGTGATACAACTTCTCTTTTTTTACACACAGCCTGTCATACAAATGCAATAAAGGTCTGGTGATGCACAGTGTGCTGAAATAAACGTTCATTTCAACACACCGTGCATCATCAGCTATTTATATCAGCACTTTGCATGTCATCAGCATTTTGACAGAGAGCCTTTCACCATTCTGTCATAGTGTAGTATGCAGAATACTATGGAGCTAGTTAAGTTCAGAATGACAGGGCATTCATTTTCACTTTTGCAGGGCTTATGTGGTCAGAACACACCATTCTTACTTCAACATATGTCATTCCTTCTTTCTATTCTGTTACACTATCCTCCAAAATTATTTTTATTTTGTAAGGTTTTTCTCTAACTTATCTTTGGGTTTTTCAGTAAACTAGTCTTAGCCCCCTCTGGCTGATCCCAATTATTACAACCACACTGGGATTTACAATGATAAGTCATGCAATACTCATCAGGACTAAGGATCAGCTAACACATGGTGTTCACCATGTGTGAATGAAACAGTTCAGATAGAGTTCATGTCCTCACAAACAACATGATGTATTGTGGAATGCTCAGTGGCCAGTAATGCACATGTAATTGTGAATAAGTCCAGAGGCCTGCAAAGGACCCAGAAGGTCATAGTTAAGATCTTCATCAGAGGTCCTTCTTTGAAGTTGGGTTAGGTGGGACCAGTGCTTTTTTCTGGGAGGACACAGGGGTAAGCATACCCCTAAACATATTGTGAATCTAAGTCTGGCCTCATTGAGGGGCAGTATTTCAATATGTGTAGGAAAATGAGAGTACCCCTAAACATTTTTTTAAGAAAAAAAGCACTGGGGGGGAGCCTTCTTTCTGTTCTATCTTTTTTTATTTTAGTCTTGCGTTGATTGTATTATATTTCTCTATTCTATGAACTTCTGAAAGCTGCTTGGGGGACTTTTGGTCAATGGATTGTCTGTAGATGGCAAGCAAGCAAGCGACAGCTGATGAGGAAGAAGAAGAAGAAGAAGAAGAAGAAGAAGAAGAAGAAGAAGAAGAAGAAGAAGAAGGAGAAGGAGAAGAAGGTGATGATCGGGGAAGCAACTGGTGACCATGGTGGTGAGAAAAGCCAGTCTGGCGTTCCTGTTGGTGCATTTCTTCAGAGCTTACCATGACTGTTGTCAGCTGTTGTGCAAGCCGAGTTTTCCAGCTGAAATGACAGCCATGCATCTACCAAATTCTAGCTCAGTATTGCTCATCTTACCATGTATGTATTAGGAAGATGCTTCTCCCATGCTTCTAGAAAAGCTCCACCCACCATTTGCCAGTTTCTGCTAATGCATCTGGCTCAAATGCATATTTCATTCAGTTTTCCTGGAACATAATGTCTGGCACATGTTTCCTGCGTTCTTTTCTCAACTGCTTGTGTATAATTAAACACTAAGCTCTTGGGGACATCCATTTATTTGAAAAGGTCCCTTGAGGGGTACATTGTTTCTGGTAGCGACCAACTGAAGAAACAGAATACTATTCTGTTCTGGAACATTTTTCTCATCCAGTCCAAGATTCTAGTGTCTTCAATAACCACTTAGTAATTAACACTAGAGCTATTTTTAAGCATTAAACCAAAGTGCAAATATTTGTAATATTTTTGGATGAAGGATCAAATCTATTTTCAAAAGATTTATGATCTGGGTACTTATTGTCATTTTAATGTGTACTGTACCTGAAGAGTTTATCTCAGGACACAAACGGATAAATCATTAGCCCTTATTTCCCATCAAAACCTGTCATTGTGTATAAAAGAGCATTTATTTTAAAACAAGTTTGTAAATATTTGTGTCTCAAGGACGTATTTTCACAGACTGAAAATTCATGCTGATGTGTAGAGAATGTGCCAGCAGAACTGTATGGTTTCTAAGTGCTTATCAAGGATGGAGAGAAGGCAAACCTGGAGCAATTAATGAATGCACTTTCAGCAAATTAAACATCTGTACAGCTGCACCCGCTGTTAGCATTTAGCATGTTTTGCCGCCTGAGCACAACGAACGCATTTAACCAGTACAGACCATCATTCCAAGCTGTGCAAAGTGCATTTACATGCACTTTCGAACCCCTCCTTTCTTGGGCTTATTTTTCTAACTCATCCTTACAAGCGTTTCCCTTCCCCCTTAATGTGTGTTTGTGTCTCCCTTCTTGTGACATTCCTTCTAACTATAAGTTTTTCTTAATTGGCAGGTTTGCATTTGAGTTTCCTAGGTTGCATGACCCCTTGTTCCTCATTCTGCAGTGTCAGGAAACAGAAATGTCATTGTTGATTAGGGGCCTGAACCCTCTAGTCCTCCTTTTCATACAGTAGGCAGGCTTGTTCTGTACATACTTTAGCTGCAGGGTCAGCCTTAGGGGAACTCTAAACAAGTGTCCACTTGGGACACCAAATGGAAGGGGCACGGATAGGGGCAAGTATTCTTTGAGCTCATTTGTCTCCCACCAAAAGTCACTTCTGTCCCTTTAAATGTAAAATGTCTGCCGGTGTTGCCCATACAGATGCAGTTTTGTGCCTCTGGCTTACTACACATGGCACATCAGTAACGTTAATAGCATCACTGCCAAACATCGTGACACAGAGAGGTTCTTCTCCTAACACCTTTCCTCTGTACTGAAGTGTTAAAGCTTCATTTTTTATTCAAAAAAAAAAGCCCTCCACAAACCCCCCTCTGTTAGGCAACTCTGACCCTGTTTGGTTTGCTGTTATCTCCTCTCGCTTCAGGCGCATTGGAACTATAAAGATGGCCCTGAAAACCTGAGGTAGACCACTTAGATGCTGGATGCGTAGAGAGACAGCGGCCAAGTGCACAGAGATAATGTTCCATGTTGTGTGGAAATCTCACCCGCCTTCACATTTATTGCACACATAGCACACACCCACACCTAAAAAGAGAATAAAGGGGACAAAAATATACCTAGAGGATATGGCAATTAAATAAGCAATACTAACCTGACTTGCCTGGAAGTAAACCCCAGTGAATTCAGCAAGAATTCCTTCTGAGGGGACATGGTTAGGGTTGTGCTGTAAGACTACAATGCTAAACATTTACCTGGGAATAAACCCCACTGAATTCAAGACGAATTACCTTTGAGTTGGCATTAGAGTGGCCATGTGTCCTGCAGTCTCTATTTGTAGTCTCTATTTGTAGATAGAACTCTATTTGAAACGTTTCCAGTTGAAATATGAAGCACCTGGAAAGCCGACTGAGCAGGCACAGAGGCCACACCTTGTCATTGTCTCCCATGCCATGGTTGATACACAGTGTGCTTTTATTTAAATTATAGTAATCCTATCAAAGTTCAGGCTCATATATTAATTAGCATATGCCAAATGTATGCAGATTAGTGTCCTGGTTTGGTTATGCTTTTATTGGGGCATGGGAGGACATATGAGTAGCCACTCTAGTAGACATGTATAGGACTGTGTCTTAAGTAAGACGAGCATGAAGATGACACTTTTCTTAAGGATCGTGATAGAGGAGGATTATTCAAGTATCAGGATAGCAAAATGAGGGACATGAAGGTAGGAATGGTTGGTGAAGAATAACTTAACTATAGCAAGTCAAAATAAATTAAAAAATTAAAAAGATGTCCAGTAGCACCTTAGAGACCAACTAAGTTTGTTCTGGGTTTTGTGTGCATGCACACTTCTTCAGAGCCGCATGAAATGGAAGTCCACCAACCTCACAATTTTTTATTTATTTTTATTAATTTTGACTGTGTCAGGCCAACACGGCTACCTACCTGAATCTAGAATCATGGAAGGCACCACATTGAGCCACATGAAATAGAAGTCCATCAACCTCAGGTATCGGAAGAAGTGTGCATGCACATGAAAGCTTATACCCAGAACAAACTTAGTTGGTCTCTAAGGTGCTACTGTACAATTTTATTTATTTATTTATTTCGAATGCGTCAGACCAACACAGCTACCTACCTTAACTATAGCAAATGAGCTTGTGCGAAGCTGAAAGAAGAAGAACGTGTTTATTTAGCCATGTCTGCTATTTTAAAGGACAAAGAAACAGAAGATTTTTTTTTTAAATGCAGACACCGTTAATGATATTACAAATAGGCATTGCTGTTCAGAATCAAGTTACAAAATGTCCCTCAAGGGAAAACACAGCAAATGAAAAACATTTGTGCTCTTTGAAAAGATAACAAGCAAGAGTGGGTCATATTTGTACCTCACATACTAATCAAGCCTCTCAGAAAGCAGGGAAGAGAGGAAGAGAGATACGGGAAGAGGTGCTCTCCAAGCGTTCATCATCATTTGGAATGAAACAGGATGGGGGAGCTTCTGCTTCACTGCTTGTTATCTGATGGTGGACCATTTCCCTTCCTCAAGATTCAGTGTCTAATCTCAGCCTGTGGTTCAGTGGTGTTGTGTCTGTGGTGTGCCAGTTAAAAAATGGAGTGCTACGAGAAACAGCACCCCCCCCCCCAATTTCCTAAGGCCAATGAAATGGTCTGTCTAGAATTGTGCTACTTCCTCACAAAATGAAACCCCTCAATATTAGGTTGTGTACAGCCCCCCACCCCTGTCAGCACAGGGTCCCTGAACTGTGCTATCCTGGGGAACATCTCCGCAAATCCAGAACATCTCCCCAGAGCCAGACCTGGGGTAAGGCTAATATTAATTAGGGTTTTTAAACCCTAATTGTACATATAGTTATGAGGGATGTGGGAGAAGGAGAAGCTGCATGTCACGCCCCTTTCTTAGCCACACTGCAAGCAGAAGGTTTCAACCTTGCTCGGCACTGCTTCACAAGTGCCTTCCTTGTGTGGAAGGTGCTTGTGAAGGAGCCACCAGCAACCTTTCATTCATTCAGCACACCATCTCACCAGTGGTCTTCAGTCTCTCAACCTTCTCAGGTGCACTACACTTAAAGCCCTGGAGTGACATCTTGCAGTAACTACTCCCATTGGACTTCTTTCATATTGGGAAGTGCGAGTAGTTAGGGAGGCTCCTGAGAACTGCACTGGAGGGGGGATACACACACGCCTTCCTTAGACTCCTCACAATGATCAGGTAAACTCAAAAGTCTGCAGTCATGAAGTTTAAAGAAATCATGAGAATGAGGCAGAAAAATGGAGACATCTTTCTCAGGAGCAGATTTCAACACAGCCTTAGTCTCACTGAAAGTTATCGTAACCTTATTCCCAGTGATCCATCAATGTTATCAGCCGTCTGTTGTACAACATGTAGCACTGAAAACTTCCTGTCAAGTTGTCATTAAAGATGCAAATACACTTTATGCAAGAGAAAAGCTATTAACCCTGGCATTTTGGCTGAATCCAACATGGACTTTTGATTAGAACTTAATTTCTAACTAGGAACTAATTCCCCCTCTGACCACTTACAAGTTTCTGGCAGAAAAGGGTTTATTTAGAAGCAATGGTAGTGGTTTCATTTCACTCTAGTTAAAGCTCTCTTGAGTTGAAAAATGATTTACAATCAATAGGACCATTTTGATGATGCGTAAAATGCAAATAGACAAAGCTGAAATAATGGTGGCTATATATAGACCGCACATGGCCAACCTACAGTTACTTACAGATGTCTCTTTTATGTATTCATTGGCTTTCTATTTCACTATAAGAAAAAGCTACAATGCCTGCTACTTGATCAAATACCTCTCTCCAAATTACACAGCAGCCAGCAATCTGTCACTCTTAATGATATGCAAATATGTCTTTTTGACATATCCAGTGTCATACTGGGTGCTCCAATGATAGGTAAAACTCTCTTCCCCTTTGTTCTTACTACTCTTGTGGGGAGTGAGGTCCAGAAAGGGAAATATCCCCCACAATAAGCCTGTTTCTAAATGGGGTCTTGAAAGCCGTGATCAAGTTCCTGATAATTCCTTTATGGATAGGATAAGATGAAACCTTAGTGACTATTGTTCCTCCATAGTAGGGACGGAGCAGAACTTTGATTTAGTTTGCATTTAAAGGTGACTTTACCAAATTTGCATGTTCCAAAACAATATGTGAATTAAAATGCAGCCATTCTTCAATTTTTCACTTCTCTGAATTTTGCAATACAGTTCTCCAGCCAAGTATACTCGGT
Source organism: Podarcis vaucheri (assembly GCF_965113315.1). NCBI lineage: Eukaryota > Metazoa > Chordata > Lepidosauria > Squamata > Lacertidae > Podarcis > Podarcis vaucheri. The sequence goes on along the minus strand of NC_138766.1, from coordinate 62,710,319 downwards.
TAAGTGTGCATAACAATACATATCTTCATAAAAATAGCATACAAAATGCATTATATTAGGGAAGGTATCTTCAATTATTGCAGACCCACTTTTAACCCAAACATGCATTTGAGGACCCATTTAAAAAAAAATATTTTACCATATATTTACATGTTGGTAGTGCTCTACTTTTATATGACTGTTGTCTTTGTCCATGGAGTTTTCTTGGCAGGGATACTGGAGTGGCTTGCCGGTTCCTCCTCCAGGTGGATCACGTTTGGTCAAAACTCTCCACTATGACCTGTTCATCTTGGGTGCCCTGCTTGGCATAGTTCATAGCTTCTCTGAGTTATTCAAGCCAGATGATGCTGTTAAGGTGCTACACTCAATATGCCAGCAAGTTTGGAAAACTCAGCAGTGGCCAGAGGATTGGAGAAGATCAGTCTACATCCCAATCTCAAAGAAGGGCAGTGCCAAAGAATGCTCCAACTACCGCACAATTGCACTCATTTCACACGCTAGCAAGGTTATGCTTAAAATTCTACAAGGAAGGCTCAAGCAGTATGTGGACCGAGAACTCCCAGAAGTGCAAGCTGGATTTCAAAGAGGCAGAGGAACCAGAGACCAAATTGCAAACATGCGCTGGATTATGGAGAAAGCTAGAGAGTTCCAGAAAGACATCTACTTCTGCTTCATTGACTATGCAAAAGCCTTTGACTGTCAACCACAGCAAACTATGGCAAGTTCTTAAAGAAATGGGAGTGCCTGATCACCTCATCTGTCTCCTGAGAAATCTCTATGTGGGACAAGAAGCTACAGTTAGAACTGGATATGGAACAACTGATTGGTTCAAAATTGGGAAAGGAGTACGACAAGGCTGTATATTGTCTCCTGCTTATTTAACTTATATGCAGAATTCATCATGTGAAAGGCTGGGCTGGATGAATCCGAAGCCGGAATTAAGATTGCCGGAAGAAATATCAACAACCTCAGATATGCAGATGACACAACCTTGATGGCAGAAAGTGAGGAGGAATTAAAGAACCTTTTATTGAGGGTGAAAGAGGAGAGCGCAAAATATGGTCTGAAGCTCAACATCAAAAAAACGAAGATATGGCCACTGGTCCCATCACCTCCTGGCAAATAGAAGGGGAAGAAATGGAGGCAGTAAGAGATTTTACTTTCTTTGGCTCCATGATCACTGCAGATGGTGACAGCACACAAAATTTTCTTGGGAGAAAAGCAATGACAAACCTAGACAGCATCTTAAAAAGTAGAGACATCACCTTGCCAACAAAGGTCCATATAGTAAAAGCCATGGTTTTCCCAGTAGTGATGTATGGAAGTGAGAGCTGGACCATAAAGAAGGCTGATCGCCGAAGAATTGATGCTTTTGAATTATGGTGCTGGAGGAGATTCTTGAGAGTCCCATGGACTGCAAGAAGATCAAACGTATCCATTCTTAAGGAAATCAGCCCTGAGTGCTCACTGGAAGGACAGATCGTGAAGCTGAGGCTCCAATACTTTGGCCACCTCATGAGAAGAGAAGACTCCCTGGAAAAGACCCTGATGTTGGGAAAGATGGAGGGCACAAGGAGAAGGGGACGACAGAGGACGAGATGGTTGGACAGTGTTCTCAAAGCTACAAACATGAGTCTGACCAAACTGCGGCAGGCAGTGGAAGACAGGAGTGCCTGGCGTGCTCTGGTCCATGGGGTCACAAAGAGTCGGACACGACTAAACGACTAAACAACAACATAGGAAGACAGAGTCTCAAACAAAGTCCACATTCCCAGCACAGCCATGAGACCCTGTCAACAACTGACACCTCTGCTCACAGATCAGTACTGGTTGCCCATTTGTTACTGGGCCAAATTCAAGGTGTTACCAGTGGAATATAAAGCCCTTAACAGCTTGGGATCAGTTTACTTGCCTTAACCATTTGTGCACACCCGACTGCTCTGATTTGTGGAGCTGGAACTGTTTTAAGTGCCACATCATACCTGTTCGGCACTTGTAAGAATTCTTTTAGTGTTGCAGTGCCTACACTTTGGAACTCCCTGCCTCATGACACCAGGCAGGCACCTTCTCTGTATTCTTTTGGTGCACCTGCTTAAAACATCTACATGTCTATATCCAGACATGTAGAAGTTGCATGTGTTTGACCTCTTCTTAGCTACCGTCGGTTTTAATAATATTTTGTATTTATAACTATTCCTATCAAGAATGCAAATGTTTCATTTTAGATTTTTGTAAACCACAGAGGTTCTTTCAATCAAGCAGCATAAAACTGTAACCATACATGAATCCAGAGTGCTGCCAGGATCATGCTCACAGATTGGGGGTGTGAGTGCTTTTCCACCCACCCCAATCTCTTTTGGCCTTTCTGTTGCCATTTTTTATTTTTAAGATTTTGCCTCCTGTTTCTCCCAATGGGAGGAAAGATAAGTACAGGGGTACCTTGGTTTACGAACTTAATCTGTTCCTGAAGACCATTCTTAAACCAAAGCCGTTCTTAAACTGAGGCATGTGTTCCCTAATGAGGCCTCCTGCTGCCGGTGCCCTTCCACCGTTCAGATTCCATTTGTAGACCGAGGTAAAGTTTGCTAACCAGAACACTACTTTCAGTTTTGCGGAGTTCTTATACCAAATAGTTCGTAAACAGGGCTGTTCTTAAACCGAGGTACCACTGTGTTCCACTGACCTTCTGAAACACCTGAAATTGAAGAGCCATTTCATAACCCCCAGTTATGGCCTGCATAGTGATGTCTCATATTTTCAGGAGGCACAAGAGGAAGGAGGAAGAAGACGAAGCTGGCGAAAACCAGCATGCAACTCTGAATTGAACCCACCAAGGGCTATACAGGATCTAACCCAAGGATCTTGTGTATTTTGTGACCCTGTCCCAATTGAACCCAGGGCAGATGGCCTGGAAAAGACCCTGATGTTGGGAAAGATGGAGGGCACAAGGAGAAGGGGACGACAGAGGATGAGATGGTTGGATGGTGTTCTTGAAGCTACCAGCATGAGTTTGATCAAACTGCGGGAGGCAGTGGAGGACAGAAGTGCCTGGCGTGCTCTGGTCCATGGGGTCATGAAGAGTCGGACACAACTAAATGACTAAACAACAACAAGTGCTCTACTTGTGACCCACCTTGGATCAGGTAGTGTCCCACTAGTTGGTCCCAATGCACTAGTGGAAGACCAATGTATTAGAACAAATTGCTTTTCAAAGCTGCGTATATTAGAGAGAAATTCCCACTGAAATGTTTATGAATTTCATGGTGTTTTTTTTAAAAAAATCACAAACTAATGTGGTGCTATAATGAAGTGAACTTAAACAGGAGAAACAGAGAGAAAGTGAAAGTCAAAGTGAAAGGCTTTGCCAATCCCTACCCTGGAGACAGGCAAATGCAGAGAAAGGAAAGGAATAATCATTGCCAAGGAAGGCATTCCAGAATTAAGGGGTCTGCTGCCACTCTCTGGAGCTTCCTGGCCCCACTCCTTTTCCTCCTTCCTGTTCAGGTATGAAAACCATGACAAGAGTGAGGATATGAAACAGCATTCGCTTCCTTTGTTCTTTCCTTCTTTTTATCTTGGTCTGGTTGGACATTAGCACACGCTGGCCCCAGACAGTGTGAAAATGAATGGACAGAAAAGTGGAACCCATAAATATTTGTAGTGGTGGTCCATGGGAGGTCGCTAGGCAAAGGACCCCCCAAAACCTGGAGCCAGAGCAGTTTGCACCTTATACCACAGTTGATACCTGTTCCCTTGGAGATTCTCTGATGGGTGAGCCCAGCATTGACACTTCTGCAGCTGCTATTTCTGGGAGAATTTTTACAATACACCTGACTGGTTTGTCAATCTACGTTTCCCCCCCTACCCTTGCCTTACCCCAATCTATATCTTCTTATGGTTGACAGTCTCTTTGCAAAGTTTCCAAACCAAACACGAAGGCTCTAAAGTATATTTTATGTGAAAATAACAACTCACAAAAGGTTCCTACTGGAAATCTCTCTGATGAAATTTCACAGCAGCATACAGAGGATGTGAGTGGTTTGAAGCTCAGGAAAGTAATGGCGCTTGGAAGGAGAGAGAAAATCGGGTGATGCAAGTCACTGGATTGGAAAAACTGAAGCTGAAAAGTAACTTTTTTCTGGAAGAAAGAAGTTGCTCTTGAAAGTTGGGAATAAACAATAGGGAGTGATGTCCTCTATCTATGCCCTCTGCTGTAATACAATCCTGAAACATTCAAAAGTAAACATTGTCAATACAGGATGCTGAACTTAGAGGCGTGTTAATTTCACCTAATAAAGCTATTTTGATATTTAATTATTCATCGTAACACTCTGGAGGAAAATTGGTATTTGAGATGTTTTCTTTCAAGAAAACCAAATTTTGGGTTTTGCATTATCACAGTTTCTGTTGCAGCAGAGATTATAAACCAAGGCTGAAACCTTGATGTTTGTAGCTGAATTTGTCCTCCATATAATACTTTCCATGGAAATCTAGAGAACGTTGACCAATGTTTATCATCCTCAATCTGCCCAGCCCCCGTCCGCTGTTCCTTGCCTGCAGAACATTACACATCCCCACACTGTCAGTTCTAACATTTTTTCATGCCATTCATCTAGGCCAGTTTAAGTTGTGGCCTTCCAGGGCCTGAATATTAACCTCTTGATTGCCACAAGTGCCCTATGAAGCCACCAATTGTATCTATCTGTCAACAGCCCTTAAATATGGCATATAGCCAAGAATAGCAGTAGCAGGAGATATATTTCTGAGCATTCTAGAGACTTGTTAAGTGACCTGACCACCTGTGGCAAGTGAGAATTGTACATGGGTGACCAGGCAGGGAAGCTCTTCCTAACTGGATTAAACTGGAACTCCATTTCCTGGAAAGATTTGAGTGTCATTTGCAATGGTGTGCCATACTTTAAACTGAGAAAGTCCACTTCGTGGATCCCTTACGTTAGAAAATCAGCAGTACTACTAGAAAGAGTTGGTCCCTTTAAGCTGGTCCAGGCTACTAATGTACTACAAATGGCAAACACATGTATGTACAGAAAAGTGGGCTACTAAAAATATTTATGGAACAGTAACTTTCAAAGTTGACGTATACAACATCAAACTAGGACAACGGAGAGCTCTGTGAATTATGAGTGTTATATTTTAAAGGGAAGATGGTATGACATGTTTTCATTGCTCCACAAATTTTATATATATATATATATATATAAAATTTGTGGATTTTATATATATATATATATATATATATATATATAAAATTTGTGGAGCAATGAAAACATGTCATACCATCTTCCCTTTAAAATTCCAGTAACAAGAAGCCGAAAGCACCAGCCTGAAGATGACGAGTGAGACCTCGTCGAAACGTCGCCCAGACACCCCGACTCTTACACGGGAAGACACCCGAAGACACCAAAACCTGCATATATATATATATATATATATATATATAAATGGTACTTGGTGAAATGAAATGTACCTTTTAAATGGTACTTGGATCTCAAGGTGTCCTTTGTGAGCACTTTTCATTCCCATTGCTTGGGAATGGAGATGCCCATATCTTATTTTAATTTTTGCTTGTTTGGTTTTGCAATACAGCCCTGCTATAGACTCATGATCTCCTCAACCTGCTGCACCCATCATGGCGTACCACACACCATTTGAGGGGGTTGATTGACGCTTGGAAATTATTTGGGGGGGGGCACAGGCTGGCTTTTTGGAGAGCACAGGCTTGCCAATGCTTACAAACAGAAAATAATTCTTGCAGAAAGGGGTTTTCAATTTATAGTTCTTGGTAAATATTTTCTAACAAACAACAGCAGCAGGGCAGAGTGCAACACCAGATTAACCACTGGCCAGTCACACTGCTCAGGATGGAAGGTGGGAAGCAGTTGTTAAATTTTTTTTTGCAATGTCAGCTCCACACTAGTGTTGTTGAGGGGTCTGAGGATATGGCCATTTGGGGGATACAATGCTTATGGTACCACAATGCCCCCATGTCAGGGCTTTCCTGGCTACTGCCAGCAGAACAGCAGGCAGTGCTGACCTATCTCCAAGACTGAGACTTCTGCTGTGGCGGAGCTCCCCACTAGTGGTGCTCCTTTCCACCAGCTGAGAGTGATAGAGAGTGATGATATCCTAAGCCCCCAAGCACCATCATTAGCGGTAGATAGGTAGCCGTGTTGGTCTGCCATAGTCAAAATAAAAAAAATTCCTTCTAGTAGCACCTTAAAGACCAACTAAGTTAGTTCTTGGTATGAGCTTTCGTGTGCATGCACACTGTGTATCTGAAGAAGTGTGCATGCACACGAAAGCTCATACCAAGAACTAACTTAGTTGGTCTTTAAGGTGCTACTGGAAGGAATTTTTTTTATTTCATCATTAGCGGGTTAGGGATGCACTCTAAAGGGACAATGTAAATAAAGCCACATTGCATTTGTGGTAAGTAACCTGCAGTCCCACGAAAGTGGTCATAGCAATGCCCAGAGTCCAGCACACAGATTGGGTCACTAAGAGGAGCTTAGAGAATTCAATTGCCTTAAACACAATTAACTGTGATGTATCACGGCCAGTGTATTATCATAGTTTATGCCAACATTAAGTATTAAATCTGAACACAAAAGAAGAAGAGGCTTCTAAAAGGAATTCAGTGCCTACCATATGTCTGCTGAATACTGGAGGTGAGAGAAAAGTGATTCATATCTTAGCAAAAGGTAATAGGTTTAAAATTCTGGAGAAGTGAGACTGGTTAAATGTTCCTCTGCTTGGAAAGAGTTCAAAGGACTTTTGCTCCTAATTTTCTGAAATGATTAGCCTCCTTTGGCACCAAGAAGTAAGCATTCCAATTATCAGTATTTGGCTCAAACAGTACAAGTTATACAACTTCTTTGAGTCATAATGAGGCCTTTTGGGGCCTCATTACCTGTGCTAGCTACCTCAAAACTCACTGGCCTCAATTGCATGTCATGCAAAGCCACGGTTTAGCATTGGCCAGCAGCTTAACCATGGTTTGCTATTCACAAACATACCATGGTCGTAAGCCGTAGTCAGCGGCGTAGCGTGAGTTGTCAGCACCCGGGGCAACGCAAGTAATTTGCGCCCCCTAACCCGGGGCAAGGCAAGTAATTTGCGCCCCCCCAACCCCTAACCTGCGAGTTGCCGCTGGCGCTGCCGCGCAAACAACGCTGCTTGCCTGGAGGAGGATGGAGGCAGAAGCAGCCGCCGCCTGTGGCTGGGCCGAGGGGATGGCGGCGTCGGCAGGGTGCATAGGCTGCCCGTGCCCGGCAAGGCGTCGGTGGCGGCGTTGGCGCTGCTGCAGCGGCTGCTCCTCCTGCGAGCAGTGAGCGGAGCGCAGCCACAGCGACGGCGGGGGGCGCGCGCGCTAGGGTGCAAGGCTGGCGGTGCCGGCGGGGAGCCCGGCGGAGGAAGGAACTTGTCCCTTCCCGCTGGACTCGCGCCCCCCCCAGATGTTGCGCCCGGTGCGGTCGGCACCCCTGGAACCCCCCACGCTACGCCACTGGCCGTAGTTCATTGTAAGTTTATAAACCTTAGCTTACATTAGCCATGGCTAAGCATCATGTGTGAACCTGGCACCTGTATGACAGCTACATCCATGTGAGTGTTGACCACCTACAGCACTGGGACAGAGCAAAGCTGGCATGGACTGAAGCTGGCTTACTGTGCCTTTGTCCCCTTTACATTTCCATTCAATAGCAAGTAAAGTTGACTCCTCTGTCTGACAGGTTGCGTCAGATACAGAAGTAGATGCCACGTCATAGTAAGATTATTAACACCCACCTGTGCTTGTCCATGTAAACTACCCTTAGAAGCAATTCTAAGTGGAAATAGAAGGGGGGGGTATGTAGAAAGGCAAATTAAAAATGCCTGAATAAAAGCAATAACAAGCAACCGAGAGCTATTAAGTAACTGTCATTCAACTGAATGAGGAGCTATGCTTTGGTCAAGCCGCTTAGGCATCCATCTTGGAAAGAATACGAGACTTGGATCTCGTATAATTTGTGTTACAGATCATTCATGTTTTAAAGAATTGGAACTCAACTTTATTGATTTCCATCCCACCCTGCTATTTGCTAGTCAGATTCATAGCTGTCTCACCACCGTCTCTCAGACACGTAAAACATCCTCTCTAATCTTAACTGATGGACCCAATTACAAAGGTAAGATAACTCTATTATTAAGAAGAACTCTAATATAATAAATCAAGCTATAAATAACCTTAAAGGACTCTTCTACACAGAGCTGTACTTAACATATGCTTTATTAAGTAGAGTTTATAAATTATACAACCTTTCTCTCCAATTCACGGCATTTCTATTCCATGGTAAGAGCCCTATTTCAAACAATACTATAATGTCAAACCAATCAAAAAACCTCTTGAAATGGAAGGCATTATATATTTCATAGATATTGCATTCAAATTCCCCTTACCACTTTAAATTTTAATTGCCTTGAGAATGTTCAATAACTCACATACTCCACGCTATATTTTTTATTTCTAGATTTCCTCTCCATGAAATAGTTTCAATAGCTGCTAAATATTATTTATCTTTCCAAAGACACATTTTCTTCTTTAAAATATGCCAATTAAGCTTTTGGAAATCTCTCTCTCTCTCTCTCTCTCTCTCTCTCTCTCTCTCTCTCTCACACACACACACACACACACACAGAGTCCCCCTTGTTCTTAAATTTTGAAGGCAGCACTGACTGAAAATTTGATAGCAACAACTGGCTGAACCTCCCTGTGAATTATCCTTGTAAAAATCCAGAAATCATCATGTTCAATTTTAATATTGGGGGTATTGTTAGATGGATAGGTTTGAACATTCTGTTTCTCTCACAACATGAGTTACATATATCTGATCCTGTTTGATGTATGTAAAAAGTGCAATGTGATCTCAACAGGTTATGTTGCTTAATATATAAGTTACTAGATATGTACTGAAAGCATTAGTCATTGCTACCTATTCTTCCTTGTAAGTCCTAAATAGATAATAGGCTAACAGTGCAAACCTATTCATGTGCACTCAGAAGTAGGAACCGCTGAGTTCAACAGGACTTAGTGAGTGTCTCCTGAGTTGCAGCTGTAAATTAGCTCCCATTTATACTCCCTTTAGCTGCTAGGATGTCACAGAATGTTCATGGACATTCTAACTCTGAGGGAATGGGGTTAGTTTCTTTTAAAAAAAATAATATTTACTTGGGTTGCATCGTTTTCATTTTCAGATCATAAGGTCCTTTCTACAGATCATTTGCTGTGATACTTTAATGTTGTATACCGTATCAGGTTGGAGGAGAAGAGAGGTGGGGAGAGGTGGCAGGGGGATGCCACCCGCAATATACAAAATACTGCTCCAGAATCCTACAGACTCCTTCATCTCAGTCGAAAAGCAATGGGAGCATGACAGAGGCTACAATATAAACCCTACCCAATAGTCTAAACTGTGGTTTAAACCTCCCTTTAAATCCATCTCAGCCAAAATATGAGAATGGGGTTAGTTATAATAAACATCAACAAATAGTGGATTAGATATGAAAAGTCCCATTTTGCTAGGGAGGGAATTTCATGTGAGATCAAGGGTCAGCATGTTGATTGAGGGCAATGCACTCATTTAAATATGGAGTCAGTTACTAGCGTCTAGTTCCTTGTACTTTATGAAAAGTCAAATGGCCAGCAATTCCACAAAATGTTCCCTTTTCAAGAGCCAGAATTCTTACATAGGGCTACAGTCCCACAAAATATAGGCTGCTGAGAGCCACCAGAACTCTGGGAAAGGGGCATTTCAGGAAGGCTGGCACCAGTGTTGACTGGACTGAAATCCTCTTCCCAGGGGTAGTGGCCTGCTGAATTCACACACTCAGTTTTTGATATTGCTTCAGTACTCTGTGAGACCAGTGGCACAAAGGTCAGCTGCATAAAGGAGCTTAGCTAGACATAATGAATGTGACACTTGCTTAAAATACAGTGAACGGAATACATAAAAACCCACTTAGAGTCACCACATATCAATTTCTGAGCCCCTTTGTTCTCATGCTGCATACAGAATTGTAATGAAAAATACTTCAGTGGGGTTTTTATTTTATACAAAAATCTACATATCGATTCAACATAAACATAATTTTGAAAAGTACAATTTTCTGGCTGGAATTTGGTGATTATCTGAGATTTTTTTAAAAAATCTAAATAAATAAGCCAATTTTGTTTTGTTTTTTTAGAAAAAAATTTAAGGAATAGTATTTTTCTTCAGAATTGGAATTTAAAATTAAGAAGCGGAGTGTGCTTACCTTGCAGTCATGGAGATTTCTTTTGTGATTCACAAGAACCAGGATCTCAAGAAGCCAATTAGGCTATTCTGTATATCTTTCAAACAGGAAGGCAAAGTGCTGGTAAAGTGGAAGTGCCATGGTACCAATTCTAAAATTACCACAGCACTGCTGTGATTGATCTAATTCAAAGTACCGTCGAAAATAAACCTCTCAGACATTCTAGTGGCTCAAAATTATACCGTTCAGTATTGGCTTGTCTTTCTGATTACAACCTGCTAAAGGCAAGGGGTGGGCGTAGGGGAAGTAAAGAATTCTTAGTAGCAAGAATTCTCCTGCTGGTAGATATTGTGAGGAGAAGTGATTTTTCTTCTTTTTTCTGGTATGGCCACTAATAATAGAAAAAAGCTCACTGGGTCGCCTTGGGTCATTCATTCTTTATGTTGGGAAATCTTTTTTTTTTTCTTCTGGTGACGGTCCAGATTACCTTAGTCAACATCTGCCAGTGTCCACATTCCAGAAACAGGCAGTAGCAGAATCAAAAGTGGGCCAAGTTATGGGTATGACTCTTTCCTTTATTTAGTATGCTAGATTGCACACACAGATATATTCTACACAGTATTTTTCCACTAGTTGTGAAAGGGCAGTGCAGTGATCGGTGGTAGATTTGCCGTGGCAGAATCCTATTTGTTTGAGTCCAAGGATCTTTTTGGAAGTCCTCCAGTCCTTTAGTTTTTCCCCCAAGTGGCAGGCATACATCTTGCCAAGGACTGATAGAAGGCTTATCAGAAAGTAACTTTGAGGCAGCTTCAGGTCACCATTTTTGAATATGGGGGTAATGATGGAGTTTAGCCAGACATCTGGTAGTATTCCGAATTTGTCAATTAATGTAAATACGTTGGCTAGAGGAAGGCCCCACTAGTCTGGATTGTGCTTGAAGAGTTCCCCAGGTATCCTGTCTGGTCCTGGGGATTTATTTGGTTTTAGATTCTTGATTATTAAGAGTATTTCGCCCGGTTCCACTGGGGTCCAGTCAGGAAGATGTACACAGCTGGGCCTGTTTTGTGTGGCTATTAGATTTGTTGGCTCTGTAAATATTGCAGAGTAATTGCTGAACCAGCTGGAAGTGGGGGTGGTAGTCGTTGTTTGGTTGCTACTGTCTTGAAGGGCACCAGAAACTATCCTCCAGAATTCCTTGCTGTCCTTCACTAAGTAGGTATTGCACACAGACATGGTTTTGGGCCCCTGGAGTAGAGGTAGGAGATGGAAGAGAGGGCTAAGTATTAATTCAAGCTGCAACATTCCTCATACAGTGATACCTCAGGTTACAGATGCTTCAGGTGACAGACTCCACTAACCCAGAAATAGTACCTCAGGTTAAGAACTTTGCTTCAGGATGAGAACAGAAATCATGCTCTGGTGGTGCGGCAGCAGTGGGAGGCCCCATTAGCTAAAGTGGTACCTCAGGTTAAAAACAGTTTCAGGTTAAGAACGGACCTCTGGAACGAATTAAGTTCTTAACCCGAGGTACCACTATATAAGTAATCCAAGACCAGGCCTACAGACCTATGGACCTTGTATGAATAAATAATATAAATAAATAAATTGTGGGAAGATATTCATGGAATTTTGTATTGCAGAATAGTATTCCACTTTTATTAACTTTGGAAAAGAATAAAACACTACAGTGAATCCTTCTGCCATATGGGTCTGACATGCAAATATATCACCTCTTCCTCCTCCTCCTCATCCAACCCCCACCTCCATCTACAAAAATGTCAAAAGGAATCATGGTACAGGTTACTGGTATCTCCAGATATGGTTGGACTCCAGCTTCCTTTAGCATTAGCTAGCATGGCCAATGTTTAGACGGGATGGGAACTGTTTCCCAACAACAGTTGGGGGTTACCACACTATCTCTCCATTAAGTAAGTATTTAGGAACATCCAAAAACAATTGATAACCATTCAGAAATTAAAAAAAAAAATCTGAATAGTTTTGGTCTTATTTTTTGCTTTTGTACTCATTGTCAGAAAAGCAAGGCAGATGTCTGCTTCATTTTCTGACAATGATGGTTCAGCAGTATAGCTTATGTGTGGGTTCCACCTCAAAGCATTATGGTCTGTGGTCTGCTTCTAGACCCATGCAAAAGCCCTGCTCTCTGTCCTTATACCTGCTAAAAAACTACCACTGAGTTCTATTCTAAACCTGAACTCTCCTGATGGCTTCTTCCAGAACCCACCCACGTATGAGATATTTGTTATTCTAAGAGTTGGTTACTGTACTCAAAAAGAACTTGGAGGTTGCCACTGAAACTTGATGACTTTTGTTATGATGCCCCTTCACTATCAGAAATGTAATAGGTGAACTTGGCCCAAGTGATCAATTCTTGGCATGGCATCAGTGGGCATATTACTAACTACAGGTGTATGTGAGACTATCTCTGAATGAGTTCAGTGGCAATGCTAAAAATAGATGAAGACCATCATTATACCCCTGTCATAATCATGGGCTTGTCATTATACCCTTGTCATTATTATTCCCTGAACTCTGAAAATCAGAAAAAGGATTGACATTGTGACATTTTATTATTCACAGCACAATTTACTTTCTGGAAGAGATCCACTGGAAATAATACAACCTATCATTTAGACTCTAACAGATTCATGTTCTTCTCTGTGACAGTAGCCTGGAGGATGAAGAGCCTAAGCAGTCGATGGATTGAATAGGCATAACCCAAGGGAATAAAAAGAAAAGAATGATCACAAAATGTTAATAAAAATACTAATGTGCTGCTCCTCATCATTCAGTAAGGAACAACTCTAATATTTAATTTTCAAAAATGCATTCAAAGAAATTCTGCACCTGTAAAGGTTTTTTGGTATTATCTACAAAGGATGGCACCACCCACAAAGACTTTTATGCAATGGTATAAATCAATCTTAATTTGTTGAGTGAATGCAATATTATTTACCTTTTCTTTTAACCCTAGCCCTATTCCAAAGATGCAGTTTGTTGACGATACTTTTTTGCAATGTCATAAAATCAACAATAAAAATTACATATAAAAGCATGTCTTCTACAGTATTGTCCTACATACCTGTACCTCTGTCTGGCTACCTTCAGTGACTCTGGCTGGCTGAGATGTAGATGAAGGTAATAGGCTGTGTCTTGAGAATCTGTGTTTGGAGAACACCATTTCTGGAAACAGCCAAAAACAAACTAAAAATGCCAGAGGGCTGATTCAATACCGCTTGGCAAAACCAATTGGAAACCTGATGCCTTGAGGAGATAAATTATATACATCAAGCATACCAAAAGATTTCTGTCTATAAGCTGTACAGTCTTCATTGATGGACTTTTACAACTTTCCCAAGCAATATGTTCAGATGCATTATCATACTTAAACAGACACGTTTTAATATCCTAACCATGTGACAATGTGCTCCCCAAAATGCAAATTGGTGTATCTTTCCCAGGGGTAGATCTACTATGAAACCAATGAAGCTTAAGCTTCGGGACCCCTGATCCCAGAGGGGGCCCAGAAGTGACTTTAATCCACATTGCTTAAAATTTTTGGATCTAGTAGACCCAATTTGAGTCACACAGCTCAAGTTGACCAATTTCTTGTTATATGTATAACAACAATCCCAAAGTTTCAGAGTCAGTAGCAAAGATGCAAAGGTGGAGTGTTGCTGTAAATTGGCTGCTCTGCTGTGGCTCATGTAATCCACTTTTTAACACGTCAAGACCCTAGAAAAATAACAATGAGTTCACGAAAGTACTTAAGTGGATAACTAAAATTGCAAACTCACATAAAATTTGTGGTGTTCCATCATGGAACAACCCCATTGATAACAGAGGTTACCTAGACCTCATTGCTGATTGTGAAGGGCCCCCCAAAACAGTTGAAGCTTCAGTGCCCCCCAAAATGTAGGTCCGCCACTGATCTCTTCTCTTCTTTGGGAAAGACTTGCAGATATCTGAAAGGTGCTATCATGTCTTTCTACTTTCTTAATGGCTCGGGCCATAGCTCAGTGAGAAAGCTCATGCTTACAGCATTTAACTTCAGAAATTCAGGTTTCTAGGAGTATATTCATTGTCACTAAATACCAAACAGGCTTCTAAGTATGGCTTTTTTAAAAAAATACACAGCGATCGACAACAGACAGGAACCTCACTGGAGTTCAAATCAAAGCATCTTTACAGGCTCTTTCAACTTACTTGAGAACAACCAGCTGCATATACAGAAAAACAACGTGTTCATAAACCATAAATATTGAAAGGCTAATCTGAGCAAATCAGGTCCACAATAAAAATGAGATCATGTGTGTCAGAGCCACATTTAAAGTTACTGGAGGGATCTTCCATAGAATATCATAAAGATTGCTACACTGTTATATCACAGTTTAAGCTACATTTGCAAGCAACATGTTATGGGTGTATGAAGAGAATAAAGAAGGGAGGGGGAAAAGAAATACTTCTGTAAAATGCCAGCCAGCCATCAGCCTTACTGCAAAAGCATTCCTACTACCAATAATGTTATAGCGCCTTCAATGAAACCATATCAAAGCTAATCAAACCAATCCTGATTTTATAGAAGACACATAGCTTTTCCAGGTCCCACAAATAAATTTCCTTGACAGTTGACATCTTTTATTTTCGAAGACCATTTTCCAAGACCAAAAGGACATCACTATCCTAAGCCATTCCGAGATAAGGAGGCATTAAAAATAGAGTTCTGTGACCCGTGGGTCATTAATTGATTGTTAGGCCAAAAAATGAACCCATGAATAACTGCTTTGATTCCCTCTGTCATCACAAAAGCATCCTTCCTACATAACGAGTATACTGATAGGAAAGTTTTAAAAGAGGTTTCATCAGTCTTTTTACCTCAAGCACTACAGGGTTTGGAGCTAACATGAGGTACAGTTCACTAATATACCCTGTATCAATGCTCTGACCTTTAACTGTGACTTCCAGCTCCAGAAAGAACTCAGACTGACAATGAGAGTTTGAATTTGAGGGGGGTTATATTCCAGATCTCTCTTGTTGCTGTTTGGAGGTCAATTGGTTGCAGTGGGAAGAGGTAAAGGATATTTCTAATCAGGGTTAGAGGAATGGATCCTGTTAGAGGGCAATTATATTAAGAAGGAAAGTAGAGAAATATATAAAATGTAATGAAAGTTCCACAGCATAAAGATTTTAAAGATTTTAACTAAACATACCCTACTTCTGGACTGTTGAAACAGCTTAACAAGCTACAGGCTGATCTGAGAAAAGTGATCTTTTTTTCCAAGGGCCTGAGATTGACAGATGGTTGGGAACGGTAACCCTGTTAACCTAAGAAGAATCTGAATTCTGAAGTACACAGCAGAAATTCAGACCTCATCATTTTTCTGGGAGGAAGTAGGAAAAAAGGCAGCTTCCATTTTTTAGCAACCTTGGCCATTAAGGCAATCTATGAAATTGGTGTATTATTAACATTACTGAAATCTATCTACTAGTAGAAAGATCTATGGGAGAGGGAAAGTGTAATGGGATGCTGCTATGAAGGACCAGTAATGGAACTTACACAAGATATGTACTTAAAACAGCTCAATACAACTTTCTGACAGGAATTCCCATTACTAAAATCTGAGAAATAATTAGAAGGTAATTACAGTCAATAGACCTATGGGATGCAGCACACAGTTTTTTGTTTTTTCCCATAAATACTGTCCATCTTAAGTAAATGTTTTCTGTGCTTAATTTTAGACAGGAAGGGAGGGAGGGAGGGAGGGAGGGAGGGAGGGAGGAAGGAAGGAAGGAAGGAAGGAAGGAAGGAAGGAAGGAAGGAAGACTAAAAAATAAATACCGGTACATCTTGAATTTGTAACCAGGGATTTCAAGGAAATATGATCTGCAATGTAGTTGTACAATATGGAAAACAGACAAAAACTCTTCCCACTCAGCAATGCTATGCACTAAAAAAATCTTAATGAAAGATAGATTAAGGTGATACTTATTACTGCACCACTGTATGTTGTTGAAAGTCACTATAGAGTTTTGGAAAACATTAATTTGAACTACTGATTTGTGATATATATTATATTTGTTCTATGGATGTAATTTCATTGCTCATTTTACACTGTTCTCCAACACATTATTATTCTTAATATTGCAAGTATAATTTTTCTAGCAGGTTGCAGGGGTGAGAGATACGTAAAGAATCATGACGTAGCACAGATTTGCGGTGGGATCCACAGTCTCCATTCTCTTCTTGCTTATCTTTGCCAAAGATCCTGTCCCTCCAACAGAGCACATCAAGGTACATTGCCTGAGCTTTGTATTAATCCACAAGACAATAGTTTATTTGGGTTAATCCTGTGTAGCTGTAAAATAAATGCCCCTTTGTACAGCAGTTGAGGGGAACAGCCCTGGGGAGAGTGCAGCTGTTGTGCTTATGTCCTGCTTGGAGGCTTCCCGTAGTTTGGCCACTGTGAGAACAGACTCCTGGGCTAGATAGGCATTTGGTCTGATCCAGCAGGGCTCTTCTTCTGTTGCCACCCCCTCAGGTTTACACATCTCGAAAGTTCGCTCTATGAGCAAAGCAATGTGTTAAGTATCACTATCCCCTGTACATGCTAAACCTGAGACACTCAAATTGCTACTTGATGGGATACCATCTTTGCCCAGTGCCAGCTGCTGCCTCCCAGAATGCAATATAAAAACGTATGCATCACTGCTCAAAATGCAACCATGTGGAATCCTTCATGTTGCAAATAATGTGCGCACACCAGCTTCCTGTATGCTTGCATTGATTTTCACCATACTATCATGTGTGCTCGAATCACTACCATCACGAGGAGCCACTTTACACAAACAGAATTGCCTTCACACTGTTGCTTTTCAATTGTCCAACTACACAGGGGTTGCTTATGTGAATCATCCCTTAAAAGTTTATCTTTCCTTTCCTTTCTAACCTAGCAGGCAACCCAGATAACAGGAAAACAATAAAGATAGGAAACTGTCTGTTTCTTTAGTATTTAATAATGTTTTGTGTTTTTTTCTGGAGCAAGAAATACTTTTTCTCTTACTCCAGAATTATCTCTTTTTTTCACTTGTAAAGAACAGTTACTTGCTTTAAAAGTGCTCTTCAAAGCTAGCTCAACTTTTTCTGTCTAAATATCCCATAGCTATGATGTCCTCTCTAAATCAATTGTAATTCTTTTCTCTACTCCACACCTGCCAATTCTAGGCTGAACCTGGGGGTTATTGACCTTCCGATTATCTCTTAGTGTCTACCCATGCACTTTATGAACTCCTTAGGTGCTGTTATATTTTACTGAGGCTAGAATTATTTTCTCCATTACAAATTGGAGGTAGCTGTGTTGGCCCACTGGACAACACTCAAAAGCAATGGTGCTGTAACAACATCCCAAAATAATGAGCAAACTTTTGAGGTCACCAAACTTTTTTTCCAGACTAAGCAGATTCAGTGTGTTGTCTAGTGGACCAACACAGCTATCTCCATTACCTTGTAAAGGAGAAAACAATTTCAGCCTCAGTAAAATATAACAACAATGGTGCTTTATAATTATTTTTGGCAATGGACTGATTACTTGGGCTACACTTCTAAACCCACTTACCATGCGATTGATTGATTGATTGATTGATTGATTGATTGATTGCAGTTATTGAAACTGATTGGCTTGTAACATGTAGAAATTCCCCCCAAAGTGTATTGTTATCTAATTATCTAATACTTCTCCTTTCTCCTTTCATATTTAGAAGTATGACATTGCAGTATGTATGACTGTAGGAGATCTCCCTCCCCATGGTCTACTCTGTCTCACCCAGGCATACTCCCAGGTTTTGTGCCAACTTTGTCTCTGATCTCATCACTCCATCCAGCACTAATGGAACCCTCCCCCCCATCCCTTCCTCTCAGGAAGATTCAGCCATCAAGTCCATTCAGAACAGCCACCTCCATCACCTATGTTGCAAATATGCCACCACAGGTGTGAACAAACAGCTCAGGTCCAGCCCTTCAGAAGAAGTTGCCATTTGCTTGCCCATTTGGCATGCTGAATTTATGCCCACCCCACTTCCATATGAACAGTAAGGATTTTGGCAGAAACTATACTCTGAGCTTGAGTTCTTCATCCATCGAGAGCCAGGACAGTGTTTAAGAATTTTCATCTTGCTGATCCTAGAGGTTAATACCAGTATATCTCACTGAGATGGCATTACAAAGTCTGTCCATGCAACTGATGAAGGAACTTGCCTACAAAAGCTTATGCCACAATAAACACGGTATTTAAAATACAGGGTGAGTCTTTTAAAAGAGGCCCCATGGAACATGTGTACTCTGTATCCACGGGGCCTCTTTTAAAGGACTCACCCTGTAGGAAAAGGGTATATATTGAAATATCATTGCAACATCAAGGTAAAACAATAGTTTGCGGAGATATACTAGAGTTGCTTTATAGTATACCACATTAAGCACATATGGTGGCACAGAACATCATATGATACCCTTCATATTATTTGTCGTTTCTTCTGACATTTGCACATCTATGTTCTCTCGTCTCCTTCATAGAAATGTGCTAATTTTGGTAGATTTGGATATGAAGCAGGAAATGAACGATCATCTCAATTTCACATCCAGCAGGCTGTCTGAAAATACGCTTAGTTAAAAATGTCTGTGATACAAGCTTCCAGGGATTTGGAAGGTGTGAACAATGTGTGCAGTTGAATTAATCTTTGAGGGCCATTATTTATGGGAGTTGATGGTGGTCCTGGAGAAGGATTTTAAGGTGTGAGATGACACTGTCAAAAAATGTAAAAGTTCAACAGTCAATGAATAGACTTGTAGTTTTGAAAAGGGAACACTGTGTCACAAGGAAAGAGGGACAGATGAATGGAGAGTGGGATTGTCTTTCCTACTGCAGAGAGAAAGACTGAAAAATATCTATTGCCACATCTTTGAGGAAATATAATAGGCTAGCTGTCTTGTACCCAGCATTGCTTGGGAAGTACAAGAAACAAAACAAAGCAAAAAAATCACTGCAGTTTTGAAATCAGTGGTTAAAATAAGTGCAGTTTTGGAAAGTCTAGTCTGCCATTTTGGTTCAAAATGGCACCCAACTGTATCCAAACACAAATGAAAACCTCCTTCTTGATCTTGGAAATTATAATGGAAAATTTGGTTAAAATATATTAAGAAGTGGCAAAATCCATATAGAGACCACTTCAATTATTCATTGGGTAGTTAAAGCAGATGGATTATATTGGGTTCATACAGACTTTTGCTACCCTGTTGCTAGTTGAAGGAGCATCCCCACCCCCATCGTTCAGCCCAAACACTGAGGTCCAGGGCCTTCTGGCAGTTCCCTCCCTGTGAGAAGTGAGGTTATAGGGATTCAGGTAGAGAGGCTTCTTGGTAGTGGCGCCCGCCCTGTGGAACGCCTTCCCATCAGATGTCAAGGAAATAAACAACTATCTGACTTTTAGAAGACAACTGAAGGCAGTCCTGTTTAGGGAAGTTTTTAATGTTTGATGTTTTATTGTGATTTAATATTCTGTTGGGAGCCGCCCAGAGTGGCTGGGGAGACCCAGCCGGATGGGCAGCATATAAATAATAAATTATTATTGTTATTATGGTTGCGACCATCTTTGATCTCTATTCCTTCCATAGTGGTCTATTTCACTAGTTCATTACTTAGGATCTGTGTCATATATTCATCATTGTCGGTGATTAAATGGTTCTAAATGTTCATAAGGTTTAGTGGCCTGTAATTCAAACATAGTTTTTCTTCTTCAATATTTATCCATATGGGACAATCAAGCATTAGTAGCCAGTGTGGTGAGTGGGGGCTGCAGAGCCACCCTCTTGACACTGATGTTGCTTCAGCTTATCTGGAGCAGGTCAGGAGAGTGGCAAGGTCAGAGGTTGTGTGGGAACATCAGTTGAACTACTTTTGTCAACTGTTGCAGGTTGCCAGCTTGCTAGAAACATGCTTTAAACCACTTGCATTGGTAATAAATACTCAACTTTTCCGTCTCCCTTTGAGCAATTCTTTACATTCAGATCTCATGAGAATGTATCCTGGGCACAACCCTTGATCTTAACATACATTTGATGTTTTTGTTGTGGCACAGCAATGAGCCCTGAGAGAAAAGAAAGAGGTAGAGTCTTCTTTCTATATTACATTTCATTCTGGCTTCCCATGAGTAACTCCAGAATACTGTACTAACTGCAGTTTCTGGATGGCCTTCAAATGCATAATGGTAATTAATCCATGTGTTTATCAGGGCATAAATCAAAGTTAGTGACAGAGCAATCCTAAGCATGTTAGGAGTTAAGTGCAATTAAAGTCAATAGGACATACTCCCAGGTAAGTGTGCATAGGATTGCAAGTCTGCCTTCACTAGGAATGAGAGTAGCCAGCAAAGCAAATTATTCATTTATTTTTATTTGCTTTAGCATTTTCTGTACCTCCCAATTAACTGTGTCCTCTGGGTGGTTCACAGATCAAAATCAATAAAGTACAAACACAATCAACAGTACTACAAGTGATCGATAAATACCAGCACAAAATTAACACAAAAAACGCCCCCCCCAACAGCATGAAAACCATACAACAGCAGAAAAATCCATAAACATCACCAAAAAGGAGCAAGTGGAAGACAAAATACTTTCAAGGGGAAATATGGAATTTAAAAAGCCCAGAGATGGTTTGGCACCCAAAAACACCTCACGTGTTTGCCCAGAAAGAGCATTCCATTATCAGTGTACAGGGGTTCTGGCTAAGCTATCACCAAGATCCAGGTTTTTAATAATAAATTTATGTCCCATTTTTATTGCATCATGGGACCAGAGGCAGGGTATTTATTATTTATTAAAAAAAATTAACACACTGCTTGATTGTAAGGGGGGGGGGACTCAAAGCACACCTGGACATGGATCAGACCCAGACCTGCTTGCCCTTTGCAAGGTGGCGGCTACTTGTGCCTTCAGTCCGAAAATGCTCTGCCTAAAAACTTGCTCTTCTTGGAAGGATGAAATATCATTAAAAACGGGCAAGTCCAGGTCCCCTTAGATTTAATGACCAAGGGGCCACTTTCACCCCTGTTTTCTGTTAGTTCAGTTTATTTCTCTCAATGTGTGTGGGGGGGGAGCTGCTTCCCTGAATCCCAGATCCTGAAAGGCAGCTGCATCTCACCACACCACACTAATTATTATTAATAATAATAATAATAATAATAATAATAATAATAATAATAATACCCTGCCCATCTGGCTGGGTTTCCCCAGCCACTCTGGGCGGCTTCCAACCGAATATTAAAAACAATACAGCATCAGACATTAAAAACCTCCCTAAACTTCCCCAAACAGGGCCACCTTCAGTTGTCTTTTAAAAGTAAAATAGTTGTTTATTGCCTTGACATCCCCACATTGCCACAACCTAAGCATTCTTTTTGTGTGAGTAGAGTCGTGAGGGGGGCAAGGAACTATGAGTTGTATTCAATTAATTTTTACTCAGACTCCGTGCTATTTATGGCCCTAACTTAGCCTTGTTCGTTAATTTCAATGGGCCTACTCTGAGTAAAATGTCGTTACATATGATTCCCATTCAGCCACTGATCATATGCAAACTCCACAGGGAAAAAATTAACCAGTGGTAGACCTTGGGGTCTCAAAATTCAGCGACACCCTGTACAACACCAAGAGTCGCCCCTCTTGCCTTTCAGTCTGCTTCATAGTTGCGACACCCCCCTGTAGCACCCCCTTAGGCTCTACTCCAGCGCAACCAAACCGGTCAGGCTCCCCTAAATCTGCCTCTGTCCCCACTACCACCTCCGCACCCCCTTTGCCCCCCAGGTCATGGAAGGCAACAGAAGTGAGGAATCTCTTCCACTTGTAGAGACTCCCCATGCAATTCAGAACCCTACACAATCAGGCTTATGTAGAGATGGAGGAGAAATTAAATTCAGTACACGTTTAAAGCCAAATCTGTCAGATTCACACTTTCTGAAACAATATACAAACTGACACACAGCTGTGCTGGAAAATCCACACTCATTCAAAATTTGTTCTGCAGTTCTCCAATCAAGCAATGTTTATAAAAATGGTTAACTTAGGGAAAAGCATGCATATAACTGAAAATATTAGTGAAATGCATTTTTTAGGAGAAATTGCTTGCAAAAATGTGTACATTAGTCAAAACAGTGAATAAAAAAACCCTAAAATGTGTTTATTATGAGAACTTTGCACTCAAATGCTGATGAATTCTTATGAGAATTTTTTAACATGCCCCACCCCACCCTCAAAGAAATTGCTGCAAAATGTGGAGAGCCGGATTTAGGAACGGAAGAACAAGAAATGGAAAGAACTGAAATTGACAGATCCATCCTTAGACTTATGTGATCTTGAAGTATTAGACAGATTTGGCAGGAAACGGCTGAATGATGTTGCTATTTTGGCAGTAGGAGTACCTCCCTGTGGAACAGGTTCTTGGCAGGATCTCGTTCCCCATAAATTTACACTGGCTTCACGACAGATGCAGCAAGAACAGAGGCACACTAGGCCATTTGCCATCCGAATCAAAGCCCCATGAGAAAATGCATCTCTGCTTTAACCTGATAAAAGTTGGAAGCTGCAGTGTGGAGAAGCTGCAGTATGAAGATCACATCTCCAGATGTAGGATACATTAGTGCTGGCCCCAGGCTGTATGATTACTTACTACTCTAAGGACTATTCGCTTGTTGAGTCACACTTCAGTTTAAGCTATTGTATTTCAATAAAAGTGGCAACCTTGGTCTTTAAACCAAATTATTTCTGTCTTTCGTTTTTTCTTTCAGTATCCTCTAGAATGGCATTTTCAAACACATTCTTTTGAGTATTTATAGAAAGGATTTCAATTATTTTCCAAGGCAAAAACTGTACCTAATTAGATGTTCTCTCTTAAGTATACTAAACTAAATTCCATTTTCACACACACATACTCAGCTTCCATTACAAATTCAATGGGAGCTGAGTCCAGACCTTGTATCTGAGGGCAGAATTTGACCCACTGTGTCCATTAACTGGGCTCATTTCGCGTGGCTCTTTATAAATTCAGTAAAAAATGAGAGGCATAGATGAATGAATAGGGGGAAAAGGCTTGCCCAAAGGAATTCTGATGAGCAGAATGACAAAACCACAGACATTTCTTAAATATTATAAATATAGATACAAAGGCTGCAATCCAGTACACAGACTGCTTATGCCTGATTTAAACCAGTGGAAATTCAGCAATCTCACTGTGCACAGGATTATGGCTGAAGTGATTATGAAGTTACAATGGTCAGCACAAATGTTTATAGCGCCATAATTTAAAATAATCACATTATACACTGTAATATTTTAAATGTACAGGTAGAAAGATAGGTACAGATGCAGAGATTTAATATAATGATTTACCAAGCATGACGCATTATCTAGATGAATTAAGGCCTCTTTTATTTACGCAAAATATCTCATGTACTATATTTCAATTCTCAGCTGCTCGGAAATTAATATTTAAATCCAAAGATGACTTTAGCTTCTATGTAAATCGTGAACTTTTTGCTAGAGCATCCACTGAATTGTATTACTAAAACTAATTGCTTAACACTAAATACCACATTTCAAAACCCACTTACAACTAATCCTACAGAGGCCAGTGATTAAGGATTGAAATTTAATAAAGGTGAAACTGAATTGAATCTCATGACTCTAGTCTCGAAATAACCTTACAGGTAGTTTATGGGCAACATAGAAATCTAAATCCCTCACGTGCATTCTCCCTTCAATTCTAGAAGGGCACAAAATCTACTTTCTGCTCCAGAAACCCAAAAGATTGATATTGGACCTGGATAATCTGAGATTCAGCATAGAGGTGTTGTTGCTGTTGTTTGTTGTGTTCCTTTTCCAATGAAACAATGATCTTCAGTTTATGGAAGGGGGTCACCTTACCTTAAACAAATACGTCATCTAGTCATTTGGAAGGCCATTGTAATCCTAAAACTTTCTCCACTGAATCTAAATGTGACTCATGTGGTCATGTGTAGTCATACCAGGTAAGTGACACACATGCATCTGGACCTTTCACTTCTTTCTGATTGACATGGCTTTAGCCATTATCCCCTCTGCAGTTTCAAAGGGATATGTATGCACCCATGTTGCACCAGCAAATGTAGAACACAATAAAACTGGAACGGGTTGTATTAACACTGGATTATTTGCACTCTATTGTATGAATGGTGCTGTCAATTATAGTCAGTACAGCACAGGTGGTCAATACAGGTCATCTGTTGGGTGTTGTGCATGCAGGCCCAATCCTGGAAGTTGAAGGGGTGCATGTTAGATGTAGGGATACAGCCATGGGAAGCATATCTGGATCTTCTTTGCAGCATGAGGCAAATGTGTTCAAATATAATCTGGATTCGTTTATCAGAGAGAAAGCCTGTTCCACAAACAATACTGCTTTCAACTGAATTCTTTACTTCTCAACTTATAGGTATCATGTATTTCCATTAATCTAATTGTTGTTTTGCTATTAACATCAGTGTACTTTTGATGGCCCAATGATATATATTTTATGGAAGAAAACAGTTAAATGTGAATTTTGATTACATAAAAATGCAGAGAATGTCACTAATTATTAAAGATAAATTCCATGTTTGTATATACAAATTATAAATATTGGCATGTGCCCATATGCTATAGTTTGCAGTTTCATATTTTCACATGCATGCTTTCCCCCAAAACATAACCACAGGATTTTGTTTGTTTGTTCGGGGTTTTTTTTTCGTCACTGCAATTTATTTTCACACCAAATATGTGACTCTTTCCAAGTTAATGGATAAATTCGCTCATCTCTTTCTTTATTATAAGGCAAAGATAAATAAGTCTTTTTCACTCAATCTGCTGAGATAACTTGTGCCCATGCCGAAAGGTGATCTGTTCTAATCAACTTCACGAAGTCTGATGGAATTACACCGAACATATTTCATACCTGACACAACTACAGAATGATACAGTTCAGGACAAACATTGGTGACCTGAATAATACATGACAGACAGATGACCGGGTGAGAAAAGTAATTTTTCACCTACAACACTTGAGTTTCTTTATTAAAGGCTGAGACATATTTGATGGAAAGAAGGCTGGTTTGCCAGCTAAAAGCTGGTGTGTTTTATTAATAGCTCAGTCAGTATTCCCTTGCCATTTTACTACTTGAAACATATTATTTTGACAATAAAATACTGCATGCATCTAATTTGCATGGAAAGGAAGTATTTAAATGACCTCCCATAATAACACTAAGTTACCAGACACCAGGCATTATAAAATCATCAGTAAATACATCTGAAAGCATGAACAAAACTAGAAAATGAAGACTGGCCTAATAAATTGGACTACTGTTAATTGCTACCAATTGATTACAATTGGTTTTACAGATTCACACACCTGACGAGATAGAAGAGGAGGATATTTCAAGAAATGTGTCTCTATCATAGGTGATGTTGCAAAATTCAGAAAAGAGGAGACTGGATCAATCAAAGCTAGCTACAATCCAGAAATTTAAAACCTGACAAATAGATTTTTAGGAGCCACCCTAATCTCTTGGCTTTAATTTGTTTCAAAATTATTTTAATGTTGTATTTTCACCCTTATGGTGAATGATGGGTGGTATATTAATAATGATAATAATAATAATAATAGGACCAGGATCAAAGGTTCTATAAAATTACACATAGTGGCTTCTGTAATTCCGAAATGACCCACTCAAATTGGGACAGTTGACAGGTATGCAAACAAGAGTCTGGCTGTTGGGTTCTGAACCAAATGAACCCTTTCCAAAAGCAGGCCCACACAGAGCAAGTCACAACAATATAAATGAACGTAACTAGGGCACAGAACAGCCGTGCCTAAGTCCCATTTCTCCAGGAAAGGTAAACAACTATATGATTGCTGCATATTTCACTTTTACTGGGAAATGAATCAAAAGTGTGGTGCAAACACGCCCAAAGCAGTGCATATGGACGATGTAAGGCCTGTGTTGTTCTTGCTCTTACCCCTTTAAAAAAGAGTTTGCATTTCTACATTATATTTCTGAAACTTCATATTATGAACCATCAACATAACCAAAGACAATTAGTGAATGCTCATGTCTCTTTCAGTGCAAAGAATATACAGCAAGGATTTACCCTACAATGTTTTTTAAAAATCCAAACAATGCCATAATAATAGTCATTTGTTGTGTTTTTTGCTCATATTAGAAACTTTCCTAATCTGTGCAATCACTGAGGTGCAGCTTGAAAGGTACACTACTTAATCAGATGGACAATAAATTATCCTAGTCTGTAATTGAAAATTGTCCTAAATCTGCAAATGGCTTTAAAATCCTTGCCTCCAAAAACCATTAAAATAATAAATAAATAAATACTGCCAAGGGCATTTTCAAATTTTATTTTATTTTACTTAGGAAGATTAGCCTTTTAAGTCCGTAGGTCTTGGCTTTCCAGACGTTTAATCAACAGTGCAGAGAACAGCCACAAAGAAATGGGTTCCTGTTGCATTATCAAGTGTTAATAGAACCTCTCTCAGATCCCAACAACAATAGAGATTATCTCCTATGCAGGGAGCTTCCATTTCTCCGATGGATAATTCAGAATCCCTTAATTTGGATCAGTGTGGACATAATAGTTACTACCACAATCAACAGTAACAATCTCCTTTGGTTGAAACAGATTTGTTTGCATACTTTGACTAGGCTGGACAGTGAGATAAAATGTAGTAATGGGGAATAATTTCCTAGGGAAAGCTTTAAAAAATTGTACTTTTAAGAAAAATAATGTGCTGTGCTGGTATGATGCTGTAATGGGTTTAGGGGTTGCTCGTGTGTAAGTTGCCGACACTCCTGGTTGAACCCTTTCTGACTGAACAGCCTCTAGCATTGTGACTGTCTCAGTCGCTGGCAGAATCCGTCAGTGGGCGTTTCTTGAACTTCTTCCAGCACAAAAATTCAGAATGGATCGGTTTGATCTTCTTGCAGTCCATGGGACTCTCAAGAGTCTCCTCCAGCACCACAATTCAAAACTGTCTTCCTATATGATGGAGGGCACTGAGGTGTTGCTCTTGGTAGCTGCACGTTGTTCATAATTTGTATCTTCATGAGAAAATACATTTAGAAACGTGTACATTTTGTAAGAAATCATGCTCGAAACACCACACATTTAAATATGAACTTTCATGCAGATTTTTTAAAATGATCTGCTGATTAATGTGAAAACAAGATGGACAGGTTTATAAATTAACATGTATGAAACTGTTCTTGACTAGAAATAGTCTGATCTGTCTCACGCCCGCACGCCCGCCTCCCCCCCCCCCCGCCCCGCAATTTCAGGTCAGTTATTTTCCTGAGTAAATACAGAAAACTGTTCTGCTGTTACAGATCCTCTATAATTCTTTGCAAAGAAGAAGGATTCCTTCCCAAACTGCCAGAAGGAACAGCACACATCTGATTTTGCACATGAACTAAAAGATTTGTTGGGGAAATCTTTGCTTAATTTTACAAGCCATAGCAGCACTGTTAATTCAAATCTATTTTTTCGTTTCCTGCATTAAGCGGTCACCACAGGCCACTCATCTGTGCTGTAGGTCTCCTAAATGAGGAAATGTTGCCATATGCTACATGGTTGGTGCCAATGCTGCA
Organism: Podarcis vaucheri; assembly: GCF_965113315.1. Classification (NCBI taxonomy): domain Eukaryota; kingdom Metazoa; phylum Chordata; class Lepidosauria; order Squamata; family Lacertidae; genus Podarcis; species Podarcis vaucheri. The sequence goes on along the minus strand of NC_138766.1, from coordinate 62,682,299 downwards.
TTTTTCCTTGTACCGTTTAATAAAGGTATTTCCAGCCACATTATAAAACATTAGGCTTATCCCACCCTCCTCTCTTCCTGATTGCAAGCCTGTCCTTATATGCAACCTCTGATATATCAGCCTTTAATCAATAATAAAAAAAGAAATTAAAACAAACCATGACCATCCAGGAAGAATGCAAACCCACCTAAATGGAGAGTAAAAATTTAATTAGGAGGTGAAAATCCTTCTGTTCCAAGTATTTCAAAAGAGGTCAGCCAACACTCACAATTCTTAATGTACATTCTACCTTCCAACTACTGTGTATATACTACCAGAAGGAAGCAGAGCCAGTTTTATGAGGGGCCAAGTACAATAATGAACTCTGCAAACCACAAGGACTTCTAGAAATCTGTGCTTAAAACAGCTGGGGGGCTGGACCCTTCCCTCCTTTCATTTAAATGCAATAAAAAACCACTACAGCGATCCTTATCATTTTCGCCCTGGTCTTGTTGGAACTCCTAGTGTATATTTTCTTTATTTAAAAAGGTCAGGAATGTGAGCCAGTAATCCATGTTAACAACCAGCCGTGTCACCTTCTTTTAAGCAAAGTGCTACAGACTATAGCATTCTTATATGAATTCCCCTTTTATCATTCAATCTCCTTTAGACTCCTGAGAATACTGGCAAAATATCTCTTCAGAAGTGGGAGGAGGATGAAGCCCCACTGACTCTTTCACAAGGTCCCAAACATCTAAGAGAGACATGCCTCAGTGTGTTCTTATACTCTGTATAGTTTAAGTCAGTGACAGTATTATAAGTAACTTCATCTGACAAGGTAGGTGGAGGAGAATGTCGAACACAGAAAGCACCGCTGAAGTACAATGTCACAGCATTTCGAAGGAACCAGTTCCAAATAGCCACTCTAGCCTAGCTTATATACAGGCAGCGAAACGCTTCGTCTTTTATTAAAAGAACCATCCCCTGCACTCTGAAAGGGGGAGAAAATCATTTTGGCTAAAGGGGACCAGTGGTAAAGTAGTACCAGATAGCAATGGAGTGGTTAACTTGCTGAGAATTTTTATATGCAGCAAGGCAAGGACATATTCATCATCATGTTCAGGCAGCGTGTTCAGATCAAGCACACCTGCATTCATGCGCAAGCACGACACCCCAAATTTCTGCATGCCTTCTCCTTCAGAAAACAGGGGAGCAAGGATCACAGAAATAAGACGTGCCATACACATTGATGAAATGTATTCACTTACACAGAATCCACGTATTATGTGTAATGGCTTCTGTACGTGAGCCTACACCCCACTGTGCACAGATAGATTCCACATTCATGAACGAGTGAGGTGAGCTAGCCGAGAGTGCGCCTCTATGGAAACACAATGGATTGCCACAATGGTGAACTTTGATGTTGTTCTTCTCAAAACGAAACTTCTAATTCTTTGATTCCAAAAACAGCATCTAGCGATTAACGGCGAGCCTTGCTGCACATGCCAGCATCTTCCATTTCCAAGTAACAAAACAGGTGTCATCATTACTTGTTGCTAAGACAACAAAACACAGTTTGGCTTACAAACGTTCAAGAGTAATGCATTTATTTTTCCTTGCAGGGAAGCTAAAAAGGAATAACAACTCACATCTCACAAGCACTTTAAGGACATTTGAAGTTCACGAGTTCCCTTAGTGAATGCAGTAAGTCTGTTCATGTACATAAAGTATATATCTGAACAGTTTTCCTGCACCAGAACCAAAGCTGTTAAGTATTTTCTCTGAGAAGCTTCCAGATCCTGGGTGTTCTTTCATGGAGTGAACCATTAATTTCCCAGGAAAATTGAGCATAATGAGATGTTTCTATTCTGCGTTCTCAACTCAAAATAGGCCTCTAATCTTTTGCCAGGGTAACTCCACAGAGGCCACTGGGATTAACAAATAATTGGGATTAACAAGTAATTCACACATACAACATCTCTTGTCTCTTTGGGATTAGACGGCAGCAAGCTCCCTGTAGTTTAGGCAGGAGCAGGGTTAATAAATTATCTTTAACAAATTTCTTTGAACATACCTTGAACTAATAATCCTTCACTAAGTGCATTATGTTATCTCCATAACTATTCTTAGGAGTGTATTATCACTGATATCCATGTTAGGGGAGGACAGCTTTCACAGATTCCTTTAAAAGATACTGTCTTCAAAAGCCAGGAGTATAACTGACCTAGCTCAGTATATTTATTAATCATGGGGTCGTGAGTTTGAGCCCCACATTAGGCAAAATATCCCTGCATTGCAGGAAATTGGACTAAATTACCCTTGTGTGTCTAGAAGCGGTTGGAGGATGGATGGCAGCTAAAAGATTGAAGTTGAATCCTGACAAGACAGAAGTACTATTTTCAGGTGACAGGGGCGTGTGGATGTGGAGGACTCCCTGGTCCTGAATGGGGTAACTGTGCCTCTGAAGGACCAGGCGCACAGCCTGGGAGTAATTTTGGATTCACAGCTGTTCATGGAGGCGCAGGTCAATTCTGTGTCCAGGGCAGCTGTCTACCAGCTCCATCTGGTAGGCAGACTGAGACCCTACCTGCCCGTGGACTGTCTTGCCAGAGTGGTGCATGCTCTAGTTATCTCCTGCTTGGACTACTGCAGTGCAGAGCTACCTTTGAAGGTGACCCAGAAACTACAAAGCGTGTTCTCCCTAACAGAGAGCACGTGTTGCGGTTGGGGAACAGGCCGCCCAGCCATGACTAGGCAAATTAATCTGCAACCCTGGCCTTTAGGGTTAATCGGGTTGCTGAGGGAATATGATTGTTACCAATTTGGAGGAGGAGTCAGAAGCTTTAAATAGAAGGGCCAGACGTAGGGACGTCCTCTTGGCCGTTTTGCATCGGATCACATGGAGCACTTGGACAATCTTCTCATTGTCTGGTTACATTTCTTTATTTTTTATTTCCCCCCTTTTTTTAAAATCCTCTCTAGTCCCTTAAATAATTTAATTCCCCCCTTTATTTCCCCTTTCTTTTTAATCCTCTCTAGTCCCTTAAATAATTTAATTCCCCCCTTTTCCTGTTCGATTTCCCACCCCACCCCTTACCCTGCCCTGTGGGAAGATTCTCCCTGTATCTGTGGCTTGCCTTTCCCAATAGTGAGAGAGCCCCCCGTTAGGGGCTTTCTTTCGCAAAAAGGTTTCCCCCATTTCTCTTGTTGAAATTGTGTGGCTAGTCAGGGCTGTTCCCAGCTTAGCTGGTATCACTTTCGTTTATAGTATCCCCGAAGGTTGGCTTTATGGCTCTCTGTGCCTCCAAGGACTATGAGCACTCTGTATATGCTCTTGAACTATGCTGTTTCTGAACAAGTTTATTTTCCTTAAGCGGCCCATTTGTGATAAAAGAACTTTGGGTTTCTTGAAGGGGTGCTTCCCTCAAAAAGGGCAAGCAGGGGTACCTGGACAAGCTAGGGGCTACCTCAACTCTGCTATTTCACTGGAAACATTTATGCCTGGCCTAGCAGGTGATCCTAGGGCTTTGCCCTAGAATTCGATGGCCTGGAAGTGTTTCTGGCCTGAATAGTGTCCCCATGTGGTCCATGAAGCATTGGTTTCACTGGGTCAGCGGATAGTGCCGGTAATGCTTAGGTTGCAGGATTGGTCCCTGTATGGGACAGCTGCATGCTCCCCCATTGCTCTACCTGGACACTTAGGTCCTTTTGGTGGTTACCTCACTGCGAGGGATGTAACAGGCGCCACATTTGCAATATGCAACTGGGAGAAAGCACCTTGCGTGCCCGCATTGCAGTTTGCGTTGCAGAGCACGGCGCTGCACGGGCTGCAATTGCATTGCATTGCTAGGAGATTTGCAGTTGCATTGCACGGAGCGTGTGTGCATTGCATGGAGGGTGTGTGTGCATTGCACGGAGTGTGTAGTCGCATTGCATGGAGTGTGTTGTTGCATTGCACAGAGTGTGTTTTTTGCATTGCACGGAGTGTGTGTGCATTGCACGGAGTATGTAGTTGCATTGAACGGAGGGTGTGTGCAGTGCACGGAGTGTGTAGTTACATTGCATGGAGTGTAGTTACATTGCATGAAGGGTGTGTGCATTGCAGGGAGTGTGTTTTGCATTGCACGGAGTGTGTAGTTGCATTGAACGGAGTGTGTAGTTGCATTGCACGGAGGGTTTGTGTGTGCATTGCACGGAGTGTGTAGTTGCACTGCACAGAGCGTGTTTTTTTGCATTGCACGGAGTGTGTAGTTGCATTGCATGGAGAGTGTGTGCACTGCACGGAGTGTGTTTTTTGCATTGCACAGAGTGTGTGTCTGAAAAGGAAGCTGGCTCGGCGGCAGCTTGGTTGGGACTTCTTTAGGGGTTCTGGCCAGCGTCGGCCCTGTAAATTTACATATCATGTTGGCAGCACAAGATGCCCACTGCCCAAGCGGGGGCTGGAAGCTGGCAAGCAATAGCTCAATACCTTTTGCCCATATTCTCATTTTATTTAGGGATCCAGTTGGATATCGTTGCTAAAACATACCACTTGCCTATGGAGAAGCTGTCTGCCTTGAAGGAAGTTATTTTGTAATACTTCCTCTGTAGCAAGTGATGCTTCACCAGATCCGATCTTGCTGGGTCACTTAACTAATCTTCCCACTAGGCCAGGCTGCCTAGATTTCACCCCTCCCATATCCAAGAATCTCCTGAGGAGTCTGCTGATTCTCCAGAGAGGAGGAGGCGTGTTCTGCTCTCTACTTATTCTGCTCCAGCACCAAATCAGTCAGTCAGTCAGTCAGTGTCAGAGAGAGAGAGAGACTGAGTGTTAGAGATCATGTGTAGAGATAAGGTTGCTGCTAAGGGCAGCTGCAGACACTCAGTGCAGTGCAGCATTTATTTATGCTTAGACCTATTAAGCTCTGTATATAGTTTGTATAGTTGTAGATAGAATAAAGAAGATATTCTACAGAGCCGCTCTCTGAGTTGTTTATATACTCTGCTAGACTCTGCTGTACTCTGCTGTGCGACGACTGTCTTTTTGTTGGAGTGAATCCGGTGCTCGCAACTCTTAAGCTGTGAGTCCATAGCACTTTGACCTGTTCCTGTGCAGAAGGTGGTCTCTGGAAGTGCTACCCAGCTCGCCTAGCCCAGTTGGGGCTGAGTGGATGAGTCCAGTTGGTGGCACTGGCTCAAGGGTGATGCTGACAGAGGTCCCCTTACCTTTGTGTATGCCTACCCAGCATGGTGAAGGCAGATATCAGGCGATGGTAGCAATTCCTGAATGTATGCAATAGTAGTTTGCCATGGCAGGATACCTTGAACCCGCACAGGGATTTTCAGGTTCATGCTGGTGCTGCTGGATCTTTGCCCTTTGGTTTTTATTTCAAGGGCTGCTGGTGTGCAAAGCTATGGCCTCAAGCCAGGTGTGGTGAGGCAATCATGTGACATAACTTTTCTTGAGTTTTCCCCATTGTAGTAGCAGTTCACATGTGGCCCGAGGAGTTCAGTGACCATCGGATCTGCTTTTGGTCTGATAACCAGGTAGTGGTGAGGTCTTGGCTAAACAGTCCTCACACTCTAGCACAGTCTCCGCCCCTCCGCTCATGCTTTCAAGCTGCGCCACTTAAGGTTTAATATTGTGCTTTCCACGCTCCAAATTACACTGACACACTATCCGATTTTCAGATGAAGCGCTTCAGATCCTGGGCTCCAGACTCAGCTATTGCCAGACTTTTCCAGACCACCTGTGGCATTTTGACAACAATTAGTAATTACAGAGAGCGGCAGTTTCCATTTCCCCTTTTGCTTTTACCTCTTATGGGAAGCCCTGGATGGATTTCTTAGCCTTAAGCTGGCAGTTCTCGGCCATTCAGAAGAATTGGCCCCCATCCTCTGAGCAGATCCTGCAGTATTTGGTCCACCTGCTGCAGATTGGGCATGCGGTTATAACTATCCGAATTCAGTCCGCTGCAATGTCTGTTACATTGAAGCTTTATTTTTCAGAGACCCTTGTATAAAGTTTGCAGTGCGCAGGGCCTTGGAAGGTTGGAACCTCCAACCTCATAGGACAGTGGGCGGGAAGTCGGTCAATTTTTTACCTATGCAGTATCTGCAACAAGTTAAAACTTGTCTGCTGGTTAAAGATCAAGGTGAGACTCCTTTCAGCAGTCCATTGCATTTTCGCACTGAGGGTTGGGAAAATGGTTGTTGGAGCCAGCACGGGGCTGAGAGTCTGGAGGCTTATTGCTTCTGGACTTTTCCTTATCCTTTGGAGCTTGTCATTAGAGTTGGTAACTCTAAAACAGACTTAGTGGGCAGGAGTGCCACAATCAGGCTTCCCGCCACAGGTGAGGAGGGCCCTTGCCCGGTTATGGATAACAGAATATTTGGCTTTTTATTCCCTGGGGGCTTGCCCGCTCCTAGTGCATGAAAATGGGTTCCCGTTAGCCAGGCATCAATGTGCTTACGTCGTGCACCAGTTATTACAGCCTGCGGCTTGCTTACCGCTGAACACTCCTCATTCCTTACGATTAGGTGCTGCTGCAAAGGCTGCACACTGGGGGCCTGTCAGTAGACAGGATTGTGAATACGGGTCATTGGAAGTCTGACGCTGACAAGGGTTATATCAGGAAGTGTCACAATGATGTCTGTGCTGATGCTTGTCTGTTATTTCCTTTTTTCATAGGAGCAGCTGTGCACATTTGGGCCACAGCATTGTACACTAGGCTGGCTGGCAAGCATGTTGACGGGTTTGGACTGGGGCGTCATCTCAGTCTTCCTGCCCATGTGAACATATACTGGATGTCCAGATGGGGAATGCTTTGGGAGGAGATCCTTCCTTTGGTGCGGTCGAGTGTGACCTGTTCAGGTCCTCCCGCAGTGCTGGTGGTACAGCTGGGCGAGAATGTTTGCTGTCTTCCTCCAGCATAAGTTTGCATTCCTGCATGCAAGAGGGCTTGGATTGAGTTGATGGCAGCTCTCCCTGGACTCAAAATAATTTAAGGCATTGGTTCAAGGTGGTCTGGAGGGGGGGTTGGAGCACCTGTCCCCTCCAATGCGCAAAGATGTTCCATTAAGGGAATCCAAGGATTCGCCATGCTTTTGTCGACCCCTTTTGAGGGGCCATGCAAGAGTCCCTGGGAGCATTTGGGGTGAGCTTGAGTCCGATCCTGGTTCATTGCTCCCCCATGCTGTTTACTGGAACTGACGATATGGTGGGGCCCAGTCGTCAGTGCTGCCCTGCTGAGGTCAGGTGCAGCTAGTCGGGACCCAGTGCCTAGACAAACTACCACCGAGCAGGCCAGAAAGCATGTTAATAAGGCGGTGGATAATAGAATAAAATAAAGAAAATAAATAAAGTAAATAAAATAACAAATAAAATAAAATAGGTCCTTGCTTTAGGTGGTTCTGTAATATTGCACCCTCCTAATTTTCTTCAAGGCTGTTGCCCTCTTTAGGGCAGATGGGGTGCATCTGTCCCCTATGGGGAACGACACCTGGCGGGATGCGATTGCCTTGGGATTCATTGCTCCCCCACAATGTTTGCTGGTACTGACGATATGGTGGGGCCCAGTCGTCAGTGCTGCCCTGCTGAGGTCAGGTGCAGCTAGTCGGGAACCAATGCCTAGACAAACTACCACCAAGAAGGCCGGAAAGCATGTTAATAAGGCAGTGGAAATAAAATACAGGTCGTTGGAAATCGAATGCATTCAAAGGTTATGTTCGTTAACATTATTGGTGTCTTACAATTTTTGCTTGTTTTATCTTAGGTTTAGCAGCTGTCCGCATCTGGATGGCGGTGCACAGCATCATGCATTGGGCTGGCATCAGTGCACGGCAGTCCGGATTGGGACCGGGTCTCGGCCTTCCTCCATGTGCAGTTGCCTTGGCTGTCCAGACGGGGAATGCGCCGGCCAGAATTCCTGGGGCTTGCCATTCTTTTGTCCTTGTCCGTGGAGCCGGACTTGGGCCGTGCAAGCCCCATCGGAACATGAGGGTCAGAAGTGAGGGCTTGTTTCCCGGCCTCCCTTCTATCCAATACTTGTTTCCCACGCTGGCTTCCGGTGGAGTCCGGAAGGGCCAGCCCTGTCCTTGAGGGCCAGGACAGATAGTCATAACCAATGCCTAAGCAACCACTCACAATTTTTTGTATTTTGAATAAAGTTGTGGCCAAAATTATGCCAAAAACCTTAAACAAAATTGATGTGTGAAGTGTGTAATTATTTGGGGGGTGGCACTGTGGAACTCAACACGCAAAGCGTGTTCTCCCTAACAGAGAGCACGTGTTGCGGTTGGGGAACAGGCCGCCCAGCCATGACTAGGCAAATTAATCTGCAACCCTGGCCTTTAGGGTTAATCGGGTTGCTGGGGGAATATGATTGTTACCAATTTGGAGGAGGAGTCAGAAGCTTTAAATAGAAGGGCCAGGCGTAGGGACGTCCTCTTGGCCGTTTTGCATCGGATCACCCGCCCTCCCTCCCTTTAATAGGGGGGTTTTTTATTTAAGCTGATCGCTTGACCTTGCTATGCCTGTCATGGTGTCGTTCGCCTTGGTGCGGGGGCACGGTAGGAATTTTGCCATCTGGCTGATTGGCTGGTGCCATTTGGTTTTTGCCTACTGCGTAGCATATCGTCACAACTTGTAAGGTTGGCGGTTAGGCATTGGTTAATTGGTGCTTGGAGGGGTAAGTGCCTACCCCTCCAAATGATGCGGAAAGGGAATTCCATTAAAGGAATCCAGGGGCTTGCCATTCTTTTGTCCTTGTCCGTGGAGCCGGACTTGGGCCGTGCAAGCCCCACCGGAACATGAGGGTCAGAAGTGAGGGCTTGTTTCCCGGCCTCCCTTCTATCCAATACTTGTTTCCCACGCTGGCTTCCGGTGGAGTCCGGAAGGGCCAGCCCTGTCCTTGAGGGCCAGGACAGATAGTCATAACCAATGCCTAAGCAACCACTCACAATTTTTTTTATTTTGAATAAAGTTGTGGCCAAAATTATGCCAAAAACCTTAAACAAAATTGATGTGTGAAGTGTGTAATTATTTGGGGGGTGGCACTGTGGAACTCAACACGCAACTAATTCAGAATGTGGCAGAGTGGCTGGGGAAGCCCAGCCGGATGGGCAGAGTATAAATAATAAATTATTGTGGTCTCTACCAAATCTACAGTCCTGTAATTCTATGATCCTATTATCAAACTCAGGTAGCCAGAGGTAAATAGGGCACCTGGTCATCTGCCATTGGTCAGAAAGGCTATTAGATGGCACTGTGTCTTAGAGTGGAGGCAAAAGCAGCATCCTTCCCCTGCCTTCTGGTGTCTGATGCAGTGACAGAATGCTAATGACCTAAGTGAGTCCGTCTCACATCATGGCTCCTCCTCCCCACCAGCTCTTCTACTTAGCAAAGTTTAGCTCTTACTGATCCCAAGCAGAATCAGTTCATATAAGAAGGGGAGGTGTGCTTTGTCTAGTTGAAGGCAAACTGTAGCTCAGTAGAAAGGTTGCAGTTCAGTGGTACAGCATCATGTCTCAGGTTCAATTTCCAGGTAGGACTCAGAATGTGCCCTGTCTGAAGCCCTGGAGAGCCCACTTTAATTCATGGCTTGTGGGCCCATTTAATCCATAGGGTTACTATGGGGTAAACCTAAGTGCCCAGTCCCATACTTTGTATAATGTGACCTTGCTCTCAAACTACCGTATGGCTGTCTGGAATTGTTCCCATTCTCAAGAAACAGCACACATTTTTGAATGAATTCTTTCAAAATTCAACTGGGATAAATCACACTGTAGTTAGCATTTCTACAAGGGGGGCACTAGGAAAATAAGTTTTACATTTCTAGAGAACGAACTGGCAAAATGAAAGGGAAAATGAATTTATTTTGCAAATTATTTCATTGCAAAATGAATGGCAGCGGTGGGGGGGGGGAGTAAAGCGCAGGGAGATGGAGAGAAACAAAGAGAGAGCTACTGGTTGATGAGGCGCGCAAGTATTATAAACTAACGGGCATGTTAAGCCACAAAGCAAACGCTAATGGGAAAGACGAAAATGGATGTGCACTCACTTACATCATTGCATGGGGGAACAAACAAATACTATACTCAAAGACGACTCAGACAGCAAACACTATTGGAGACAAGAGTCCGCATGTTTTGAATGATAACTAAGAGTCAGGTAATAAACAAAATGCGGGCCTCTTTCTTGTGTGCCTTTATCAAAGTAGGTGTCTCTCTCTTTAGAACAGGATTCTCAAAACAAGTGCCATCTTGATGATTTGGACGACAATTCTCATCAGTCTTAGCCAGCATGGGTTCTGCTTTGTTCGTTGGGACTGCTAGAAGTTGTAGTCTAAGGCAGGGGCTGTGCATCCCATTTCAACGCCTGAGGCAAAATGGGACAGTGCCCTGCCACTGCAATGCACCACTCCTGCCCAAACCTCCCTTACCTGGGTTGTGTGGTGATCCCTGTGAAGCGGCAATGGCGGGTTCCGGCAATATTTTGCAAGGCCCATGGGGGCACGGTTTGGTGGAGTCTTGCTACCTGAAGCAGCTGCCTCAGCCCACCCCATGGTGGGCCGGTCCTGGTCTAAGGTATTACGAGGGCACAATTTAGGGAAAGCTGCTTTAAAACATAGGAAAAGCCCAAAGGAGAAATATGGCGGACTGAACATCTTCTGTTGGCAACTCACTGACAGTGATAATTATGTGGTGGTTAATTGTAGCCAAGCCATAAATCTTGGCTATTAAATACTCTCTGGAAAATAGAATGAACAAGGGATTAACCTCTGATGCTGTGCAAAAGCCAATTTCTATGTTGGGAGACCAAGAGAATGGAATCAGACCCACTGACCCACCCCAATGGAGCACTCATTCCCACAGAGCAACTGAGTCTTGCTAGTGAGTACTCCACCTCTTGTCTTTAGAAAAATGGCAGGTAGAGCATGTAAACTTGTTGGGGCATCTCCATGCCTTCTGTCCAGCTCTGGCCTTCTTCCCTGGGTGGAAGCTAGGATACCACCTACAATTAATTTCTGCCTTTGATAATATGAAGGCTATCTAGTTTCTCGCCGAAGAATTGATGCTCGCCGAAGAATTGATGCTTTTGAATTATGGTGCTGGAGGAGACTCTTGAGAGTCCCATGGACTGCAAGAAGATCAAACCTCTCCATTCTGAAGGAAATCAGCCCTGAGTGCTCACTGGAAGGACAGATCGTGAAGCTGAGGCTCCAATACTTTGGCCACCTCATGAGAAGAGAGGACTCCCTGGAAAAGACCCTGATGTTGGGAAAGATGGAGGGCACAAGGAGAAGGGGACGACAGAGAATGAGATGGTTGGATGGTGTTCTTGAAGCTACTAGCATGAGTTTGATCAAACTGCGGGAGGCAGTGGAGGACAGAAGTGCCTGGCGTGCTCTGGTCCATGGGGTCACGAAGAGTCGGACACGACTAAACGACTAAACAACAACAAAACAACATCTAGTTTCTCTTGGTTCCTGTTTTCTACAATTAAGGAAGCTGTGTATAACCTGATCTCCGATGGAGAATTGCGGAGGCTCGCCAACTTTCAAACTGTTTGGTGAGATTTTGGTTGCCCTAATAAAGTGGGCCAGTGTGGCATAGTAGCTAGTGTGTGAGAGCCAGAAAAAAAGTGTGGTATAGTGGTTAGAGTGTTTGAACTAGGGCCTGGAAGGTAAAGGTAAAGGGACCCCTGACCATTAGATCCAGTTGTGGCCGACTCTGGGGTTGCGGCGCTCATCTTGCTTTACTGGCCAAGGGAGCCAGCGTACAGGCTCTGGGTCATGTGGCCAGCATGACTAAGCCGCTTCTGGCGAACCAGAGCAGCCCACGGAAACGCCGTTTACCTTCCCGCCAGAGTGGTACCTATTTATTTACTTGCACTTTGACGTGCTTTCGAACTGCTAGATTGGCAGGAGCAGGGACTGAGCAACAGGAGGTCATCCCATCACGGGGATTCGAACCGCTGACCTTCTGATCAGCAAGTCCTAGGCTCTGTGGTTTAAACCACAGTGCCACCCGCGTCCCAAGGCCTGGAAGGCCTGGAAGACCTGAGTTCAAATTACTACTTGGCAATGAAGCTCATTGGGAGACTTTGGCCTAACCCTCACAGAGTTTTTTTGAGGATAAAATAGAGAGGAGGAGAGCTATGTAAGCCACACGGAGCTCTTTGTAGAGATGGGATACAAATGTAATAATAATAATAATAATAATAATAGGCTTTTGAAAGAAAGGTTTTTAAAAGGATAAGAAATAAATTAAACCAGAGCTTAAAATACATTTTTAAACCTCATTAGCTCAGTCGGCAGAGCATGACACTCTTAATCACAGGTGATGAGTTCGAGCTCCACAATTGGGCAAATGATTCATGCATTACAGGGTGTTGTTGGACTAGATGGTCCCTTCATACTCCGCAATTCTATGATCCATTATTCTAAAGTGGAAAAGATGGGATGAAACAGACTTCAGGAAGGACAACATAAATTTCCACCTTAAATAATAGAGGCCCAAATGGACAGCCATTTAAAATGTGGTTTCCAGATCATTAAGCCCTGGGTATGTTTTGAACACAGATACCTATCAGATGGAAAGAGGGGTGGGAGCTTTCAACATCAACAGTGCCTTACTTGACATGAACTTACTAGCGCTACTATTTAACATTTATTAAGAGTACCAACAGCCCACCACTTGATAGTCTGCCAACATAAAGAATACAAGCCTGCTGGTTGTAATATGATCATAGTACAGCAAGCCAGTGCTCAGACGTGCTGCTGCATTCTGAACAAGCTGAAAGCTCTGGAGGAGCCAAAGTTTAATTTGATTTGAAAACAAACTTCAACTTTCGGTTTGTAAGGTTTTACTGTGGCAAAGCTAAGTATAAAGAGATTTAGATAATATGATATATATATACATGAGCATATTGCTTTTAAAGGCTGATTTATCAACCAGGCCGGGATTAACTATTATGCTAAGTATTCTTCGCAGTGGAGCTACATTCAAACGGAGCTCTGGATGGGATTTAATTGTCAGGGAGTCTCTCTGCCTATCACGTTCTCTCTTCCCCCAGCAGTGGGGAACCGGGAGCAGTTTTTGTGGGATGCATATTCTCTGCAGAAAAGTTGAACAGTGATTGGGAAGATGGAGCATAAAAGAATTCACTTGTGTACACGGGGGCCTGGAACATAAGCCCCGAGTAAGTGGGGAGTTGCCTGTACACAGTACAAAAATATGCCTAGTATGCTATGGGGTAGGATTAGTAGGTCAGGGGAGGGATCTTTGCACAATTATTCCAGTAGTTCATGGGTAGGCAGACTAAGGCCTGGGGACAGATCCAGCCCAATCGCCTTCTAAATCCGGCCCAAGAACGGTCTGGGAATCAGCGTGTTTTTACATGAGTAGAATGTGTAGAATTTAAAATGCATCTCTGGGTTATTTGTGGGGCATAGGAATTCGTTCATTTCCCACCTCCAAATATAATCCAGCCCCCCACAAGGTTTGAGGGACAGTGGACCGGCCCCCTGCTGAAAACGTTTGCTGACCCCTGATGTAGTTGGAGGGCAGGGGGCAAGCTTTGGCCAGCATTCCCAGATGTGGGTACTCCATTACTTCCTGACAGTAAGAGCTGTTCGACAGTGGAATTTGCTGTCAAGGAGTGTGGTGGAGTCTCCTTCTTTGGAGGTCTCAATAGCAGAGGCTTGACAACCATATGTCAGGAGTGCTCTGATGGTGTTTCCTGCTTGGCAGGGGGTTGGACTCGATGGCCCTTGTGGTCTCCTCCAACTCTATGATTCTATGATTCTATGATATGTGAAGATTAAGCAAAAGGCCCTTGTGTGTTTGAATCCAGCAATGCTGTCTATAATAAAGGCAGCTGTTGCAATTTGGCCTTCACTTTCTTGAGAGTAAGCGCCATTGAACTTAGTTCATACACGGGATTTAAGATGCATAGACTCTGAAGTTGCACTCTGAATTGGATTTATGACATTGACTGATTATACTGCAAATCAATTAAAGTTAAAGACTTCCAGTTTGTCCCAGTATGATTTGACGACGGATTTGAAATCAGTTGCAATGCAAATTTTAAAAATCAGAAGGAGCAATGCGTTCTAGCTTTATTTATTTTCACTAACAGCATGAAGTTTTTAAAAGCAAAACTATCAAAGGAAGTGTGTGCTTACAAAAAAAGCATTATTGCCAATAACAATAACAATATTGTATTAAGGCCTAAAAATGGTTGGAGTCAATATAGCTGCGATGCTTCTTAATGCCTTTCAGGCACATCTGAATCAAATAAGGTAATTATTCTTTAAAATGCTTACACAAAGTCTGATTTGCATGCTCATAATTGCTATGCCTTGTGGCATCTAGCAATTGACACAGCAATGATTTTAATTATTGTAATTTCATCAGTATAAATACTTCAAAGTTATGCAAATAGTCCTTCATAATCCACACAGACAGTTTGCAGTATTTGATTTACTAGTCTTGTAAGTCTCTTTGTCTATGCAGTTTACTCTCAGATGTGACTGCGCATTGCAATTGAAGCCTCTCACTCACATCAAAGCCCCCAAATCATAACAAGATGAACTAATTTTACAAAGACTGACACTTCAAACATTAACTTGCAAATACAATTATGAGATGAAATATATATTTTAAAAAAGAACTTCACTCCGGTATCATCTGGCATTGATACCTGCAGCTAATCATATCTAATGTTTTCTATGACACTGGCAAGTAATGATAACTACCAAGCATGTGATCACAAGACCTCTTCTTCCTAAATAGGTCTGTTTTTTATTTTATTTTAATTTTTTAAAAAAATGTTCTTGCTTTAAGGGCGTTCTATTGATTAAAAATTTTAATAGCAAGACCATGATCATTTATTTATTTGGGCCTTTCTCAACTGCCCAATCAACTGTGTGCTTTAGGCAGTTCACAATTTTAAATTAATAAAATATGCATGCTAACTACCAAAGTAAAAAAATAATAATCAATATATAAAAACAACACCAGCTTTTTCTTAATATTTCCTAACTCATATTTACATATTTACTAGAAGACAAGAACGAGCCGTCTTAAGAACAGCTTCTTCCCCAGAGCGATCTCGGCCCTGAATGGGAAGCCTGGACTTTGAAAGTCATCTAATCTTCCTTGCTGTTTTATACTGTATTGTTTTAATTAGTGTTTTTATAGTTGTTTTGATTTTGTGTGGAGTGCCCTACCTGGGTGGATGGAGCAGCCAAGTAATTTCGTTGTCCCCGAGAGGGGGCAATGACAATAAAGATATTATTATTATTATTATTATTATTATTATTATTATTATTATTATTATTATTACTAATACATATTTGCTAATATTTATTATTATTTCCAAGCTGGTATATATTATTTTCTAACCTGTAATATATTTTTATTTATTTCCTAACTCATATTTGCTTGCTAATATTTATTATTATTTCCCAACTGATATATCTAATTGGGGCAACCTGCTTGCTTTGAAGCCATTCCAATAGAGAGAATCTTGCTGTTACAGCTCAGCAGCTGAATCCAATGGCTGTCTTGTGCTTGCCAAAGCTGTTGTGCAGCCCGTCACACAACCGCTATTATAGTCAGCCACAGTTAAGCTTTCTTGAGCTACTTCTTATGCTCTTGCTTGTTCCACCGCCTGTGCAGTAGCATAAACTCTCAATTCTCCTGTGCCAATATTACATTGGCTCTCACCCACACATTATACTAGTGTTTCAATATAAGACACATTTCCCTCTTTTTTCTTGTCCAAAGGTCTCCTTGAAAATCCTATCTGCCATTATGTTTGGACATGACCCTGCAATCCTAAACTCTTACACCATGAGCTCAACATAGGGGGCTTAACAGAGCCAAGCACCATCCAGAATTCTTCCCGCTCTTTTTAAAAGTAATTTGGAATGGTAGGTTGCAATTGGAACTTAGGGGCTGAGAGTTGTTAGGAGTTGCCTTTTCCCCTTCCTAGAGCTACAGTTCCCTGGAAATAGGTATTGATTGCTCTGGGAATTGTAGCTCAGTGAGGGGAATAGGTGCTTCCTAACAATTCTCAGCACCTTTTCTCAACTCTGTTTAAAATGGCATCATATTCCTTTAAATGATTGGTGTGGATGTGGTCGAAATTATGACAAGACAGAGATGTTATAAGCAGATGCTTCGGCTCATTCTAGACAGGGTTGTGTTCCCTCTAAAGCAGGATAAATCATACATGGCGTCTGGTGTGAGAAAGGTCAAACTGCAGAAAGTCAAGCTCCAGCTAAAAGAAAAAAGAATCGGGAGCACACTCACAAGTGTGCAGGGAAATTCAGCGCCTTTTCTGAGCACCTTTTCCTGTCACCCTGCATGGGTTTGATTCAAGCTGGGGGTGTTGCAGCTTGAAGTTGCAGCTAGGTGGTCCCACACATTTGTCATAGTGGCCTGTGAAGGATTGGCCGCCACTAGATCCAGCCCTTTAGTTGGACCCTGTTCTTCACCTCACCTCTAAAGGATGGGTTTCACAGATTCAGGGTGCTGTGATGTCCACTGGTGCTGAGCATCTTTTATCACCTGATGTGCTTGATGTGGCATTGTCACGGTCCAGTTCATGGGCGATCAAAGTCCCGGCTGGGGGCGTTGGAACCAGGGGCAAGATGGCAGGGTGGGAGAAGGAACGGGAGTCCAGGAATCAGGAAGCCAAGAGTCCAAGGGTCAGAGAGCTGGAAGTCAAGAAGTCCAGGGTTCAAGAGTCAGCAAGCAAGGAGTCACGAAGGCAGGGGTCTGAGGATCAAGGAGTCCAGGAACCAAACACAGCAAGGCAGGAAGCATGTTGCTATGGCAAAGAGCTTAAGGGAAATGCTGACCTTATATCCCTTCACAGCTCTTGCCACCAGGTGCTGGTGAGGCCTGCCTTGCCTCTTCAGAACAAACTTAGGAAGGCCCCAGTCCTGGTCACAAGGCCTGGCTCCTGCACACACACCTGACAGGCATCTCAAGGATTAAAACAGCCTGCTCACAGTTACACAGGATGGATGGATGGGTGGATGGATGGATTGCAGCATCCAGGATTGATTGTTGCAATGGATCTACTTCTGAAGATGACCCCAAAACTAAAATCTATCCAGAATAGAGATCCAGGGGAACGTATTATTCCATAGTTATGCTAGTCTAACTGTGTGTAGAGATCACCAGGCAGTGCTCTCCTCCTGGTGCTCCCACCATCTGAGATGAGATGAGGAGACTGGGGAGAATGTATTTGTCATGGTGGAACTGCTTTCCCATTTGCTCTCTCCCAGGAGGGACTTTTTTGATTGGGTGAGGAATCACGTTGTGGGCTCTTCCCACATGACATGCTCTTTCCAACATTACTAGTGACATTTGGGAAGGAAACAGGCTGCGGCTGCCACGCTGTTTGGGCCACATCAGAAGCTGCCCATGCTAAGACTGGACACAATCTAGCCAGCATCTCATTAAAATCAGTAAGCCTGAAAAAAAATTGTCAACTTTTGCTGGATCGTGGCCTCCTCTTTGAACAGGCGCCAGAGACTCCTAGCTCAAGTTAAAGTGCAAAAATGAACCTATCAATTATTAGTATTCTAGCAAATGCAACAATGTAAATATATAAAGACCTATGTATTCTTCTTTTCCTTTTGACAATGTTGATGGTGTGGTGTTTTTTTTTTTTGTTTGTTTTTTTTTAAATGTCCCCCTGAAATGTATTTGGGCTTTTCTTTCTTTCTCGTTTGCAGTTTCGTACAAAATAAAATATTGTACCTGGGGGAAAAGATATGATGTGAACATCACTTGAAAAATTAGCATGCAATCTAATTTCGCATTGTATCCACACAGTCATCTATTTACACATTCATGCTCTCAAACATTGCTCAGATACATTCAAGAGCAAGTTGACAAGGAAGGAAGGGAGGGGGAAAGATGTCAACATCAAGCATTTCAAGGCAAGTTGTAAGTAACCTGCTTAGCTCAAAGAGGGACGACTTGCAAATCCATCTAATACAAGTAAAGGAAAAGAGTCACTTGAAAGAAAACACAAAACACTAGAAAACAGACAGCAGTATGAACAGCTAAATACATTCCATACAGCTAACGATGAAGTTCTGGGAGATAACATCAGACAGACATGGAGTACCGAAGCCCGGTGACAAAAAATAGCATAACAGTGGAATCACATGCAAGAAATTGAAAACTTTATAGAAAAGTACAATTCATTTTATACAACCTACTACCAAGGTTGTTATCTTTGTAATATTTATTATTCTGTAGGGGGGAGGGTTTAAATTTATTGGTCTAGCATTCCTACTGCTTATTTGCTTTTCTGGGGGGTAGAAACAGAAAGAGGAAGATATCAAATATATGACTAAGTCGTATTGAGATATATATATATGCATTCCTATACCCGTGAAAATCTACGAAAGCATATATATATATATATATATATATATATATATATATATATATATGATATATGACTAAGTCGTATTCAAAGTAGGTCCACTGAAATCAATGGACTTCTACAAATGGCAACATATTTGTATAATTGACCACATAGACTTTGAATTATAAAGTCTGCTTCGGAGGCAGTAATGCTTATGAACATGGGGAAAGAATGCTCTTGGGCTCAGGTCTTGCTTGTGGGTTTCCCACAGGCATCTGGTTGGCTACTGTAAGAACAGGATGCTGGACTAAAAGGGTCATTGGCCTGATCCAACAGGTTATTCTTATATTCTTATATAAGTTGTGTAAGCAACTTTTCTGTAGAGTTTACCTACAGAACTGCCCCACTGGTTTTTGTGCATGCCAAGAATCTGTGTACAAAAATACAGTGGTACCTCGGGTTAAGAACTTAATTTGTTCTGGAGGTCCGTTCTTAACCTGAAACCATTCTTAACCTGAGGTACCACTTTAGCTAATGGAGCCTCCTGCTGCCGCCGCCACGCGATTTCTGTTCTCATCCTGAAGCAAAGTTCTTAACCTGAGGTACTATTTCTGGGTTAACGGAGTCTGTAACCTGAAGCGTCTGTAACCCAAGGTACCACTGTATATATTTTTCCTTACATGGTTTAGGACAAATACATAATTTCCTCAATTCAACATATTGGTGTCATGTGTTTCGGACTCTCATGGACAAAAATGGGCACCTGGGTGTGTTTTTTTAAAGAAAGTGTCCACTTTCATAATTGGCACCATCTGTGTCCTATTGTCTACAAATGTGCATCCTTCCCATTCAAAGCACATACAGTCCTACAGATCTTAATCACTGTTGCATACTGTGTACACACTTGGCTAATTGCAAAGCAGCTTGCAAAATGAATCCACTCCCCCATCCATCTGATTATATTTGCAAACCTGATTCCTGTCCAGGACACTTATTCACATCAGTGAACATGTGACTTCTGCTCTGGGGGTGGGAAATCATTGATTATTAGTTCCGTTCCAATGAAATAAGCAGAATGGTTTTCATCGGGCCCTCCCTTTCTCTTTTACCAACTTTAATGGACTTCTAAATCCCATCTAATTCAGGACACAGATTAAGGAGCGAGGCAGCGTCGTTCTGGTGATAATCTTTGGCAACAACAGAGCAAATGCTGAGATTTGCTGCTGCACGTGAAATGTGATCTAATGGAGGGAAGGGTGGCAGATAGAGAGAGACTCAAAAAGCCTTGCAGTGCCGCTGCTCAGACGCATTGGCTAATTCAGATCAAAGTAACCCATACAACATGGGTGGGGACAGCAGATGATGCTGGACTACTGCTCCCATCAGCCCCAGCAAGTGTGACTAATGGTCAGGGATGAAGTGAGTTGTAGTTCAGCAACATCTGGAGGGCCAACATCTGGAGTTACCCACACCTGCCACAGAATGTGATGTAAGGAGGATGGGAAGAAGGGTGTCTTTTCTCACCCTCTTTAAGGAAAAGGGCCATAGCTCAGAGGTAGAGCACTTGCTTTGCATGCAGAAGGTCCCAAGTTCAATCCCCAGCATCACCAGGTAAAGCTTGGGCGGGACTCCTGCCGAAAAACCCTGACGAGCTGCTACCAGTCATTGTAGACAATAATGAGCAAGATGGACCAAGGATGTCCCTTGATAGAGGCGGCTTCCTATGTCCCTCCTGCAACACAGTGGGATCTATTTTATTACACTTATTGCCTGTCTGTCAGGAGTGCATGCAGGAGCCAGTCCCTGTGACCGGTAGGGCTTCGCAGGACTGGGGCTTTCCTAAGTTTGTTCTGAAGAGGCAACTCACAGCACCTGGTGGCAAGAGCCGGGAGGGATATAAGGTCAGCATTTCCCTTTGGCTCTTTGCCACAGCAACACGCTTCCTGCTTTACTGTGTTTGGCTTCTTGCTTCCTGTTCCTTGGACCCTTGGCTTCTTGACTCCTTGCTTCCTGACCCTCGGATCCTTGGCTTCTTGACTCCTGGCTCTCTGACCCTTGGCTTGTGGACTCCTGGCTTACGGACTCTCATTCCTGTTCCCACCACGCTGTCTTACCCCTAGTCCCAACGTCCTCCACCAGGACTTCGACCGCCCATAAACCGGACTGTGATACTGTCTTTTTCCAAGGTGGTGCACAAAGCCCCATTTTGTCCTTACAATAACCCTTTGAATTAGGTAAGGCAGAGAGGAATGATGGAGGGAAGATGCTACATCATGACATAGCACCCACCTGAAGCTCAGTGGCAGAGCACCTGTTCTGCCTGCAGAGAGTTCCAGGTTGAAGCCCTGGCTAGGGGCGGGCTTTGGTGTTTCAGATTTCAGCAGCGCCTTGTGCATGGCCAAAATTTGGCTCTGCTCTGCCTCTCACCTTCTATTCTGTGTGGCCAATACATCATATCAGCAATGTCCTGTGGTGCCCCCATACAGCTCAGAGCTCCATGCAGGGTTGGCCACAATGCCCTAAATCCATCTCTGCCCTGGCCTCTCCAGGTAGGACTGCCGATCAGTGTTGATAATAATGAGCTAGTTGGACCCATAGTATAAAGCAGCTTCCTGTGTCCCTATACCTGAATAGCTCGGTTGGTTAGAGTGTAGTGCTGATAATGCCAAAGCTGCAGGTTTGATCCCCATATGGGACAGCTGGATGTTCCTGTATTGCAGAGGGTCAGACTAGAAGTTCCTCGGGATCTCTTCCAACTCTGCAGTTCAATGATTCTATGACTACAATTCCCATCAGTATGGCCATTGGCCATGGATGATGGGAACAGTAGTCTGAAACACCTGGAAGGCACAACAAATGTTGTTGCTTTAGAAGCAATGTCCCCCTTGTTCTTTCTACCCTGGTTCTATCATTTATTTACTAATCCGCCCTTTAACTAGATGGTGTATTCAGATGCTGATCCTTTGTCCTTTGGTGTCTCATCTCAATGCATGTGTTGACCTTGCCTGAATGATGTTTTGGTAGCAACCTGGCTACTGTCGACCATAATCATGTACAACTAATCACTGTTCCCAGTTACGATTCACATGGCCACAGTCTGTTCCACAGCCACAACAAGCATTATTGACCCTTCTTCAAATATAAGAAGCTTCAAGATCTATAAATAACAACATAGGTCACTATTTGTGAGACCTTCTAATGGGGGGAAAAGGAGAAACAAAATGAGCAAGAAGCTTCAAATTAAATATGAATCATCCTTATAAAAGCCACGCTAGGGTTCAAAAGCATCTAACGGCCTCATCTTCTTCACCCTGGCAGATTGTGTACACATACAGAAATCCACTGAAAGGTCTCCAGAGGTCAATAGCCCTGTACAAGCAATGCTCTTATTAAACCGTTGAGTTCTAGGGTTGATTGGAAAGAGAAATGCATTCTGGGATATCTTCAATACATGCCAGCTCATTTCTGAGCAGCTAATGATTTGAGATTTATGTCACAATGTGTATATAGTTAACAAAAGGTAAAAGGAACAGAGACAAATGGCTGTGGCTTGCCTCACCTGCAGACCCACCATAATAATATTTTATTACGCAATATATTTTGCATTTCCAATGCTCAGCTCTTTAAGGGGGCAGGGGGTGGGAATCAACTACCATCCATAATAAAATGCAATTACTGTTCTCTCACTTGCATACCATTAAGCCATAAGTGTATTCTCTCTTAAATATGAGTAACAGTTCCTTCTGGGCTGGTTGTTGTTACATAAAGTTGAAAGAACGATACACTCTGCACATGCTCATATGCCCTCTCTTTTTTATCACTTTTCCATGTGTTACTGGGCATTCAAAACACATCACAGGCCTGAACTCTGCATCAGATGAACTCCCGCTTATGAGAACTTGGGTAGTGAACTGGCTAAAGAAACTTTGATGGATCAGGAAGTCTTTGGTTCAATTATACCACAAGTGGTCTTAGTCTTAGTCAAACCACTCCTTCAACCTCAGTCTCTTCACCTGAAATATAGGACACGGCTACCTATCTGTAACTGAAACACGGCTACCTATCTGTAACTGAAATATAGGAGACAGTGATATTCATTACTTAAATGGTGATCCTAATCTGGGACCATCTGATCAGAGTGCTGGAGTCACCACCACATCTTCCTGAAATGGAAGGGCCTCAACTGAGCCTCTCCTTTGTCAATGGGTCAGCTTAGGATCCAGGACTGGGGGGAATCCTTGACTCTTGAAATACCTTGTTTCAGGCCCTTGAACCAGCAACTAGTAACATATGGCAGAGTGGGGCAGTAGCACTTTCCCAACCTTCTGGCTGGTGGGTCACTGCTGCTTGGATGGAAGACTACCCAGGAATCACATGGATGTTGCACTGGTTTGTGGGTTGTATATAGATAAAAATTCAATATACAAGTTGTTGGTCTGTCTGTTCACTATGTATTTGGACATCTCTTAATAACCAGTTTTTGCATGATGGTTCCTGGGATCAAGAAGCAGCTTTCTGTCTCTGTTTGGGTACAACTGGACTCTGTTTTAATTTAAGATAGTAGATAGGTAGCCGTGTTGGTCTGCCATAGTCAAAATAAAAAAAAAATCCTTCCAGTAGCACCTTAAAGACCAACTAAGTTAGTTCTTGGTATGAGCCTTCGTGTGCATGCACATGGTATCTGAAGAAGTGTGCATGCACACGAAAGCTCATACCAAGAACTAACTTAGTTGGTCTTTAAGGTGCTACTGGAAGGAATTTTTTTATTATTTTAATTTAAGATGACAGAGTAAACCTTTCAAAACTGCATTGGTTCCTTAGAATTCCCAAGCAATGCTGGTATGAGACTGCTAGTAAGAAAATAAATGTATAAATAAATACATAAATACGTGGCTATGGTGCTCAGATTTGGACTGCTGTGCTGAGTTAAACAGGCAGGTATTTCACTGATGTGTGGCTGAATTCAGAGGGTTATGATTATATTGTATGTACATTTCATGTCATAAACATATGAAACATTTAATATCTGCTATACAGAGAGCAGTTTTAAAAAAGGCTTTAAATAATGCTGTTAATAAATATCCCAACATTATTATTATTATTATTTTAAAAACCAGTCTTTCAAAGTATTCTCTTTGTTGTAGACGTGGGAATATGACTCAATTCGTAAATGCATGCTGCTTTCTACTTGGGAAATGGAGAGAGATTTAGCAATGAAAAATGTCATTTCTTTGAAAAAATTAAAATAGCCAAAGGAAATTAGAGAGCTACTGACAAATGCAGTGCTTATTTTTATTTTAAAAGGTAGCACAATAAACTCAGATTTTCTATGCATGGACACTTTGAACGCATTTTTAATTCACTCTTGAAAAAAGTGCTGCATTATTTTGGGCTCCGTCCTTGATTTGTAGCAGCACCTGATTTTCATGTCATACATTCCGAACTGTGCAAAATAGCCTTTTTCTGCT
Source organism: Podarcis vaucheri (assembly GCF_965113315.1). NCBI lineage: Eukaryota > Metazoa > Chordata > Lepidosauria > Squamata > Lacertidae > Podarcis > Podarcis vaucheri. Next base: position 62,658,470 of record NC_138766.1, on the reverse strand, counting down.
GTTAACTTTAATCGTAGTCTAAAACCAATTTCAAACAGATCCATTACCATTGTTATGTAAACTTCAAAAACAAGGTCTCCTAAGTTCACAGTTGTGTACCAAAATCTAACGCTAGGAACAAGGCAACCAAGAAGCAGCTAGAGAATTACATAAGACCCCTGGTAAGCAAAGGAATCATCATCATCATCATCCTTTATTAAAAAATTTGTATGCCACCTTTCCACAGTTAAAAACAATGCTCAAGGCAGCTTACAACATGACAAGATTTACATAATTACAAAACTCATAAACAATAAATAAACCACATCAAAAAATACACAACCAAATGGAAAACAATCTCCACATAAATCAAAATCTAAAATTAAGAATACAGCATTAGTATCACAGTTTAAAATGACATAGGTAAAAAATAACAGCAATTTAAACAAAAAAACAAAACAAAATGGAGCCCTCTCTTCCCCCAATCTCCTGATTAGATTGTGTGTAATGTTAACGCACATACAAACACACACACAATCAGTGTTGATGGATAACTTTTCATGAACGAGAAGAAAGAAGAAGTAACAGGTGTGAATAGGATCTACTGGCATGCCCCACCCCCATGATCTATTTTGATAGGTGAATGATGCCACCCACCTGTCAACATTTTTTTGAGAAAATGTCTGAGATTTCTCTTTTTCACATGGCCCTAGAAAAAGGCCACTTTACAGAATTTTCCTCCAATTATTCTCCACCATTTTGTTTACGGTGGCTGCCATTCCTCTTCCCCGTCTGCCCACTGCAGCACCGTGGAGAGTGCAAAATGTTGGCCAGGCTGCCAACGCGCGTGCTGCTTCAGATTGGAGCCCTGTTGCAGTGCTACTCGTGTAGGCCCCACAGAGGAGTCTACAACTCGACCACCCAGTCTTCTTCCTGGAACAACTTGGAGAATTTCCAATGTGCAAGCACCTGGCCATGGATAGGGGCCTGTCTGTGCATCTGGGTGCCCCAATCACACGTAACCCTAAGAAGCAAGGATGCACTTTGGAATTTCTATGCAGGAAACTGCATGCAACACGTGGTTGCTCAGGAAGAATACACAAACTGCTATAATTTCCAGTGGTTTAACAACCAAACCCTATTCCCAGAGAACTTCGGGAATTGTAGAGCTGGAGGGGGAATAGGGGTCTCCTAACAGCTCTCAGTGTAGGGACGCAGGTGGCGCTGTGGGTTAAACCACCGAGCCTAGGACTTGCCATTCAGAAGGTCGGCGGTTCAAATCCCTGCGACAGGGTGAGCTCCCATTGCTCGGTCCCTGCTCCTGCCAACCTAGCAGTTCAAAAGCACCTCAAAGTGCAAGTATATAAATAGGTACTGCTCTGGCGGGAAGGTAAACGGCGTTTCCATGCGCTGCTCTGGTTTGCCAGAAGCGGCTTAGTCATGCTGGCCACATGACCCGGAAGCTGTACACCGGCTCCCTTGGCCAATAAAGCGAGATGAGTGCCACAACCCCAGAGTCGGCCATAACTGGACCTAATGGTCAGGGGTCCCTTTACCTAACAGCTCTCAGCAGTTTTAAACTACACTTCCTAGGATTCTTGGGGAGGAAGAAATGTTCAAAGTGGTATGATCCTGCTTTCAATGTATAATGCAGATGGAGCCTTAGACAGGGCATCGCTGCAGCCGAGGACTGTCCTCTGTAAAGTACAAGGAAATGATAGAGATTTTGTTCCAGCGCGGTGATAATGCCAGTTTCCCAGTATTCATTCAAGAACCTTAACCTTGCATTTCAGTTTTAACTCTGAAAGGTAGGCTTTTCTTCCTCCTATGGCGTAATAATAAAGAGTTCATTCAGGTAGCAGCGGCTCTTGGGAATGGTCGTACAACTCCAATCCTGGTGAGCAAGTATGTCAAATCCCGCCAGGAATTGTGGAGCCAGGCAAGGCAAGGCAAAAGGTCCAGTGGCAACATGTCCCATATGGGGTTAAGAGGCCCCAGAGCAAGCTGGTTTTGTTGTTTTCTTTCTTTTTCTCCTTTGAGCTTTAGCCTTTGAACAACAAGGGCTTCCAAGCCCAGGCTCCAGGCAATGTATCAGGAGCCTTGTGGTAGTGATGGGAGCTCAGTGGGAGGAAAACAACATTTTGATATCTCGAGAAACAGATGGATTTTTTTTTACTCTGGGACCACTGAATGACTCTCCGCAGGTAATTGTTTCACATTCCTACAGAAGAGTGGGAATTATTTGTTGGCAGATCTGCTGTGGGGGTGGGGAACAATGATTTTTAGGGTGCTTTGCATGTGATTTTAAATGCTTCATCGCCAGAGATGAGCAGGGTCTAAATAATAAATAAAAAACCCCAGCATTCCTCAAACAGATGCCACCTATTACTGTCACTACTATAAAAGAATATGATCTTTCCAGAATTTTCCCAGGATATGTTCTGCAGAATATTCAACAAGACCACTGGAATACCAGTGTTTTAAGAAGCCTGGCATTCGATGCTAAAAAATAAGTAAAAAAGGTAAAGGTAAAGGACCCCTGACAGTTAAGTCCAGTCACGAACAATTTGGATTGCAGCGCTCATCTCATTTTACTGGCCGAGGGAGCGAACGTTTGTCCGCAGACAGTTTTTCCAGGTCTTGTGGCCAGCATGACTAAGCCGCTTCTGGTGAAACCAGAGCAGCACACAGAAACGCCGTTTACCTTCCCGCTGGAGTGGTACCCATTTATCTACTTGCACTTTGATGTGCTTTCGAGCTGCTAGGTTGGCAGGAGCTGGGACCGAGCAACGGGAGCTCACCCCGTTGTGGGGATTCAAACCGCCAATATTCTGATCAGCAAGCCCTAGGCTCAGTGGTTTAGACCACAGCGCCACCTGCATCCCAATAAAATAAATAAAATAACAGAAATAACTAAAGTCCGAAGTAACATGTTCTGTCTCTCTCTCTCTCATCCCCCACCCCCTCCCCTATGGTTGGGAGGGGGATGAATGAAGCCTTCAGAGTAGCAACAAGTAGTTTCACAGAAAAGACAGCTTCCATAGAAAGTAGTATTTTATAGTGCCTGGTCAGGTCTGGCTCTACTATTAGATAGAGTTAAGTGACTGCCTCAGGCTGCCAGTTTTGCTAATCGCTAAAGAGCAGCAAATGATTTGTTATATATTGTATGAATATGCAATCCAAACCCAAGTCCACCTGGATGACTGAGTTTGGAATAGCTGAATATTGGGCAAGGCCGACATAACTTCCTCATTCCAGCTCGGCTGGAGATATGCTGATTCAGCTGGCAGAATTTTACTTTGCATTTCTCCTATAAATGCAGTACAATTAGCAATTTTAATGCTGTTTTCAATAATATGTGCATTTTTGTACACTTTTTTTAAAAAAAAAATATTGGAGAACTTCATTGCCAAATTCAGGGAAAGGTGAATTTTGAAGGATAGCTGTACATTGAAGGTACCCATTAAAGTGGGAACTGAACTCAGTGCTTCTCCTGTCCTTAGTTTGAACTGGATACCATTATTTTTCATAATTAAAGCACGTGGATTTTTGCTATGGTACTGAAGGAGAGGGGAAAGAAAGGAACAAAGAAATGTCTCGTTTTTAGCGTATGCTCAGCTATGTCCATTTCAGTCAGATGTGGGATAGAGAGAATTATATATAATAGTATGGTATATATAGTAGCACCTTTCAAGGCATTTGAAAACCTTTCAGAATAGAAATGGACAGTTATGTCTAGGCAACTGGAAAATATATGCCATCCCATCTCTGAATGTCCATATAGTCCATCTGCTTCCTTGTGGTGGTATGTGCTTTTTCTCCCACCGGTACCCTCTTTATCTTTCACTAAGCATACTCTCTTAATGCACTCTCTCAGCCCCCAAGAAATTGTTCTCTTGAAGGCTGTCATTCCATTCCTTTGACTCCCTCAAACCAAACAAAGAAGGAGTCCGACTTTCTGCTATCCAGGGGTCACTTGAGATCAATTCTAACAACACTCATTAAGTGCAGATTAGGTGGCATTGTCTCTTTGATGTTAGCGAAGCAATGGCAAAGAATGAGCAAAGCCAATTCATGATTTAAATGACCAAAAAAAAGAAGAGGAAATCACTTCTGGTAGCTCTTTAAATCACTAGGACCTGGTGGAATAAAGATTTGTTCTGCAACCAGTACCATAATTCCCCTTACAGCAAATAAAAACACGTTTTTCAACCATACCGCATGCTTTGTCTCTCTCTCAAACAAATGATGATTCATCATATTTGTGAGTCTATTATAGTCGGGACAGAGATATCAACGTGTACTGGAGACTGATAAACCTGGATGTTCTTATGAGCAGGTTCTGGGATGAAATGGATAATGAAAGCAGGAAACATAGCTTGTCTATATAATTATATGAATTTAGACCCTGGAAAAAGAGTTTTACGCATGCTTCTCTCATTTACGTGTATCTGTTTAAGAGTCAAATGACAACCCAAAAAGTTGGATTTTGGATCCAGGTCAAAAGCTCTTTTCTCCAATTGGTGTTGATTTCTGCAGCTGTAAAAAATCTAACTTGTCCAATGAATATTGGCTGCCTCTCTTGAGTGATTTTTCAGGTCAGGGTCAATTCCTCATTCTTGCTCTCCCAATATCGCTGACAACATTCTGGTCTCTTACTGAGTGAGAAAACATAAGGGGCATGTGACATTTCACTTCTGAAACTTGAAAGGGCAACCAGTAATTTCAGCCGGTAGGGCTAGTTTGCACATGCATATCCATCACTCCTCAGCTGCAGCAAATGAAAATTTGGATGTGCGAGAGAGTCATAATCGCAGATTAATTGCCATGGGCAGAATTTCGCATACACACAGTGGCTGCATTCACACATAATGCTCAACCATAGCTTGGTGCCTCCAGATGTCGTTGGACTACAAGAAGAGGAGACAAGCAGAATATGAGCGCTGGGCTCACACACATAAAGAAAAATTATGGGTTAGTATTACGTGCAAACCTGGTCTCTGGCAATTCAAACAATCCTTTTCAATGGAGAGGTCAAAGGGTTAGAGATGGATCAGATTATATCTCTCCCTGATCCAACTTGCATGTATGGAGGGGAGTGACAGCATGCCTGCTGTACCCTTATATCCATGGATGTGTTCAAGTACAGCCTATATACATAGTGCTCTATGCCTCTGGTGCTGTGGTCTAAACCACTGAGCCTCTTGGGCTTGCTGATCAGAAGGTCAGCGGTTTGAATCTGCGTGACAAGGTGAGCTCCTGTTGCTCTTTCCCAGCTCCTGCCAACCTAGCAGTTTGAAAGCACGCCAGTGCAAGTAGATAAATAGCTACTGCTGCGGTGGGAAGGCAAATGGTGTTTCTGTGCACTCTGGTTTCCATCACAGTGTTCTGTTGCACCAGAAGCAGTTTAGTCATGCTGGCCACATGACCCAGAAAGCTGTCTGTGGACAAACACTAGCTCCCTTGGCCTGAAAGTGAGATGAGGGCTGAAACCCCATAGTCGCCTTTGACTGGACTTAACTGTCCAGGGGTCCTTTACCTTTTACCTCAACCCAGATCATCATATTTTACCATATTTTATATGAGAACTCAAGCAACCTATGTACACTGGATTTTTAGGGCACGAGCCAAATATTACAGCCCTACATGGATTGGAGACGTACGGTATTTTTTCTCCCCTCCACATATATGGACCAGATCAGGGAGCAGTGCCTTCTAATCGAGCTGTTAGAATCAAATACTGAGTGGTCAAGTAAGGGCAGATCAAGTGGCCCAGCCCCAATAAATCAAGTGTTGACATTTTATCCTGGAGTATTGTTTTAACATTTGTATTGCATGTTTCCAAGGAGCTCAAGGTGGCATAAAAGCTTCCCCTCCCTCTCCATTATATCGTCACAACAAGCCTGCATGGGTAGGGCTGAGACACTGTGACCGGCCTCTGGTCACCCCATGAACTTGAGCTGGGATTTGAACCCTAGTCTCCCAGGTCCTAGTCCAGCACTTGAACCACTACACTACACTGGCATGGTCCCCACTGCCATTAGCTGCGGAGGGTATTATTTGACCTTATTTGTGCAACTTAACATATTTTAAATATATATATATATATATATAAAGAATCTCTTCTATAGACCTGATTTTCACATGCTTTTGCAGCACTTTGGCAATAAGAAAGGAGAACTTGGTCTCTCTACTTATAATACCTTCCTTTCCAAAGCAGATTACAGAATACAGCGTCTCTCCATCACAATCTCCGCACAAGTGCGGCAAGAGGAAAAGACTTCTTTTTAAAAGGGCATTTTGAGAGTTCAGAGTGCAGACATGTAAGCATAGATATATTTTATTAAAGCTCTCTTAGCTGCCAAGTGCTCTCAGGAGCAGCTGACAATTGCCAGATGAAAGTGAGTGGGACCAAGAGAAGCATGGAGGCACTCACAGAAGGATGCTTTACCGGCTACTGTAACCCTGGGTTACCTATCTACTAACTCAAGAAGCAGATCTAATTCAACCTCTAACAACAGCAGAGTCCCCTGGACTGAAATCTACATTCTTCACAAAATTGTGTACTGAACGATTGCATTGGGGGACGGGGGGGATACAATAATACAAAGAACAATGATGAAATTACAGTGTCATCCGTATACAGTCTCAGGACAGCCTCATCTAAGACAGCCACTGAAAGCACCAGAACAAATTCTTGGGGAAGATACATTATGTGCTCATACTGGAAAGTGAGCAACGCAAGGGTTGCTGTCTGCACTGGTACGTTACTCCAGCTGCTGTCGGCTGTATGAACCTCTATAGCCTTCTGGGCAAGCCCTAGGAAACAGATCTCTGACCCCAGGAACTGGAAACAAAACTGGGTAAGGCAACCAGGGGGCAGGGAGAGCTAAATGGGAAGACAAAGAACAAAAGCACCCTCATGTACTTGCACTTTAGAGAAATATATTGGAGGGGGGGTTGAGAAAGTCAGATAAGTCCCTTATAGCTATGGGGGAGGAATTCATTTGGTCCACTTTTCATGGAGCGCAGACCTAATGTTCAACTCAACTCCCAGTTGGTGCATGTATTTTCCAGACTTTGCAGTACATTTTCAACAAGCAGTCATCCAGGAGCAATTCCCTGGGGTTGTGGTGGGGAGTTTGCTCACCTGTGATTCCCAGGGACTGATATTCAGAGACATAACACCTCTTGGACAGTAGAGGCAACACAGTAGAGGCAAGTGGTAGTTGATAGCATAGTTGTCCATGAATCTGGCTAATCCTCTTTCAAAGGAGTTTTTTTTAAGAAAACCACACATGGTACTGGTGACATAAGAAGTTGTTCTTTCAACTGTATTGAGGCAGGATTTCTCTACCTCTTTATGTAGAGCTGTTCAGAGCAGCTGTCCATATTAGATCCAGAATAATTCACAAATGCCTTTAGTAATGAACACTGGTCTTATTTTTCCTTAACGCCTCCGATAGTGTGTGGATCCTTAGTGAAACAAGGGGTGCAACTGCAGTTCCAAACCTTTCTGCTTACATATCCTATGCACAACTGGGTAACAAACAAACAAACAAACAAACAAACAAACAACTCAAAATAAGGCATATAGAATGGGCCTAAGAAACAATAATCTGAGAATTCAAAATCTGCTACTTGCCATTGTTACTCCCCAAACTGACTAAAACGTGTGTGTGTGGTTGTTGTTTTTTTTTTTAAAAAAAAAACCATATAGCCCCAAATATTTTATTCTTACTAGTTTTTAGCAGATGAAGCAACTACACTATAACCAGGCAAATTTCATATGTAGTGGTGGCAATGGCAAGCATAGATGTTGTGATACTGCAGTACCTTTCGCCTCCAGCGGATATGATGCTGGAATACAGCAGTCCACCAGCGTGAATGAAATATATTGAATGAAATATGGGATGGTTTAATAACCTAGTGTAAATAACCAGCTAACAGCCAGCTGGCCAGCAGCCACTCAAAACCAAATGCCAACTGCCAATTTGTCCTCATAACCTTCCCTCCACTGTACCCCCTCCCAGGATTTACAGATTATGCTGGACAGTGGATGGATTGTGTTGAACATTAGCAATTAGCAAAAGTATTAGCAGCGAGAGGCTTGTTTCCTGTCCTAGTGTGAATAATCAAGGAGAAGCCAGTTGGCTCCTGGCCACGTAATGCTGGAAAGCCAACTGGCAACTTTCTTCCTAGATTGATCCTGTGTGTGGCTGGATGGTACAGGGATTTATTTGTGTATGCAGCAGTGGGATAAATAAAAAACCATTCCTGGAAGAGGTATTAAAAGGTAGCCATTGTGAAAGCGAGCTCCTTTCATCTGCTAAAGAAAGCATGCCAATCAGAGGAAAGTTTATGAAAGAGCTCATTGCAGATGGGAGGCAACCCTTGTACCCCAAGTTTCAGGAGAACACAGAGAAGTATTGTTTGTGTAAGAATGACACAAAACAGTGGGAGGTGTTCTTTCAAATAGCTATTTTCCTCCTACAGTAAAATATAAGCATCTTTGCAGAACACAATGTTCAGATGCGTGGCTGTTTTAGTTCTGTTGTAATAAATAAATAAATGAACCAAATGAAAAGCGGGGGGGGGGGGGCGGCAACCCGGTAAGTCCTGTGACACCTTGAAGACAAATTTATTGTGACACACACTTCCTTGAGCTAGGTTTTTTTTTTCCTTTTTGCCAATCCATTTCTCGTTCATTTTCGATTAAAGGTAAAAAAAAAGTATATATTCTATTTAAAAATAAAGGTAATCACATTGACATGTAATTTTTTAAAACATAAAATGAAAGCCACAAGAACAGTTTCTGAACAAGAAAAATAGAACTAAAAGGATATCACATTTTTTCAAGAGATGCACCACTATATATACTTTTTTTTTAAAGCCCATCTCTTTTTTCCCTAATCATGAAATTGACTAGATCAGAAACTGCTTGTGAGCCAGTATGGCCAGTTTTAGCACATCTCTGGAGCTATGGACCCAATCAGCAACTACGGTAATATTTAAGACATGTATTTTCAGCTAAGTAAGGGCTGAATTGCCAGCAACATTGAATTGCCCATGGCCATATAAACCAGTGTGGTGCCCTCTGGATTTGTGGATTACAGTTCCCATTATTCCTGACTATTGACGATGCTGGCTGTGGATGATGGGAACTGAAGGCCATAACATCTGGAAGTCACAAGGTTGGCTAGCTTTGGCATAGGACTCTTTACCAGAAGAAGAGGGGGGGCACCAATTTTTGGCCTCGCACAGGGCACTGATTTTAAAAATGTATTTCTATTAAATATTTTTTTGGTCTACAAAAGTATGTGCAAAGTCTCTCTTTTTTTCCAAGTAACATTTTTTTACAGATCAGTTTTGTTTGTTGAGACATTAGGAAGAAAAGGCGGAGAGAGGTGGAGGGGGGAGAGGTGAGTGGGAGTGGGGTCGGGCGGCGATGTTTCTATTTTACTTAATATGTATATGTGGGGTTTTGTGTCAGCATTGCTTGTACAGTTTCTGTGCTATTCACTTGTGTTCCTTTGGTGGTGAGAGAGGTTGGGGTTGGCCTAGGGTGTGGTTGTTCATTTGTGATGATCTTTGTTTTCATGTGTGAGTGGGGTGGGTGGGTGTTTTGAGTCAGGTTAGCCATATTGATTTGTATGCTGTTGGTGGATTTTTGTCATTGTCATTCTCTTGTTGGGCTGTGTATGTCATGAAGGGGAGCCATACCGGGGTGAAGGCGTCTTCTTCTATTTGTTGCCGTGTCAGTTTCAGTTTATTGGTTAATTGTTCTAGTAAGGCTGTTTCCCATACTACAGTAGTACCTCAGGTTACAGACACTTCAGGTTACAGACTCTGCTAACTCAGAAAAAGTACCTCAGGTTAAGAACTTTGCTTCAGGATGAGAACAGAAATTGTGTGGCAGCAGCAGGAGGCCCCATTACCTAAATTTGTACCTCAGGTTAAGAACAGTTTCAGGTTAAGAACGGACCTCCAGAACGAATTAAGTTCTTAACCAGAGGTACCACTTTATTTGGTACCATTGGTCCATGCTTACACACAGGGCACTGATGAAATTTGAAAGACCCAAGTCCCTCACCTGTCTTTACCCTTTCTGTCCCAGCATAAATAGGACAGCCATAGTCCAGATTTTCCTGGACATTACCAGGATCTCAAAGGCAGAAATGCAACAATTTTGGGGTCTTCCTTAAAAAAGGCTTAAAAAACAACTTTTGGGGTGAGCTGGTTTTTACTTTTTGTATTATGGCAACCCTAATCAGGGCTTTTTTCAGCCGGAACTCGCCAGAATTCAGTTCTGGTACCTCTTAAGTAGGCGCCGTTGCCATTATAAGAGAACAAGGGAGGCATTCATGGTGAGTTCCGGCATCTCTTTTTCTGGAAAATTGCACTGCATAAAAGACTGGAAGCTTTGAGCATAAAATACAGGAAGCGTAGGCACCTGAGATGCCCACTCACTACCATTCCCATGTGTACAGTGGATGCTCAGGTTGCTGGATCCGTGATATGTGCTGGAGGCACGTTCACAACCCACAGCGTTTGCAAGCCTCAGTGCCGCATCAGTGCACTTCTGCACATGCACAAAGTGCAATTTAGCACTTCTGCGCATGCACGACCGCTGAAACCCGGAAGTAACCAGTTCTGGCACTTCCAAGTTTCGGTGGTCCATAACCCGAAAAAATGCAACCTGAAGTATCTGTAAGCCGAGGTATGACTGTATTGCCTTTTGCATGCGAATGTGCAACTGAGGTGCATATTAAAAGAGGTGGGCAGGCGACTTTTTTTAAAAAAAGTCCTGTGTTAGGAGAAAATGACATAACAGGGGTTCTTGGAGTCAGAGGCTATACTAGCACCCACTTTCCTTCTCTGACCTTCAGCTGCCTGTCACTGCAATTAGGACTGGAATAAGCAGCTTCCCCCTGTTCCAAGATCAGCCCACATTACGCTTGCACAGTTATCAACCTATCAATATTGGATCTGAACTAGCACCACAATAGCATTAAGAAGGAAGTTGTTCCTATTTATCTTTACAGCTCAGTACAGAGCCTTAACACAGAAGCCCTTCCCTCTATTGAATTTGGCAACCCCCCTGAGGATCAGCTGCTAGACTGCTATGCAAATGTTATTATTCTCCTGATAGGGAGCAGTAATTAGGTGGAGACCTTTGGATTAATAAATTGAATCATGAATATACAAGCAAAATGGGAGTTCCTGCTGCCTAACCACTCCTCTGCAAGCTCCACATACAACTTCCACACTTTAAAGTCTCGGCAGAATGTTCCATGGCTTCTGAAAAAAGCAAGAGGCCACAGCTTGAAAATAGGACAGAGGTACCCAGTTACAGGACCAATTATTTTGCCAATAACCACAGGAGTAGGGTGGAGGTTCCAGTTAATAGTTTAAAAACTTATTTTGATATTCAACCCAATTTTATTATAACCACCAGTTCTTATATCTAAAATAATCTTTGATCTGAGTAACTCTCTCATCCCCACAACAATGTTGACTTGTCTTATGTATTTATAGACAATCCCCATAGGTATATAGGTAAGAAGCAATCCCCATAGGTATATAGGTAAGATGAAAACCTGTTTTATCTTTGAAACACGTCATTTTAATAAATTTAAGACAATTTCAATTTAGTAGTTTCCCTCTAGAGATGAATCTGTTTCCCCTCTTTCATCCCCTTACAAGTTCCATAAATCTCTTGCCGCCACTCTGTATCTCTGTATAGCATAAAGTCAGATACAACAGAAAACCAAAACAGCAAATCAGTCCAGAGTGCAAATAACTCAAAAGTCCTCCATCCCAATTATTCCTTTTTCTAGTGCTAAACTTTAAGCACATTTGGTGAGCAAAACATTTGGAGTCACCCTCAAATTCTTTGTCTTTGAGCAAGATAAAATAAGCTAGTACACTATTTGTAAAAGTAACTTTATTTATTTTAAGACTGTGCTTTAGGTAAGACATCCCAGAAGGCCTTTTATTTTGCTGCATTTCTTTAAGCCAACTGACTTCTATTATATTTTCCTTCTTGAAGAGGGGAAATCCATCTTCCATTAAACTCACATCCTGAGTGAAGACCACAACCAACACCAAATTATCTATATGAATGATTATATAACCTACGAATCCACTGAAATTTATTTCATTTAATTCAATCCTGTATATTACTACTCCTAAGTAAGTCCAGTTGAATTCAATGGGGCTTACTCTCAAGTAAGTGAGTATAGGATTGCAACCTCAATATATTGTTTGATTTTGTGTTGTTTGCTGTAGTAACATGTGCCTTGACTTTGTGATTCTTTTAGCCATATGGTACCTTGAAAAGAGTGATAAAATATTTTAACAACTTTTTATTGTCACTATAATAAATCATAACGAATATTTGTAAAAAAATCCCATTTGAAAATATGGTAACACACACCCCTCACTAAATATATTGGTTATGAAATCTGATTTAATTCAATTATGATTTGGCATGGAAGGATCTGCCAGTTTTAGTTCTCTCGGTTTTTCCAATCTTAAATTTTGTTTTCAATGTTTCTGAAGCAATTTGCAAATTTTATTTTTAAAGATCCTCATAAAAATTATTCAGAATTTGAGAGTGAATTTTCCCAAATAAGCATATTTTTGTATGCTATTTTAAGCAATATACCCATTTTTGCAAGCAGTTTCTCCTAGTACAATGCATTTTTGTATGCTATTTCCACTAATATGTTCATTTTTATGCAATTGGTTGGTTGGAGAACTTCATAGCAAACTTTGGGTAAGTATGAATGTTGAAGGGAAATGAGAATTTGCTCAATTCAGATTTAAAAGTGAACTGAATCAAATTTCTCCCCTGTTCATAATTATATCATGTCATACCCTACAGATTGCATGCTTTACCCCAAATCATCTTCATTTTTTAAGAACTTGTACGAATTTATTTTGGCTAAAATAAATGAATTTTAATTGAACCAATGTGGATTAAGAAAATCAGAAAACTATTGTGAAGTGCAGCTGTTTACCAGAGTGCATATTATTTGGATAAATTAAAACTAAAAAAAGAGTCACATTCTTTTCTGATGTAATATAGAGGGACGTGTTAGAGCAAAAGCTGCTGGGAGTGAGGATGAGGTGGGGAAATATAGACTGGAAAACAACAAAGGCACTTTAGTAAAACAAAGAGTGCAACATGAGATAAATTAAAGTTTTGAATGCACACGGCAGAATTCCTGTACAGCTTGAATGGTTTCCTTCCGAGTCATAAATCCAGTATACAGAAACAATGCATCTCAGACATATGCCTTTTATAGTGTTTTTTTTCCTTCTTAGAATAAGGAACTATTATGATTCTTTCATGCAGATAATAAATTTAACTCAGAAATCTACCCGCTGTGAATTCTACCAAAATACAGTTCAGTGAATGAGCTGGGAGAGAATGAAAAGTACTATTTCTGTGGAGGGAGTCCAGTCGGAATATATCAAGCGAAAGGCATGTTGGTGAAAAGGCCTTAAAATTATGGTATAGCCGGAATTGGCTTTAACTTAAAAGATATAAATTGTTTACAATTAAAGTCTATACAAAAACCAAAGAAAGCTCCTCTGTTCCTCTGTTGTTTTGAAGTTTTATTTTACACACACACACACACACACACACACACACACAGGAGGTCTCAGGGCGGAGGTCTCAGGGCGGTTCCTTGAATAAAATCAAAATATAAAACCACAAAATACATAATCAAAATAAAAACAACCCAATAACCGCCCCAGAAAAAACACATTTTAAAACAGGATGTCAATCAAATCAACCAAAGGCCTGGTTAAAAAAGAATGTTTTTGCCTGGCGCCTAAAGGTGTATAATGAAGGTGTATAATTTTGCCACCTTAGAATTACAGTGTAGTAAACTATGCAAGTAAATGATTGAAAGGCACCATATCACACCATTCTGATCCAACCAGTCCCCCCAGTGATGACAACACTGGTGAGCGTGGTGATGATGATACTACTACTACTAATAATAATAGCAATAACAATAATATACTATACTGCTTAATGCCAAAATAGGCTCTAAGCAGTTTACAGCATGTAAAATCCATTTACACAAACATTAAAATATAAATATCCTTAGTTAAAATAGACAATAAAATAACTCCAATTAAAATAATGCAGCAATTAAAATAGGAGGCCCAGGTCAAGAGATCAAGGGAATAAACAGGTACATTATACCCTAACTCAGGCATCCCCAAACTCAGCTCTTCAGCTGTTTTGGGACTACAAATCCCATCATCCCTAGCTAACAGGACCAGTGGTCAGGGATGATGGGAATTGTCATCCAAAAACAGCTGGAGGGCCTATTTTGGGGCTGCCTGCCCCAACTAGACATAGAGAACCTACAGCCCTCCAGATATTACTGAACTACAGCTCCCATCATCCTTAGCTATTGGCCATGCTTGCTGGGGATGAAAGGAGTTGTGGTACTTCAGCACATCTGAGAGATAAAGGTTCCTCCCACCAACCATAACCCCAGCATCACCTAATGACAACCCTGCCCAACCCTCCACTTACTCCCATATTCTTGCCCCATCAAGCCCTACCCCAAAACAAAGGCTGCAATGCAGAAAATGAGTTATATGGAGGTCACCTGTAGTTAGTTGGTGCTGGTGGAAAATGCATACTGCCCATGCTTGGATTGACTTGATGGCTGCATACGTTTAAGGCACATTACTTTGCCCAAAGATTTTTGGAAAGTGTAGTTGGTTAATGGTTCTGACAAATGTAGCTTGGTGAGGGGTTCCCAGGATTCTTTGGGGGAAGCCTTTCGCATTGCATGTGTGGTGTGCAAACAGCCAATGACAACAGTGACAATATTATACTGTAACTTGTTTCATAGAAGAGGTTTCTTTGGGAGGATTCAATCACTTGACCATATCGCTATGACACAAAACAGGTAGGATATTCCCTAAAGCAAAGGTCCAGTCATTGTTTGAACTCCTTTCACAGGAAGGCCTACCAGTGTATCAGCTTTTGGACATTTGGATGGCATCATAAAACATTTTTCTTTAAATAGGATTTTGAGAAATCGGTAATCTTCATATTAATCTTCATGGTTGTGTTGGTTCAGGGGGGTCTGAAAACATCAGGAACAAGTGCACTCACTGGTGTCTATGATTAAGAGCACCAGCATTCATGGTACAATTTGTTGTTTTTCCCAGTTTCTCACTTTTCCAGGTTTTAGTTTGTACCATTTCTGCATCAGTTGTGATTTTTTTTTTTTACAGGCCACACAAAAATGGGGTGCATAGTCACGAATATTTCTCCTGATACATGCATTTTGGGTTGCCATTTTACCTAATTTACACATTTTTGCATGCAATTCCCCAAATATAATGCAGTTTTTATATTATTTTCATCAATACATGCATTTTGCTTTTTTGCATGGACCTTCCTCTAACATTTGTATTTTTATATGCTGAAGAACTGCCTCACAACATATGAATAATTGCAAATTTCAAAGTATAGCTGCATTTTGGTTCATCTGTTTCAGGAAGTGTGAATTAGGTTCTCAACAAAATGTGAAGTGAATCCATTTCTCCCCCATCTCTAGTACACAACCATAGCACTGAGAATTTTGTATAGAACACTGAACAGAAGCCAAGTCAGGACTGATAGGCCAAGGGATGCCATCAATTCCCACCCTTCAACCAGTGCCAAGACCTATTGCCCTCTGAGTTTATCTACTTTAAGTTTGATTCAATAAAGCTCTGGCCTTTAGGTCACTTTCTATATAAATTTGTGCCTGTGTCCTCATTGGTTTCCATCCACAGGAACATTCCATTAAGCTTGTTGCCTCACAAATTAGCCATGTTCCACTGTAATGTCCTCAGATTTAAAGAGAGACTACTCTGAGCTACATTTTCAGTCTGCAGCAAGAAGTTTTGGGTTTTTTGACCAGGACTTTTGTCCATTCTGGCATAAATGCATTCAGGTCAAAGGAAACATGGTACTCTACACACTTTGCAGATACATGAACATGACTTGGGCCACATTCACACCATATATTTAAAGCACTATGATACCACTTTAAACAGTGATGGCTTCCCCAAAGAATAATGGGAGCTGTAGTTTGTTAAGTGTGCTGAGAATTGTTAGGTGACCCGTATTCCTCTCAGGGAGCTACAATTCCTGGAGCAACTGACTGCTATATCGCTCTGGGGAATTGTAGCTTCATGAGGAGAGAAGTGGAATCCTAACAACTCTCAGAACCCTTAACAAACTACACTTCCCAGAATTCTTTGGGGAAAGCCATGGCTGTTTAAAGTGGTATCATAATGCTTTAAAGGTCTGATGTCAATGTAGCCTAAGTCCATTAATTCCTTTTTTAAAAATAATATTTTATTGATTTTCCAAAAACAAACAAACAAACAACAACAACAATCAATACAAAAAACAAAACAAAACAAATTGACTTTCTTCTAATCCCTTCCCTGGTTCTATTATTTGTCAACATGCTACATGTCCATTGTTAAATTTATAACATATTTAAATCACCTATTATCCATTCATTGTAAAATTACAAGTAAACTTAAAACCCTGCTAATGTATTAACCTGTGTACATTGCTTCGTATATATGCAATAAACATTTTCCACTCTTCCTTAATTCATTGTCATCTCTTCCTCTTAATTTCATCGTCAGTTTTGCCATTTCAGCATAGTCCATTAGTTTAACTTGCCAATCTTCTTTAGATGGGACACCTTCTTCTTTTCAATATTGTGCTAATAAGGTCCTTGCGGCTGTTGTAGCATATATAAACAAGTTCTTTTGTAATTTTGGTAGGTCCACTCCTATAATACCTAGTAAGAAAGCTTTTGGTTTTTAGACAAAGGTTATTTTAAACATCTTCTTCAATTCATTACAAACCATTTCCCAATATTTCTTTATATTTTTCCAATCCCACCACATATGAAAAAGTGTCCCTTCTTCTGCTTTACATTTCCAATACTTGCTTTCCCTAGTTTTATACAGTTTTGCTAATTTAACTGGAGTTAAGCACCATCTGTACATCATTTTCATATAATTCTCTTTAATTGCCACATATGCTGTGAATTTTATATCATACTTCCATAACTTTTCCCATTCCGCCATCTGAATATTATGTCCCACATCTTCTGTTCATTTAATCATGACTGATTTGACATCTTCATCCTTCGTTTCTCAATCCAGCAACAGATTGTACATTTTAGAGACTAATTTCGTATCATTTTCTATTATTTCTCTCTGAAAAATTGAAATTTCATACGCAAATCCTACCTTTTTATCATTCTTAAACATTTCATTTAGCTGGAAATATTGTAACCAGTCTGTAATGTACTCTCTAACTTCATTAAAGTCTTTCAATTTTAGCTGGTTTTCTGTTTCAATTAACAACTCTCTGTACGTTGCCCATTTAGTATGTCCATTAATTCCCATAGAATTCCAGAGTAAAACTTACCTGAATACCACCCAGAGACTCCAAGAGTCTCCTCTGAAGGAAATCTTGCATCTTTCAATAGAATATGAACCCAGGAGCACAAAATGCTTTCTATTGCACTGGAATTATTGCTAAGGATTAAACCACTGAGCCTAGGGCTTGCCGATCAAAAGGTCAGCAGTTCGAATCCCCACAACGGGGTGAGCTTCCATTGCTCGGTCCCTGCTCCTGCCAACCTAGCAGTTCGAAAGCACGTCAAAGTGCAAGTAGATAAATAGGTACTGCTCTGGTGGGAAGGTAAACAGCTTCTGGTTTCACAAGAAGTGGCTTGGTTATGCTGGCCACATGACCTGGAAAAACTGTCTGCAGACAAACGTCGGCTCCCTCGGCCAGTAAAGTGAGATGAGCACCGCAACCCCAGAGTCGTTCGTGACTGGACTTAACTGTAAGGATCCTTCACCTTTTTAAAAATATTCAATGTGCTTGTTAAATAGGGTTGAAGAACCTGTAGCAAAGGGAAGGAGTGCAGTATGCCTAAAAGAAGTTACGGTCATTCAATCATTAGGATTATCTATTTCCCTGGAATCTGTACAGGGATGAGGGCAGGTCTCCCTTTCATCTCTTGTTCTCCACATCTATCAACGTGCTTTGCGTCAAGGTAGAATCATAGAATCATAGAGTTAGAAGACACCACAAGGGCCATCGAGTCCAACCCCCTGCCAAGCAGGAAACACCATCAGAGCACTCCTGACATATGGTTGTCAAGCCTCTGCTTAAAGACCTCCAAAGGAGAAGACTCCACCACACTCCTTGGCAGCAAATTCCACTGTCGAACAGCTCTTACTGTCAGGAAGTTCTTCCTAATGTTTAGGTGGAATCTTCTTTCTTGTAGTTTGGATCCATTGCTCCGTGTCTGCTTCTCTGGAGCAGCAGAAAACAACCTTTCTCTCTCCTCTATATGACATCCTTTTATATATTTGAACATGGCTATCATATCACCCCTTAACCTCCTCTTCTCCAGGCTAAACATGCCCAGCTCCCTTAGCCGTTCCTCATAAGGCATCGTTTCCAAACGAGGTAGCACATAATTAAACTATGAAATTTGCTTGTAAAAGATGGCCACCAACTTGGGTGAGAAAACATGGAGGATAAAGCCATCCATGATGGAGATGTTCTATCTTCATTATCAGAGGCACTATGCTTTTGGGTACCACTTGCTGGGAATTGCTAGTACAGAGAGTCCTTCTGCCCCAGATTCAGCTTGTGGGCTTCCTTTGGGCATCTAGCTGGCCACTCTGGGATGCCCTAAATGGGCACTTAGCTGATCCAGCAGACTCTGTATGGGAAGAAGAAGCAGCCAAGGGGATCAACGGCCTTGTCTATGGCCAGAAGTTTGGGTATATATTTTAAAAGCTGAATGCGTCCTTGAAAATAGATAAATAGTGTGAATAATGGATTTATAAACAGATAAAGTTTCATTTGTGCTGAGCCCACATTTGATTTTCTGACAGGTATGTCTACCATTCAAAGCTAGGTGATCCCCATCACCACAGAACTCAAAGTGAACCTTCATTTTTAATCATTCTTTCAAAATGGTAGCATTATTATTATTATTATTATTATTATTATTATTATTATTACTGCAATTGCTAATGTTTCATTAATTTTTGATTTACAATTTTTATTATGTTATTCATGTCCTGCCTATTAGGGCCAAGCTGTTACAACTGCATAGTCTTCACCCAATGAAAACCTCTGCTACGTACAAAGTCCAGACACTTAACTAAACAAACAAACAAAAGAAATCACATTTCTGCTACGCAGTGAAATTTCTGTCTGAAATTTTATTGGCTAGACTTCAAGTGGTAAATATTCTCTTTAGCAAACAGCCACTACAGATATGTTTTCTGTAATTTAATTAGTGTTTACACAAAACAAGGGCTTTGCATTCCCCATTCACCGGGAGAGGGTGTTAATTTCCTATTTATCTTGATTAGTCTTTTGTTATAGATGATCCAGATTTAGGGGGGGGTGGGAGCCATTTCAGTGTTTCTCTTTTTGCCTTTCATTATGGCTTTGTTTATTTTAAGTTCATTTACATACAGCTCCAGCAAATCAAACTGCAACTGAAGAAGTAACAAGGAGAAGCAGCAATATTTTACATAAAATGGCAAACTGCATTATTTCAGACATATGTTACAACTACAAAAATAAATAAATTCTAAGTCAAGGAAATTGCTTGGCGGGGGTGGGGGAGACCTCCCCGATCACATTTTAAGGCAACCTGGAATATGAAGTTGGAATATGCCAGTTTTGACATACCGTCAGAATCCCTCATCTTGTTCAGATACTGCCGCACATCATGATTCATTAATGTTGCATAATGTGATATGTTGACATAACCAGATGTATTATCAAAATGAGATGTCAAATCTGGAAAACTCAAAGGAGGCAAAGTTTATAGGAAAAATCTCCTTAGATGTGACACTTAGGACATCTGGTTGTGTTATACGTTAAACATTTGTAAATATAGGTGCTTTATATATAGGCGTGCTTGTATTTTCTCATAAATGAATAATTGTACTTTGCACTGAGAAACCATTAATGAGGCTTCCATAACATGTAGGGTTTGCACAAATGTCCAGATCATGGAAGCTATAGTGTGTGACAGCTGCCATCTTGACTACTACCAGTGAAGAACTGAACCAGGAAAGCTGATGAAATTAGCTCTTATATGTTGAGAAAGGCAGACAAAGTTGATACCTGGGCTGCATGAGAATGTAGCAAAATTCTGTAGAGTCTGCTCCTTTGGATTATATCTCAAGGCAGACTTTTCTACACAAAGAGTCTGAACTAGCGCTGTGCCAAAAAAAATGTCATGCACTTGCGTGTCCTTTCTTTCATTCTGCCAATCATCTCTTTGGTGATCTGCACTGTACTGGCTACCTGTGTGCCTGTGGTTTCTGAAAACCTCTGACCTCCTCAGCTGGACTTTCTTGTAACTGCAGAAGGCAGTGATGCTGCTTACCATGGGCCTTCCTGTTGTTCTTTTAAAACAAACAAACAAACAAACAAACAAAAGACTCCAAATTGTTGTTTTTACCATAAAGGAATAAGGTTTATTTTAGGGAATAAGAATGATTTCCCTTCAAACCCAAACAGTGAGTGCATTATCTCTTACACACACACACACACACACACACACACACACACACACACACACAAACACACATAGGCGCCGACTCCATGGGGCTTGAGGGGGCCCGAGCCCCCTCAAAAATTCGTTTGGGGGGGCTCAGCCCCCCCAATAATCTCGGGCGGCGGTGGGCGCGTCCACGGCTTTTATAGGGCGCCCGGCGCGCACCAGCTCGATAACGGGCACCGGCGCGGCGGGGGGCGCCGGGCCGGGGGAGGGGGGCGGCCGGCCTGTCTCCTTGGCAACCCCATTGAGCAGCGCCGGCTCCCCCGGGAGGGCCATCCCCCCGCGCCGCCGATCGCCAACACCGCCGATGCTGTGGCTGCCCGAGCCCGAGCCTGAGCCCGAGCCGAAGCCTGAGCCTGAGCCGAAGCCCGAACCCGAGCCCGTCAGTCAGGAAGGAAGGAAGGAAGGAGAAATGGGGAGGGAGACAAGGGAGGAAAATTGCGCGCAGGGTGAAGAAAGGAGAAGGGCGAACGAGACGAGCTTCCAACCCAAAAAAGGGCTGGAAGACTGGGAGGATGAAGGATCGGGAAAGAAAGCGACGCCTTCCCCGCCCACGACGTCGCCCACTTGTCATTGGCAGCGCAGCGGGCGCCCAGAGGGGCTGGGCACCGGCGCAGGGCTGCTCCACAGCCGCGGAGGACAGCTGCGCGGCTAGCAAGGTGCGCCGCGTAGAGCGCGGCCCTTGTGTGGCCCGGTGGCCACGCAAGCTCGGGCGGGGACCCCCATGCGAATCTAAGACGGGAGAAGAGGGCAGAGCAAAGGGGGTCCCTTCCCCAACCTCCGGCTCTGAGACTTCCCTGCACCCCAGAAAAGCGAAAGGATTTTCTCTTCTTCTTTTTTTATAAATATTTTATTAAGTTTTCAAATACAAAGTTAGAAACATACACTGAAGAAAAAAGTAAAAGAACAAGAAAAAGAAAAAAAGAAAAAGAAGAAAAGAAAACCAACCATTCAACACATTTTTATATAACTAACTGGACTTCCTCGCATCTCCCTTACCCTGCATTCTTTATAATAAAGATATCAGCAAATTATTACCTTGTTTCGTACCTTATTTTGTACTTTTCAAATACTATACCTCTAAATTTAACATACTTTTCATCAGTTACTTATATCTTAAACATAGTATTACCTTAGATTTTGACCTTTTCTTACTTAAAATATAATTTCCTGTTTCCCAAATCTAATTGCTGAAGCTATAGTTTCCGAATCGTGTAAATTTTTAACATTCATACAACTTATATTGTTTTTGTAAATAGTCCTTAAATTTTTTCCAGTCCTCTTCCGTTGTTTCTTCTCCCAAATCTCGGATTCTGCCAGTCATTTCAGCCAGTTCCATGTAGTCCATCAATTGCGTCTGCCACTCTTCCAGTGTGGGCAAATCTTGTGTCTTCCAATATTTTGCGATAAGTATTCTTGCTGCTGTAGTTGCATACATAAAGAAAGTTCTATCCTTCTTTAACACTTTCTGGCCAACAATGCCCAAGAGGAAGGCCTCAGGTTTCTTGGGAAAGGTATACTTAAATACCTTTTTTAACTCATTATAGATCATTTCCCAGAAGGCCTTCACTTTTGGAAAAGTCCACCAGAGGTGAAAGAATGTCCCTTCAGCCTCCTTACATTTCCAACATTTATTATCAGACAGGTGATATATTTTTGCAAGCTTGACTGGGGTCATGTACCACCTATAAATCATTTTCATAATATTTTCCTTCAAGGCATTACATGCTGTGAATTTCATTCCGGTGGTCCATAACCTTTCCCAGTCCTCAAACATGATGTTATACCCAATATCCTGAGCCCATTTTATCATGGCTGATTTGACTGTCTCATCCTGAGTGATTTTCTCTTCAACCTGCCCTCCATCCTCTTGCAGAAAACTCTTTGCCTGCCCTGCCCGTATCTCGTTTTTGCTTTTTAATTCCACACACGCACCCTTCGGACTTCGTGGCAATCGGGCGCGCGGGTGCGTTTCCTAAGAGAGTGAGGACCCCTGCCTCCTCCCCACCTGCTCCCTCGCCAGCCAGCCAGCCGCGCGCCCTAGCCGGAGAGCCCCGGCCGTCCCCGTCGCGCAATCGGATGGATCTCCCTTCAGCAGGCCGTGCTCACAACTCCCAGCAGCGGATCTCCGGCTCAGCTGAAGAATCCGGCAACAAGCCCCCTCCTCCCCAATCGCTCAGCCGAAATATGCTCCAAAACCCCCCAGATAGGCCGCCGGCCGCCAAGTCTAGTGGCGCCCTGAGCGAGGGTCTCTCCCCAACACCGCCACCTCGAACTGCGTTCTCCCGGCTACCCGAGCGAACCAGCGGCAGGACCCCGGTATGGGCCCCCCCAATATTTTTTATAAGTCGGCGCCCCTGCAAACACACACACACACACACACCCCACCCCCACACACACCCCACACACAACTTCCCACATTTCCTACACTGAGATCTGGAGTGGTGTACTGGTCAGACTAGAACAGGCTTCCTCAACCTTGGCCCTCCAGATGTTTTTGGCCTGCAACTCCCATGATCCCTAGCTAGCAGGACCAGTGGTCAGGAATGATGGGAATTGTAGTCTCAAAACATCTGGAGGGCTGAGGTTGAGGAAGCCTGGACTAGAACTTGGGAGTCCAGAATCTGAATTCCTTCTCAGCTGTGAAGCTCTTTGTGTGACCTTGGGCCAGCCACTCACTCTCAGCCTAACCTACCTCACAGAGCTGCTGCAAGGATAATACGGGGAGGAGGAGACCTATGTACACCACTTTGAGCTCCTTGAGGAAAGGTGGCATATAAACGTAATAAATAGATAGATAAATAAAGTTCAGTTGAAATCTGGAAATCGTGTCCTCCAAATCAAGAGCCACGTGTTGCAGTGAGATCACCAAACTGCCTTCTTGTTGCTGGGGTGGGCCCGTTTGGATGACCTCCGCGCCTCATTGGTTGCCCCTTTGTTACTGGGGGAAATTTTCTATCGGTTGGGGTTTGATTGGCAACTAAGCGTCTATTTAAGGGGCTGCACAAGGCGAAGTGCTTTCTCTTTCGCATCGTGCAGCGGATCTCCCTCCCTCCCTATAATTTAAGGTTGTGTTTTTGACCTTGCTATGCCTGTCTAGGGGTCGTATGTTTTTGGAGCAGGGGCCCGGTAGGAATTTTGCCACTTGGCTGATTGGCTGGTGCCATTTGGTTTTTGCCTGTTGTTGTTGTTTAGTCGTTTAGTTGTGTCCGACTCTTTGTGACCCCATGGACCAGAGCACGCCAGGCACTCCTGTCTTCCACTGCCTCCCGCAGTTTGGTCAAACTCATATTGGTGGCTTCGAGAACACTGTTCAACCATCTCATCCTCTGTCGTCCCCTTCTCCTTTTGCCCTCCGTCTTTCCCAACATTAGGGTCTTTTCCAGGGAGTCTTCTCTTCTCATGAGGTGGCCAAAGTATTGGAGCCTCAGCTTCACGATCTGTCCTTCCAGTGAACACTCAGGGCCGATTTCCTTCAGAATGGATACGTTTTATCTTCTTGCAATCCATGGGACTCTCAAGAGACTCCTCCAGCACCATAATTCAAAAGCATCAATTCTTCGGCGACCAGCCTTCTTTATGGTCCAGCTCTAACTTCCATACATCACTACTGGGAAAACCATGGCTTTAACTATACGGACCTTTGTTGGCAAGGTGATGTCTCTGCTTTTTAAGATGCTGTCTAGGTTTGTCATAGCTTTTCTCCCAAGAAGCAGGCGTCTTTTAATTTCGTGACTGACTGCCTACTGTGTAGCAAATCGTCACAACTTTAAGGTTGGCAGTTAGCCATTGGTTCATTCTTTGGTGGAGGGGATTATGGATTGGCTGTGCCTGCCTCTCATTTTTGTTGCTGCTGCTAGGGAATTCTGTTAAAGGAATCCAGGGGCTCGATTTGCTCTGTCCAATCCTCTCTCAGGGGTAGGGCCATGCCAGAGTTCCTGGGAGCATCTGGGGTGAACTAAGAGGCGGAAATCCGCCTCTGTGCTCTCCCAGTATGTTTTCCCTTACTGACCTCTGGAGGTTCCAGTTGTCAGTCCTGTTCCTGCAGGTGCCGGTTCAGGTAGTCCGAACCAATGCCTAAGCAACCACTCACATGCTGTAATCAATAAAGTTGTGGCAAATTAATGCCAAAAAGCTTAAACAAATATTCTGTTTCCTGTGTGATTTATTTTGGAGGGGGTTTGGGGCTCTTCACGTGCAAAGGGTCTTTTTCAGATCAGGAAGCTGGGAAGACAGAAAGCTGTTGAAGAAATGTTTAATGGAAAAACACACATACAACCCACGGCCACTTTTGCAATGTCTTGATTTTCACCTGAGGAATGTTGGAAGGCATGCCAGTGATTTCAATGATTTTTTTAAAAAATGCACTTACGACTGCAACCTTAATCATAAATTTGAAGAACTGAGCAACAGATGCATTTATGTACACTTAGTGTTTTTTTTCTAGAAAAATAGCTGCCATGAAGTTGTTACAGCAAGTGCCACACTTTTTAACAAGAGGTGCTGGTACTGCGTACAAATTAGTGGAATTGAAACACCTGAGATATGTCTCAAGTGTAAAAAAGAAAGATATAAAAACCATGCGTAGACAATTAAAGATTTGGAAAGAGTTGCGATGGAACACTACTTGGTCACGTTTACACTTAATGTATTCATCCTGCTACTTTTTTTTGCTGCTTGTGAAACCATTAGCCCAATTCTGATGAAATAAAATCCTTTACTAATATGTGAATGGTTAATTCAAATCCTACCTGAATGTCACCACATGATAATAATGATGACAACATTTAGGCCAATAATACAGAATCAATAGCAAGCACCGAAGTGCTATCTGAGGCAAATCTAGAATGTCATTAGATTATTAATTAAATTGACACCTGCCAAACTAAAGCCAACCAGTCTTTGCTTTACATGGAATATTAAAGTCATTTCTCTATGCCTTGTAAAAAGCTTTACAAAAGTAAATGTATGGTGGTATTAGCAGAAAAGCCTCCAACAACTTTTAATTTAAAGCTAGGCGCTTGACATATTTAAAGAATAGGAGAAATCTGACTGTATAAATTCCATAAATACAGCTTTTGCAAATGGTCTTTTAACTCTTATTGATCATGACCTAGGCATTCAAAGTCTAATTATACTAAAAACTGCCCTATGTCTCTAGTGTACTGGAAAATCATTACCTGAAATTAATCAGTACTCAAAATACACCGTTCTTAATTACACTTATGTTTGATTAGGGAAGGGAATGTCCTTCTACATTTGCTTTTTTGTAGGAGGCACTATAATGAAACACACACACAAACACACACACACACACACACACAAATCCCTGCTCATCTAAACTTTATTATCTATTCCAAATGCAAATATCTAAGTGGAATATCAGGTGATGTTTTGCATTTAGTCATGTGGGAAACATTTTGACCTAGCATTAAATAAATATCTGCATTTCAAACTGCAACCTTATGCATACTAACCTGGAAGGAAGTCCCGCTGAACAATCTGGGAGTTACTTTTCAGTCAATATACACAGGATTGCACTGTAAACTTGCTTCAAACCACTCTGAATAAAAGTTCGGATGATGCCAAGTCAAATTGTCATTCATTCATTCATTCAGTCAGTCATTCATTCCTAAAATGCAAGCTCTGCCTTTCATTGCTAAGTAACATTCCCAGGGTGGCTTACAATAACAAATAATAAAACTGCAATAATATAAAACAACAACGTAACGACAGCTGAGTGCAGGGCTAAATCTCCAACATAATCAAATCAGGTTGTTATTCCTGCTTCAGAGACATTAAATACAAACAACAGATCATGTCACAAATTTATTCCTGGACCAAATTATCATAGTGTAGAGTCACGGGTCTGATTGCACCCTCTAAAAGCAGCAAAATCTTGCATATTCGGAAGAAAGAAGTTTCGTGGAGAAGCCATCTCTCCACTTTTCTAGTTCTAGCGCTCCCTCTCTCGCTCCCCCCCCCCGAGTTAAAATGTGGGGAAGATGTCGCATGCTAATTCCTGTCATGACTATATTGGGCCAGGCACCTCTAGAAGGATATTGTCCTCATTCTCTAGTGTACAAATGTATCCAAGCCCCAGTAACTACCAGAAATGATTCTGGCATAACCATATGTACTGTAGCATCCAAGCCAGCATACAAAAGGATTGGCAGTGGGCCTCTGTGGGATGAGCCACATTCTGTGGAATAAATAATTGGGTAATAGGCCACTCAACATCAAGAAAGGTTATCTGGAGCTTTCTTTATATGTGCTTCCTACGCTGTGAATTAAAATATATTTCTTCAGACTTCATTAGGAAACGAGCATTTGTTTCTGGTAGACCAAGGTAAAGGGGGGCATAAGACACATTGGGTCTTCAAGTACACATGATGATAGCACATGCATTTAATGGTTGATATAGGAAGCTACTTCACTTAAACTAACATCTAGCTATCTAAATATGAGCAACTTGAAAGCCTTCGTCTTCCGGATTCTACGTTGCACTGTGGAGATTTGGCGGCGGAGACTATTGTAGTGTAGTGTTTGAAGGACTTTTGACATTTGCAAGTGCAAATTCAATTTCATTTCTAGATTTGGCAAAGCATCATCATCTCGTTGGCCTGAGTCTGCCAAGATTTCTTCTCTTTCCTTGATTATGCTTTGCTCCTAGAAAGCCTGAGCAAAGTATTACATAATCTATTATATACTTCAGAAGTGGGGAAAACACAATCTTTATCTCACTATTGATCTAAAAAGCGATCCTCTAGCCATTGCAGACAAGCAGTTTTCACAGTCTTTAAACAGTAATTTGAACAGCATGAGTATCTTCCTCAGAAGTCCACTTCTAACAAGTATAGTCCATTTTAATTTACAATTGATTGAAGAGAAAGAAACTACATATTGGCTTTTCTGTGATTCTGAAGTATTGCGGGTACCTTGATGCCTAACATATAACCAAAGCAGATGTTCAATTTGATTTCTAAAGTCTTGCACATGTTAGATTGTGGTGGTAGAATTCTCAGTGTAATACCTCAGACTGTGGATATTTTGGGGTTCTAGCCCTGGGGATTAGGGAAATACTTCCTATGTGTACTAATAAACACAGAGAGGAAGAGAGGGTGTGTGTGTGTGTGAGAGAGAGAGAGAGAGAGAGAGAGAGAGAGAGAGAGAGAGCGCATTCCAACAATATGAGCTACTTCCTCCAAGCACACAGCTGCAGTTTGAACTATGTACAAGTTTACTACTCAGCCCACCATCTTGTTCTCTGCAGTGTGTAAAAGGACCCTGACACCTACCAACTAGCTGGGAGACTGATGACCCAATCCTACATATAGTTAATTGTAAGTCCCCTTCATATCATCAGTCGGATTTACTCCCAGGTACATCAGATTGTGGTCATAGCTGTCAACTGGCTTGAGCATGGTTCTAAATCCCACATCTGCCACTTGTTTTCTTTTACAATGGGTGGATTACAGTCATAATACTGATTACCACTTTGTAATAAGGACTATGTGATTATCTGAGCACTTACAGACTGATTAAAATGTGATGGCATGGTGATTTAAGGTCCCTGTTATGGCATCTTTTTCTGAGAGGATGGAAAGGAAGATCTGTGGCCAAGGAGGATGCCCACTCACAGAAAACCCCTTGTTGTGGGCACAAAAATATCTTCTGCTGTCCCTCCTCTACTACCAGTGTTTTGACAGTGGAGAAGACAAACAGGGAACATTTATGGGGCCTGGTGGTGCAGATCAGAGGACGATTCAGTGAATCCATATCCCTTGCTGCCCACTGACCACCCTGGAATGGTAGACGGGGAACTCTGCCAGCCCTAGATCATAATATTATTTTCTTTGGAGCCAAGGGAAAAGGGGGAAGCCAATGAAAGTGGGGGGGGGACCCAAATATACTTTCTGCCTTGCCATTGTGAGTTCAATGGGATTTTAATTTGTTGGTTCCTCTACTTTGGGGTCTCCTTCTGCCACCCGCTATGGATTACTCTGACCCACCTCCTGCCTTTTGCTTGATGCCTCCCCAAATATTCAATGCTAATTTTCTTCATCTGCTTCTGAGCTGGGGAGTGTGCTTAAAGCATGGCTTCTAGAAACCCTGTGGCACTGATGACCTTTACAATTCATTTGTGCACCATATTTAATATGTTTAACTACTCCAAAGGTATATATGCTCAGGGATTTTCTGCAGCATTGTATAGTTTGAGACCACAATGGCTTACCTAAGCCAAATAACCTTAACTATCTATCTATATATATATATATATATATATATATATGCTTTCGTAGATTTTCACGGGTACAGGAATGCAGGTTTTATATATATATATATCACACACAAAAATAAATTTATTCCATTTGGAATAATTAGCAGGACATTGCAGCTAGTGCCTTTTCTCATGAAATGAAAACGACAAGCCTTGATCTGCAATTGTTTTGATATAAACTTACGTGAGCCTTGCTTGAAATAGCTGTTCTTTAAAGATTGGCTTTCAGGGGCTGTTTGATCATTTCTATACGCTTAATTCCATTGTGCTTCAACTTTCTCATTTAAATATCCCTTCCCATCAATCATTAGTGCTTTCCTTCCTGGGTCATTGAGAGCATAATACTTCATTGTGTCAGCTGAAGGTGTGCTGACCTACTTTTCCTGGTTAATTTCAAGGGTAGGATCAGATGTTCCATTGCTTTTAGTAATTGATCTGACGATACATCTTTTACTGGAGCACCCATGACATGGTCTGGGGGCATTCTAGGCATCACTGGCTTCAAGGTCATTATTGAAATGAAAAATTCTCAAATCAATTAGGTAACATGTCTGCTGAGGCTGCTCTTGAAGATGGCCCTCTCCGTTTAACCAAATAAAACAAGCGGGATGCTTTCTAGTTAGGGAGAAGGGAGGGGGGAATCAACCCATTGCACCAAGTTACATTTTATTCCTTGAAGTGTAAACAATCAGCCTTACTGGGCCAAGATTGCGAATGGCTTGTGCATCACCAATCAGACTACTTATTTGTTTGTTTTTAAAAAATAGCATTATTTGAACTAATGCACCATTAAAGAATTGGTTCAGCAAAACCTATATTCAGCCTTCTACAATGCAAACCTAAAACACTGCGGATAAGAGCCCTGTAGCAGGCTGGCTTGTTGATCACAAACAATAGCGCGCTGGGAGAAAAGGGAGAAGGATATTTTTCAAATGAAAAATAAAACAAAACTTTCCTCTGTAATAAGGAGCAAAGGTAGGTGGGAGAAAGGAGGCCAAAAACTTTCATGTAAATTTATCGATTGTGCCTCAAATGCCTTTAGCTGGCACTTGAGGATTGTATCTGAAAATGGTTGGGGGTTGAAGGAGACGACTGCCTAGGAGTGACAGAAGGAAGAATTCCTGCCGGGTGAAAATATTTTTTATTTAACCTAAACTTGTTGGATTAAAGGAGAAAATTGTGTGCTCCCAGTCACTGTTTTAAGATGCTTAGTGGCTTAATTCTATGAGAAAAGGGTACCAGTTTAATGAAATTGATCTTGGTAATGATTTACGGAAATTAGGAAAACCTCTCAAATAAACATCCTTTCATTTTAATAGAGCTGTTCATCAAGTTGGCTTAAGCCCATAGGAAGGCAGAGTTGGCTGTATTCCATTTAGGCTGTTTTTAAAGGAGGGAAACAAACAAATGAGAAGCAGTGAAAAATGGAACAAAGCTAGGCAAACCTGTACCCAAGCCCCAAACATTTAGGTTTGCTTGTCAGACCAGTATCAAGGCTAAGACATGTGGGAGTGCTAACCCTGAAATGCTGGGTCTTAATCCATGACACAGATTCTTCGAGAGAGTTGTGGCATCAGGGTTGTCCTGAGAAAGCCTGTGTGGTACTGTGCAAAGCATGGGAGACTGGACCTGGGTTCAAATTCCTGGCAAGCCACAAAGTTCCCTGTATCACCTTGGGACAATCAGAACTGCCTCAGAAAAGCAACTACCTTCCCTGTAAGGCTACTATGATGCGGGATGCGGGTGGCGCATAGTCTAAACCACTGAGCCTCTTGGGCTTGCTGATTGGAAGGTTGGCGGTTCTAATCCCCATGACAGAGTGAGCTCCTGTTGCTCTATCCCAGCTCCTGCCAACCTAGCAGTTCGAAAGCACACCAGTGCAAGTAGATATATAGGTACCGCTGCGGCGGAAAGGTAATTGGTGTTTCCGTGCACTCTGGCTTCTGTCACGGTGTTCCGTTGCACCAGTAGCAGTTTAGTCATGCTGGCCACATGACCCAGAAATCTCTCTGTGGACAAACACTGGCTCCCTCGGCCTGAAAGTGAGATAAGCACCGCACCCAATCGTCGCCTTTGACTGGACTTAACTGTCCAGGGGTCCTTTACCTTTATCTTTTTTACTATGATGTTAAAGTGGATGCTTCCCTAAGCACCTTAGAAGCACATGTGATAACTTTGGATTGGGTTCAATGTTAGCGGTCCATTTTTGAAGTGCTCTTGGATCTGCTAAAGGCAGATTTGGAGATGGTCTCTCTCTTAGGGGAAAGGCACAATTCCACAGTGAAGTGGTTCAGAAGATGGGAGTCCATGGGTGTGTGAGCAACTCACAGTCCACTGCAGTAGTCCTATAGAGATCTGAGTCATCAGATTAGACTAAATTCTCTGAGGATCGCTGAAACATTGAATTTATACCATGAATGACTATATTCCTCTCCGTGATATTAGCAAATACGCGTGCGCACACACACTCTCTCACACACACCAATTATTTAATAGCTAAATTTCCACTTCCTGTTTTGAAGTTCCTTCTCTCTTCTGAAATAATGCACTAAGCATGGAAACAATGTAACACCTCAGTAGGTTTTGGAAATGCTTTTCAAAGTTGGTTAAGTCAATTATAATGCGTTTCAGCATTGCCTATAATTCTGCACTGAATAATTCATGTGGAGTATCAGCATCTAACACAACTCACTCTCGCACGATTATGTTCTTCTGAATTCAGTCAGATGCTGCCTTGACTTGGCATCTTTGACAATGCTAGTGCCCGTAAGAACCCTGCACTTGATGATTTTGGCAACAGGAGCGGGGATTTTTTCCCTTCTTGTTCTCTTATTATTTACTTAGGAAAGAGAGGTTTCACCTTTTCCTCATGCATCAACACCTTCCTGGGACATCTCAGGTATTTCACTTAAATCTTGACAGCTTCCAAATGTGATGAATACATTTTAGTAATGAACTGTAATTTTCCCTCACCCCCATCTGTGATAGTCTGTGATTTCCTAAAGTCTTAGAAACTGTATCTACTGGTCTGCTGAAAAACTTTTACAGCTTTTGTCAAGTCGGGACCCAACAAGCAGCTGTAGTTCTAGAGTAGCTAATACATGTATAGACCGCCATTTTGAATGTGATTTATTGTCAGGGACTCGGCAGAGGAGGAATGGTGGAGATCGTCTCCTCATCCTGACCCTTCCAGGGAGCAGGGAGAGGAAGACAGTATAGATTTGCAACAGGGGTTTGAGAGAGGTCACAGCTCAGAGGCAGATGAGAGGGAAAGTTGGGAAATAATGAGAGAGGAAGAGGAGGAGAGGAGGAGGAGGCGGAAGCGGAGCAACAGGACATGGTGTCATTGGAAAGCATTCCAGACTCCTCCACCCCCATCCCAGAACCCGGCGAACCTTGAAAGTAGGAGAGCAAAGAGCTCAAAGACAGAGGGCACGTAGCAGCACCTGTAGAAATGACAAATGAGGAAGTGGGAGAGACGGGGAGTGGAGATTCACTCGGGACAACGCCATTATCCAAGAGGCTGGGTTCTATAGCCTCTCTCTGTAAATAGTGAATAAAAAAGGGTGGTAAGAAACCTTTCCTTGTCTTTATACTTTCCTGGGCAACCAGTTGGGAACCGCTGTCAGCATCCTGACATTTATGCATGCAGGAGCCTCTCAGAAATGGCACTGTACACATAAGTTTTCCCAATTCCAAGATATAATATATGAGGTAGGATCCTCATTGTGTCACTCAGCAGAGCTTTTCTGAGTAGTGTGGGGCCTTCAAGGTGGATTTTGGTCACACTGGGTGCAGAGCCTTGGGGGGGCACTAAAACAATGAGGCAGAATGGAAGGCAAGAGGTGGGGGGACACCAGATTTTGGCATTGCACGAAGTACCTCTGAAATCTGAGACCCCAAGGTCTTGGGATACTGCCAGGGAGATAAAGTCCATCATGGCCCCCAAGCCGGCTGCCAGACGATCCATCGACCTCTGTATTCACGCAGTATGAGCTATTAGTGACACGAGTTTCCTGGAGATACCTTGCCACATTCCAGGGCTCATGCACACTCTTATCAGCAGATAATGCACAGCAAAAGTCGCACCCTGGAGAGCATTATTTACAAGCTTTTATTCAGCGTTGATCAGAACAAAGAAAGACATGACTGTTCTGCGTCAGTGTCTTCGACAGAGAGAGAAACGAAAGCAATAGCAAACATAAACATCCTGTGAACAGGAAATACGCAGGCTGTGACACAAACATCCTGCTCCCTTTTAAGGTGGAACGGAAATATCCTAACACAAGGTCCATAACTGCTTATACAGTGACAGAACTGATGGTAGCTTGCCGTGACTTGTTTGCAAAGCATTTTGAGGTTAAAATCGCTTGCATCTGCCAGGGCCTTGCCTCCACTGTTACAGCAGATGGATCTTGAGTGGTGTCCCGTTATGTTGGATGAGCTTCAGTTAGCACAGCCTGAGGATGAGGAGAAGGTGCTTGGATCCGTCAGGCAACTACTTGCGCTCTGGAGCCTTGCTCCTCTTGGCTGGGAACTAGCAGGGAAGGGACAGCTGCTTTGGTTTTTCCCCATCAAGGCAGATATGTATGTGGTCACCTTGGCCTTCTGCCCCTAATACAGCTAAGAGCTCGATTTCAATAGAGAGTGCATCCCTTTTCATAAATGACTATACAACAATGAGGTTAGTTATTACCCAATAATTGCTGGCTTTTATTAAGGTCATAGGTTTTATGGGAGCTTCTATATTGCATAATTGTTGAAGATTTTATTTTTACCTTTAAGAATGCACGCTGCCTTGAGTGAGCTTTACTCACGACAGTGGATTATAAACATTTTAAATAAAATAATAAGACAGAGCCAGTGGTATCCTGCTATCTCACTGTTCTGATGCAACCCATCAGGGATGGAAAAATATTGTTCTTGATTTATTTATTGGTTTCTTTAGTTTACCAGAATGACAGCTGTTTTCAATCCAGCTCACTTTCTTTTAGACATTGGACCAGGATGTCCACATTCATTTTTAAACAGAAATTAAACTTTAAATTAAACGCGGGTGGCGCTGTGGGCTAAAGCCTCAGCGCCTAGGGCTTGCCGATCGAAAGGTCGGCGGTTCGAATCCCCGCGGCGGGGTGCGCTCCTGCTGCTCGGTCCCAGCGCCTGCCCACCTAGCAGTTCGAAAGCACCCCCGGGGGCAAGTAGATAAATAGGTACCGCTTACCAGCGGGAAGGTAAACGGCGTTCCGTGTGCGGCTCTGGCTCGCCAGAGCAGCGTTGTCACGCTGGCCACGTGACCCGGAAGTGTCTGCGGACAGCGCTGGCCCCCGGCCAATAGATGTGAGATGGGCGCACAAACCCCAGAGTCTGTCAAGACTGGCCCGTTCGGGCAGGGGTACCTTTACCTTTACCTTAAACTTTCTTGTATAAAAAAAGGAAAAAGAAGTGATGTGTTGCTAAAGATTATCTCTTTTAAAAATGCATCCAGAAAAGAGGAGGGGAGGAAAATCTGATAAAACATTTGCACCACAGACCTATTTTAATAGAAGGTAAAATAAGTAATATACATTGATAGGATCTCTTAAAAGCTGTTGTCTGGATTAACAATGTAGTATTGTCTTTATTGCAAGCAGGGCCAATTACATCGCCACTGTGTTCTATGTAGGTGATAGAGAAAGATATAAACTGGCTTGATATTAAGAATTAATGTCCCTTTTCCAAAAGTAACACAGCTGTTCAACATTCATACAGATACTTGTCCACATATCCCGCTGCTGTTTTAATAGTGAAAACATTGACTTTGTGTGCATCTTTTAGTGGTTTCAGTGTGGAAGTTCTGAGTGTTTCCCTGCCTTTTAAAATATATATATGAAGACATTGCTGAAGATATGATTCAATAAAATGTGTATCCAGACTTCGATGCCCTCAGTGCTCAAACAAGGCTGCAGAAGCTGTAGAAGTAGGACATATTTTCTATTAAATTGGGCAGAGTGAATGCTCATAAGGTTTTGGTATTGATTTCTGTACACAGCCAGTAGTGGAACGTATTGCCTGTTACCACTGCAGACATGTGGATTTACCTTCTGCATACAAGAAAGTATGTAAAGAAATTAAGTAGCAAAACATTAGGGACCAGGGTCCCTAGTTCCCCCCTCCATAAAAAGTATAACTGTCAGAGTTGCTCCCCGATCCTAGCTCACAGAGGATCACGCTAGCCAGCGATCATTAAGTAAAAGTCTTTATTGAGTTACAGTTCCCATTCTCAAGCTGCTGCGTGCAACTCTACGTCTTATGGTCAGATCGGCGAAGCTCTGTCTGGGTCCCCGCCTCCTGTACACCAACTTAATATCCTAGCCCTGCTCCACCTTTTCCGCCTGACTGTTCTCCTCTGGGTCCCTCTGCCCCCCGGGGTCTCCTCCCTCCGGGACTCCTCCGACGCCGACCCCCCGGACCCTTCTGTCTCCTTGCGCCGGGCTTTAGGACCTGGCTCCCTCTCCGGGCTGCCTACTGCGTCACTTCCCTGTGCATTTGAACTTGGCGCGCGCGCCCAACCTTCCACTTTCCGTCTGACCGTTTCTTCGCTCCCTGATGGAGGTGTGGCCACTCCTGACTCGTGCCCTCCCTCCTGTTGTGAGCTGCCAGCGCTTGATCCCTGGCCCCCTTCCTCTTCCCTGCTCTCTGGCGGTGACGCTGGTCCCGATCTCCAACTGCTCCCCTCTGAGTCCCCTCTGGCTCTATCTTCCTGGGGTGTCCCCCTAGGCTCCCCCCTTGCCCTGGCCACTGGTGCTCCTTTCTGTGAATCTTCTGATTCACTGGAAAGACTCGGAGATCTCGGGTCGTCGTCATCACTCATCTTTTCTTCTGCCTCCTCCTCCTCACTCTCTGTTTCCTCCCTTGCCCTTGCCTCTGCTCCTGAACCCCTGACAATAACCCTCACCCTATATTTGCTTATCACATTTTCCATTGCAATATCTGCAGACACACAACCTTTGTTTTGTTGTTTTAATGAAAAGATTCAAGATGACCCCAGCTTTGTTCCTCTATATTGTACTCTTTTGCACAGGGAAGGGCCTTGGTTCAGTGGTAGAGCATCTGCTTTGCATGCAGAATATTTATTTATTTATTTATTTATTTATTTATTTATTTATTCATTCATACATACATACATACATACATACATACCCCACCCATCTGGCTGGGTTTCCCCAGCCACTCTGGGCAGCTTTCAACAGAACATTAAAAACAGAATAAAACTTCAAACATTAAAAAGTTCCCTAAACAGGGCTGCCTTCAGATGTCTTCTAAAAGTAAGATAGTTGCTTATTTCCTTGACATCTGCTGGGAGGGCGTTCCACAGGACAGGCGCCACTACCGAGAAGGCCCTCTGCCTAGTTCCCTGTAACCTCACTTATAGCAGTGAGGGAACCGCCAGAAGGCCCTCAGTGCTGGACCTCAGTGTCCAGGCTGAATGATGGGGGTGGACATGCTTCTTCAGGTATACTGGGCTGAGGCCGTTTAGGGCTTTAAAGGTCAGCACCAACACTTTGAATTGTGCTCAGAAATGTACTGGGAGCCAATATAGGTCCCATGTTCAATTACTGGCATCTCCAGATGAGGGAGGCCAAGAGGCAGAGGCTGGTGCAGAATCACGGGTGTCTCCCTCTCCTGCTGCAACAGGCTCCCCTCCCCCTTGTCTATCAGAACTAGTAGAGGCATGAAAAGGGTTGGCTTCACACAGGCTCAGTCTCCAATTGCTTGGGGAAGAAACCTTCGAGAGGCGGAGACTTTCAGTCTTGGCAACTGATCCATGGGCCCATACCTACCAGGGATAAGCTGCTCTGCCCATTGGGCCTGCCACTCTACCAAGTCTGTGTGGATCGTGCTCTTGCTAATAAAGAGTTAACTCCAACTTGAACAGTGTGATTTACTGCTGCCTCGCTCCCATCGCTGTCATTAGTAGGGCTTGAAGAGAGTGCCAGTTAAAGGTGCGAGACTGGTTACACTACTTTCAAATAAGAGAGGTTTACAATTTGGACAAAAAAATTGGCTTTCAGGTGGAGAAATCAAAGTTAGAAACAGAATTGTTAGAACCCAATGCTAAGATACTTTCAAGAATGTACAATCTGCTGTTGAAATGGAATACTGAGGAAGAAACGGTAAAATCTGCAATGATAAAATGGGCACAAGATGTAGGACATAATATTATGTTTGCAGACTGGGAGAAGTTATGGACCACCGGGATTAAATTTACGGCATGTAATGCCTTAAAGGAAAATATAATGAAAATGGTCTACAGGTGGTACATGACCCCAGTCATGCTTTCAAAAATATATCATTTGCCCGATAACAAATGTTGGAAATGTAAAGAAATTGAAGGTACATTCTTTCACCTTTGGTGGACGTGCCCAAGGATT
This sequence comes from Podarcis vaucheri, assembly GCF_965113315.1. Taxonomy (NCBI): domain Eukaryota; kingdom Metazoa; phylum Chordata; class Lepidosauria; order Squamata; family Lacertidae; genus Podarcis; species Podarcis vaucheri. Next base: position 62,621,127 of record NC_138766.1, on the reverse strand, counting down.
AAGGTTTTCTGGGAAATGATATATAATGAGCTGAAAAAGGTATTTAAATATACTTTCCCGAAGAAACCAGAGGCCTTCCTCCTGGGCATAGTTGGCCAATCAGTGTTAAAGAAGGATAGAACTTTTTTTATGTATGCTACAGCAGCAGCAAGAATTCTCATCGCAAAGCATTGGAAGACACAAGATCTACCCACCTTGGAAGAATGGCAGATGCAACTAATAGACTATATGGAGATGGCGGAAATGACTGGCAGAATCCAAGACCAGGGAGAAGAGTCGGTGGAAGAAGATTGGAGGAAATTTAAAATTTATTTGCAGAAATACTGTAAAATCTTTGAACACTGATGACATTGAAATGAATTGAAAGGGTTCTAGCAACAAGGTAAAATGTAGGAGGGGATTAATAATAGATAAACTAAATAGGACATGAATTTGCTGAACCAATTTAAAAAAGGGATACAAAAATGGGAGACGTGAGGAAGTCAGGAAAATAAATTAATTAAAGATAAGAAATCAAGAAAGAGGGAAATTTTGTTTTTCTTTTATATGTGTTTTTTCTTTTTCTCTTTTTGGTGTTTAATGTTTGTATTTTTTGTACTTTGTATTTTTGTATTTTGTATCTTTTTTCCTTTTGTATTTTTCTAAACTTTTATTGATAAAACCTAATAAAATATTATATAAAAAAAGAAGAGAGTGCCAGTCAAACCCTGTTGGGTTTAGCTATACAGTGGTACCTCGGTTTACGAACTTAATGCGTTCCGGAAATCCGTTCTTAAACCAAAACCATTCTTAAACCAAGGTGCGCTTTCCCTAATGAGGCCTCCCGCCACCGGTGCCCTTCCACCGTTCAGATTCCATTCTTAGACCAAGGTAAAGTTCTCAAGCCAAGACACTATTTCCGGTTTTGCAGAGTTTGTAAATCAAATCGTTCTTAAACCGGACTGTTCTTAAACCAAGGTACCACTGTACAGGGACAGTGCAATCCTATGCATGACTATTGTGTTCAGTGAGACTTCTCCAAGATGTATGAGTAGATTACAGCATAATGTTAAATGTGAACCTTTTGCTGAAAAATAAACTACCAATAGTTACAGCAATAAATGGGGATTAAAAAATAATAATATTGAGGAAATATTAAAAATAAAGGGTGGGTGAGCCCCATCAGTGGCAGCCCTGCATGTGCACAACAGAGCTATCTCCCTTTCTGCCCCCACAACCCTTGAAATTGTCTGCAAATGTGCAGAAGTCACAAGAATCCTTGGAACAACACAGGGAAAGATGAGTAGGAGATACCTTCAGTTGGTCCCCTTTTCTTAAACAGTGCCTTTCATTTTTCACAAACAAACAAAATCAGTGTGGTTTTCAACTAGGTTTTACTCACAGTAGACCCACTGAATTAATGGGCCTACTCTGTGTAAAACAGTTTAATATCACCCTTTGTCACTGACATTTTTAATCCTCCTCAGAATGTAACTGAATGGATTGATTTAATCATAAATAAGATATTCCGGAGACTTTTTGCCAATCCACAATTTAAAAATATATATTCAGATTTTCATTTGCAAACCAGTCCAATCTGTGCAGATAAAATTTAATTAGTAACCAATGTTCAATAGCTTTTAGCTGCTATATTTTTTATATCAAAGCCAAAAAAAAATTGCAGTTTCAACCTACCATCATTCTAGAGCAATTGTAAAGTGTTTAAATGACTTGCTCAATTAGAAAATATAAATATAAATAAATGTACACTTGGTTCCCCCCCCTTCATTTGGAACTTTTCAAAGACACCACATATATTTTCACTCATTCTGAAATAGAGTGAATACCGTTGGGACCTTATAAAATTGATGTGATCTCTGCCTCCATTAGGAGTGTCTTCAAGAAATCTACAGATTGTTAGGCTGCATTTTCTCTTTTATTTGTACATCAAACATTTAACTCAAGGATATACTTCTAAACATAAACACTTAAAATGAAATTCTTCTTATATTGCATCTTAAGTGGTATATCATACCTTTAAAACACTCTGATCTTTTCTAGTGTGTCATCCTGTGCTGCAAATAACAGCCAAAGCAAATAACATTAACTCAGAATTACATGAGGAAGTTGAAAAAGATCCCCTTGACATTTCCTTCATAGAAGTCGTACTTGTGAAGTTTTACTGTATCAATAAATGCAGATCTCGACCTGTGTGAAAATACGGTTGCAGATGTTTAGGAGAGACTGTGATTAAATATAAGTAATGTGTGCGCATCTTTGTGTTTAAACCAATTATCTATAGATTATTCCACAACGATATGGGAATATATGTAATTCTTTCTTATGAACCTGCCTGGTGAAGAACTATTCCACATTAAATTCAACATTATTGTAATATTTCTTAAGGCAATAGAATTGGAGCCAGAGTATGTTCTGTATAAGCATTCCAGCTCCAGAACTGGAAACACGTTTTGCCATGATGTAGGTGGTTTTCACCTGAATCCATGCTAAAGTACCTTTGATTAACATTTGTTTTTAAAGTCATCCATTTTGGTGTTCTAACATCTCCATTATATGTGTTCACTACCTGTCACTTTGAGCAGAAATGCTGCAAAGTCAGAGGCCAGGGAGGGGAAAAAAGAGACTGTACAAAAGAAGTTAAAGCAAAACCAAGTTATACCTGAGATATCCAGCACTCAGTTTCAATAAGGCTGCCATTCTATTCAGGAAGTTCTGTTTTCTTAAGATGCACAAATCATTACTAAATGCCCAATGATAATAGAATATAGTGTTTCTCCCCTCCCACTCTCCCATCCTTAATGCTGCAAGAAGAGACAATATACAGTAAAAGCAAGGACAAACAGCTTTACGTCTCTTGGACTTGCATTGGCTTGGGTCAATTCAGAGCCACACTCAGTCCCTTCAAGGAGGATTGATGGCTGTGGGGAGAGGAGGGGTACCTACCCTCCTCCAGAACAAGTCCCAAGAGGCAGCTACTGCAACTTCTAACACTTTATTATTGGTTAATTTGGGGGCTTCTTTCACTCAGATGACACGGCAAGAAGGATGTCACTGCACAAATCAATACCTACTGCCTGGCCATTGATGTGTCTGCTACCTTAAACAACAACAGCTGTGTCAACAATCATCTTGGAGTTGTTCAGGATACTAATTATTGAAAGCACACACCACACTTACGGCAGACCATCCAGGAAAACGGTGGCCTTCTAATACAGACTTGAAGAGCTTGCCGTACTCTGCATCCCCCCTCCACCCCTCCCAAACTCGCCTTTGTCCTATCCATTCCAGGCAGGCAGGCAAAACTTACCTCACTGGCGATGTTTCTGCTGAAATGAAATTCCCCACCTTTGTACAGTGAACTCGGGATTTATGAAACATAAGTACGCTGGTTGTGCTGCAGCAAGTTGGTTTCAAGAGAGATCTGTTTTGTTTAGAACAGCCTTTTTTCCCTTTTAAAAATAAAATAAAGATCAGCTTTAAAATTACTGTCCTGACACAGGATGTATAACTGTTACGGATGGGTGGATGGAATTCTCATCAATAAGGTCCAGGATTTCAAGTTTTCCTTTGCACTCCATTCTGGACCCCAGTTATTGGTGAAAAGTTCACAGGCAGGACAAAACTGGAGATACTCCCCGCAAAAAGACTGCGGCAACATGGTGGGGGGGACACACACACACAGAGAGACAGAAGAGGCTAACTGCATTTTTGAAGGTGGGGGCAGGCTGTGTCCTACAAGTTACATTTCTAATAGAGAAATAACAATACATTTCACATCCTAAACATCCCAGCTTCCCCCTCCCCCCCAAAAAAGAAGCCTATGAAATTAAATTTAGGTGAGTTTTTAATTTTATTTTTATGTAGCAAGTTTTAACCAATCAAATTCAAATTACAAGGAAAAAAATAAGGAAAAAAGCTTTCAGGCAAGATAGACTCCCTACAGAAGCTTCCTTGATGTACAAATTAGGCAGACAGAAGACACTGATGTATTTCTTTAGAAAACACAATTACTTCTGAACGAGTGCAGGCAGAACTAGGAATAGAAAGCAGAAAGAAAAGTGGAGTCTGATAGACTGGAAAGACTTAAGGTAGAAACTGTAGCTCAAGTAGCAACAGTTAATGAACTTCATTCACAAATCCACTACTGCCAAGTCAACACCAGTAATTTGATTGGAGAGATTTTGGGGTGTTATTGTGTGTGCACGCATGCTGTCATAAAAATACCACTGAGATACTTTGTGTATTGTGCAGTGTACAAACCTATAAAACTTATCAATGAATATTCATTAATTGGCTATGTTAAAAGTCTTAATCTTATGAGCTAAGGAAATTCTATTATATCCATTAGACTCTAGAGTGATTGCCAATCTGCCCCTCATCCTGATCTTGTATGAGTCAAACTCACTGAAAGCAGCTTACTAGAATAATAAATAAAATACAAATTCCGAAAGTAACACAGTAAAACACCATTAAAAATAAGCAGTATGCCACAGCATTAATGAAAACCAACAATAAAAAATACATACCCTGCTACATGGAAAATACAATCTCAGCAGGTTTAGCAACCCCAAAGAAGCACAATATTAGAATAATAGAGCCTTCATGTGTAGGCCTCTGAAAATAAGTGGGTGTTTAAGGTTTTCGAAGGCCTGAAGTGTGGTCATTTTATGGAGGTCACCTGGCAACGAGATCCAGAGTCATGGGATCCACCACAGAGAAGTTCCCCACTCATTGTCCCACCATTCCTCTGCACCCAACCGGTCTCTGACAGCAATGGTGGCAGGCAGACCTAAAAGGGGGGTTGATATGTGTCCAGATGGTCATTAAAATAAGTCCAATTGAAACCACTTAATTCTTTGAAGGTTGGAACCAACACTTTAAATTGGGCTCATAAGACACATGGTCAGCCATTGTAGCTGATACAGTAATCGTTACAGGAAGTGAACCAAACTGAATTTCTCCCACATGCCTAGGACCAATAACTGCCTTTTAGGAGAAAAATGAGAAGGGGAACAGAGGTGGATTTACACTCATGGTTTTTAATGTTAAGTAAGGATTAAGGAATGATTATGATAACATATATGGACACATGATGTCTTACATTTAAGGTTTATAATACGTTATAAAAATGTGACACTAGAGGGTGCAGCAGGTAAAAAATGTATTACTGTATTTTTGTGTGTACAAGATGATACTTTTGCCTTAGAAATAATAGGCAAAAATTGCATTCTTATACATGGATAGCAGAGGGGAGATGGGCAATTGGTGGCAGTAGCGTGTTATAGGTTGCTGCGGCAAGACCTGGTGACAAGGCCTGGTGACAATTAGCTGTGACTGTGGCAATTTTGCAGGCTATGGCGGCAGCGAGGTGTGCTTTCAATTTGCTGTGGTTGCGTTGAGTGTGGCAGTGGACTTTTGTCGGTGAGCTTGCATATGATTGGCGACCCCCCCCCAAAAAAAGCTCAACAACTGTGGGCAATTCCCCCCCCCCAAAGTTGTGTTGCATTCAAAAAAAAATAGTGGTCGTCTTATACATGGGGGCGTGTTATACACGAAAAAATACGGTAATTAACTAGTATGCCCTGTGACGTTTTAGAACGACATATCTAATATTGTTCTAATAATGTTTAACAGGTCAGTGTAGATCCAGCCCAGCAAACAAAAAGCCACCACAATCTGATCCAGCTAGACTGCTCTCTCACACAACCTCTCAGCTACTCCACATGAAGTATCCTTATGAGCAGATTTATTAGCATATTGTTTTATTGTGTGTTTTGTTTTGAAAAGGATCTTTGGTGTATGCCACCTTGGAAAACCTCATATTCTGACATGCATTATATAAATAGTTATAATAAATAAAACATTATCATTGCACTGTGAATTCAGGAATTAGAACATGATTCATTCCAGTTACAGATAGTTCCATTTTTAATTAATTCATTCTAGTTTAAATTAAACCAGAGAAAGAGTCAGAAGATTTTGCGTAAATGAACGAAGAAACATAGTCACCATTTATTCAAGCATATTCCTTATCATAGGTTGCCGTTTCTTCAAAATAGATGGATTGATAACCATGTCACGAATATACCAACACTGTTGAAATGAAGATCTCTGTATTTACATCTCTCTATGTATGGAGCCTGCCATTCAGCACTGAGGTGAATTGACACTTGACCACGCCATTATACTCCGTGCTGACCTTCATAAACATACACCAACATTAGAAATAAAGTTATGCTCCCACTGCTTTAATTCTTGATGCCACACACGCACAAGAATGTGTGTGTGTAATTCTGAGAAAACTACTCTTTCTGAACCAGAGTTACATTCCTCTTGAATTCCAAGCAGCTGCTACAATGCTATTGGCATTAAGGGGGTTAAAAAAATGTGAAACATTAGGAATATTTTCTAAAACTAACAAAGCATTTAGAAGGTAGCTTCCTGCAGATTTCCATATCAGAATAAACACCATCTGATACTCCAAAAGGGACTTTTGTTTTTGAAGTGGTTCCATACATGCACACTCAAATTCTGCCAAGAAAAACCTACAAGATCTTTAAGCGGTGATTTAGCCTCCATGTCTGCTGAAGAAAAATAGCAGTGAACAGGAGCATTCAAAAACAGTCCTTAAAAAAAAAAATCCCTATTGGTTTAAAGGTTAACATCCAAATGTGAACACTTGCATATTGTAGTTACAGGAGACTTGGTGGAATTAAAGTTTCCAGTTTCTGAGTGGCTGTAGAGCTCAGAAGATGGGAACTGTTCCTTCTTGGCTGATAGCTAGCTCTTATTTTCATTAGCTGTGCAGGAGCGAGATTACTGTTTGGGGAGAGTTAAATCTCTTTCAAGCATGAGAATCATTTGTCCCTTGAGGTATTGAACTTCGATTAATACAGTTTGGTTTCTTCTTTTTCATCCTAACTCTTCAAGTTGGGCTGACTGGCACTACGGGATCCATTTTGTTCCTTTCCTCATTTTGTGCTCTTCCTGGTTCAATATTTTTATCCTATCTCTCCCCCCCCCCCAGCAGACTATTCTATAAGCCCCTATCAGCCATAGCTGAACAGGGTCATCATCTGTGTCGTGCAGAAGGCACTAGGATCCCAACCCTAAACAGCTATAACAAATAGGGCCTTTCTGAATGATAGTCTATAGCAGTGCTTTTTTCTAAAAAAATAAATAAATCTTTAGGGGGTACTCTGATTTTCCTACTCATATGCGCACCCCTGCATTCCCCCAGAAGAAAGCACTGGTCTATAGAAAGAAGCATGTAAGTGCCCCACCACAATTCCCATGGTCAATGTGAAGCAGTTTCATTCCCATATTGGTGGCATACCCTCCAACATTTCCCCAATGAAAATAGGGACGTCCCACTCCATAATGATAATTTTACTATTTACACCCCACACATCTTACTAGGTTGCCCCAGCCACTCTGGGAAACTTCCAACATATATAAAAACATAATAAATATTAAACATTTAAAATAAAATAAAAGAAACCCTTCCCTATACAGAATTGCCTTCAGAAGGCTCGGGGGTCAGATAACTCCATATCCTGCAACATTTCTCCAATCAAAATAGGGACATCCCAAGAAAAAGTGGGACATTCCAGGATCAAATCAGAAACTGGGACGGTGTCTCTAAATCAGGGCTATCCCTGGAAAATAGGGACACTTGGTGGGTCTGTGGTGGTCACAGCACACATGAATTTAAACCTCCATCACTGTAATGTTAGGGAATCCAGTCCACATTTGAAGTATTCCAGTTCATAAGGGTTTCAATCAGCCCCAGCCCTGGTTTTACACAACCCTCAGGAGCTCTGGAGACCAGAACATGGAGTCAGCTGGGGACATACGTTTCTGGTGGACACTTCAAATTCCACATCCCTGCATTAAATCTACATCCTCCAGAATAAAAATGGACTATAATGTGGTTGAATACATTGCTTTTCTTCTACCAGAGGAGTGGAAGCTTTGTTTACTAACATATACATACCTTTTCCTACATAAGATGAAATGTGTTTTTCTTCCAGGAACCCCAGGAGTGCATATTCACTGAGGCTTTGCAATATGTAAAATTGCTGAAGTGCAATTAATCAATTCAGTAGTTCTTAATCAGTTTCTCTCTGCTTTTAGAGGCTATAGCACATGTCTAATTCACCATATCCAGTGCATATTTGGGGGGGGGGGAGAGAATGAGTGTTGGTACAGTACTCACGTCTTGATAAAAGTGCTGCAGTCATCAGCACAAAATGGCTGCCACTGGCAACAAAAAAGAGGTGATAATACTCAGTACTGGCGATTTCCATCACAAAAAGCATTGATCATATATAATTTGTCACCAGAGGTGTCTCCCTCTGGCAGAGATGCAGGGATTGATGAGTACAGGGCAGGGCCTTTTCGACTATGCTGTCCAATTTGTGAATGCTCTCCCTTGGAAGGACTTTCAGACACCATCTTTACTGTCTTTTCATCCCAAGCTTTCTTCTCCTCATGCATTTGATTGCTTTCTCTTTTTTTTAAGATTGTCCAGCTCTCCTTCATATATATGTAGAGAGGTCATGTCCACAGGTTACTGATTAAAGCTGTCTACCAGAGAGATAGAGGGTTCCCAAGGATAATTAACCGTGAGATAGCCACATCCCAAATCATCAAAAGGTGGATCTGTACCTGGCATAAGTGACCTGGCTTCTGATTGGCAGAAAACTGGCAGCTGTCTTTTAAGGTTAATATGGATCCTGAGCCCTTAAAAATAGCCATGCGGCCTTCATCCATCTGCCTGGAGTTTCCAGAACTAGATGTGACCATTGAAAGTAAATTCTGCAGTGTTAGTTTACATTAGGTGTAGGATTAGTTAAACCACTATTTGAATTAATATGTCTCATTTCCACATCCCTTGCCTTAGCTACCACATAAGGAGGTGGAAGCAGCAGAAATAAAGGGTTAAGATGGGTTCCTCAAAGCTACTAGGCTATCCTATAGGATTGGCACTGGAGGGACTGCCCTATCATTGCACCCTGGAGCTGTTAAAGGCCTTGTGGACTAATACACAAACCATAAGCTTGGCCTGGTAGCATATGGCTGGCCAGTGCAACCTTTTGCTGGAGCTGGAGGGAGTCTGTCCCCACCAGCAGCCTAGGTGCAACATTGTGCATCTGCAAGAACATCAGGACCAGGCTCAAGGGTGGCCCCCAATAAAACACTTTGCAGTAATCGAGACATGCATCCCTGTTTTACCAATTCCTTGTCTGCAGCCATATTACAATTGCATAGCGACTGCACCTGAGGCAGTTTTGGAGCACCAACTTTAATCCCAAACTCCAAGGCCTCGCGCATCTTATATTTATGCCACATGAAAGTCTTCGGTTCATTGATGATCTGAAAAGCACTCTGGGCTAAAATCCATTCACAGAAATACACAGAGAGGGCCAATTTGGAGTTTCCTTCGAAGACAGCTCCTTGATGTGGCCGCCCTGTCGGATGACTTTGCAATCAGTCCAATTATCCACTGATGAGTGCCATCTCGTCTCTTCTCCCAGATACCCTGAAACAACTGTCCTGACACTGACATATAGGTAAAGCCAAAGGCCTCTGGCCACAGCTTTATTTTGAACCAGATTAAAACAAAAGTCATTAATTCAAACTGATTAACCTTGTTACTTGTCTAGTCTGACCCCGTGCTTTTACTTCTGAAGATTTAAATGGCCCACAAGCACAGCAGCACTCACTTCCTCAGGAATACATGTCACACCTGGCAAAGAGAAATAAAAGCTTCTACCTGTGCACAAATGAGAGATTAAATGTAAGTCACTGGGGGCTGCCTTTGATGTCTACTTTGCACCTGGCATTTTTGCACAAATATGTAAAGAAACTGAATTAGCCACACAATGAAATATATGGAAGGGTCTGTATACAACAGAGGCTGCTGTGATGTCTTAAAAGTTTTTTTTAAAAAAAACAACAAAAAAATTCTGTGGCATTAGCCTTTGCAGGACAGAGCCCACAAATTTATTTACACTTATTTATCAGAGCATTTGCATCCAACCTCCTGGGTGTAAGACTACCACCCAAGCCAGTTTAAAGCGTACAAAAATTACCATTTCACACACACACCAAAAGTGCAAAGAATACAAAGAAGACTGGCTTAAAAAATATACGGGCAATGAAAAATAACCATAAAGACATTGACTACCACATAAAATAAATCCCTGCTGGAGTAAAAATTGTTCAATGACTGGGCAGTTAGAGGGTGACTGTGAGAAGGCGGGCCAACTGCATTTTACAAAAGAAGGCATTCCATAAACTGTGTGCAGCTACCAAAAAGGCCACCTGTCTTGTCCCACCCACTTGCGCTTCCACTCTTGGTGGTCACAGAGAAGGACCTCACCTTCTGATCTTAGTGAACAGGTAGGATAGCAGAGGAAAAGTCAAGACCTAAGGTTGGATTGGAGAACCTGTGGCCCATAAGTCTAATTAGAACTGGCACGGCTCTCAATTTAACCTTCAAGGCCATTCCCCCAAAACCATGCACACCTGTCCCACATCTGGTGCCATATATGATGCCAGGTGTGGGTTGAGCGAAAAGGTTGCTGCCAAGGGATATTCGGGAGCCTTAATTGGCTCCTGATTGTTTCTTGGCAAGGGAAACTTGCTGTCAGAGCTGATACATTATGGAATTCCCCATTGGAAAGGTCATAGCATAGCCAATCCCAGCAGGCTTCCTATAAGTGTCTGACAGTTTAACAGTGTTTTCTGTAAGCGCAAGTATCCCTTTGTATCGCTGGTTTAAGCTAGTAGTTCCAAAGCTCTTCTTCTGGTGGCATCTCTCAAGCCACACCCTCAAAAGATTTTCGCTTTGCTTTAGGTCGTCTGACATCATAGTGACGTCTGGTTCTTGAGTGGGAGGCCCCATGAACCTGCCAAAATGGCCCACCGGATTGTGATGGTCAGGCTTTAAAGGTAACCATCAACACTTTGATTTCATAAATAGATAGGTACGCACATCTACAAAGAGGCCCCACAGACTAATCAATGGAAAGAGGTCATATTACTAGGTGCAATGGTGGCCCAAGGCATTTTGCTGCCTGAACTGAAACCCAAACAGTATTCATCCCCTCCAAGGCCAATGTTTTTGTCTGGGGAAAATGCTAGTAAGTGAGATTGTATCTAATCCAATAGAAATGTAATGTGTGTTTTTTCATTAGGTAAAACCAAAAGCGGCTAAGTATTAAGAGGAAAACCGGGGAAGGGTTTTTAAAAAGAGGCTGATGAGGTGAATTAATGTAGGCCCATGGTTTATATGTGCCATCAATAAATATATGAAGAGTTAAAAAAAAGTCAATGAGGATCAGCAGGGAAGGCCAGCAAGTAATCAAAGGAAGAGAAATGGGGGGGAATACAAGGCATAAAACATCAGCCACAGAGGCAAACTGAGAAGATTACAGGAAGAAGTTAAGAGAGTGCACAAAAAATGATAAGAAAATTAAGGGTAGAAAATGAAAAGCAGATTGCCCAAGATAAATCAGAATATTTCAAGTGCAAGTAGAAGAACAGGTCAGCAAAGAGGAATGGAGAGTGTGACCTCCAAGAAATGGAAAGTGTAATTTATTCACAGAAGAGATAGTTATTTCTATCAAACAAATCTTCATACCACTGCATAGAAATTGGGATTGGAAAGGATACTAGAAAACAGGAATGTTTTTGCATTTTATAGGGCAGGGTAGAAAAATAAACTTAAATAAATGCACGTCATTAAAAGGCAGTGCACACTGGAATGACCAATGGTGAACTGCTCAAAACAACTTTGCAGAGCACAAAATTCCTTGGAACTTGATGGATGTGCTCCACATGGAAATATGAATGGATCAAACTGTCTTTTCATGCAAATTTACATGCCACTTCAAATCAGTTTTATGAACTCTGTGGTCAGACTTTGTACACATTTAAGTGTATATTTATTTCCACATATATATGTGTGCACAAATATGCCAAGACAGTATATTGTATCACTTGAGCTAAGCTGACAATAACTGGGTCAAACCCATGGAGAAAGCAGACACCTTCAATGGCTAGTTGAGAAGGTAGTGCTAATGAGAGAAAACTATTCAAGGGATTTAAAGCTGGTGTCAAAGAAGGAAGAGAGAAGTTACACAGTGTTTGATGCGGGGGCAGGGGGGACAGTTTGCCAAAGCATCGCCACCACTGGAACAACATCGTGCATCCTCCTGCCACACAAAAACAGCATCACCTTTTAGGTTCTGGCTTGGGTCTCAACACTGGATCATAAGGAGAAATGTCTGGCTTGCAATGCATTGCTAACTTCAACTCTAGGAAGAAACCATTGGACTGGTCTCACCAAATGTGTGAGAAAAGTGAAACCTCTTGGGGGGGGGGAAATATTTTGAAGTATGACCAGTACAAAGAGAAAATTTCACATGAACACAGGAAAAAAATAGCCCTTCTTTTAAGATGAGGCTATGGCCCAAGAACAGGACACATGATCTTGACACATCTGGGTATCTGCCGTTTTAATCACTCCTGCAGGGCAGAGTCTCAGTATTTGCCAAAGATGGTGCTTGTAAGAACTGAGATGGAAACTGCTAGAGCACACTAAAAATAATTATTGCTAAGGCATTCAGGGTATCACACCAGTGTCAACGGAGATGCATGCACAGTTCACTCATGGTAGAGGCAACTGTGATGAAACTGCTAGCGAAAACCAATAGAAAAGCACATCGCAGATATGTGGTCTGCACCAAACTGTAGAAATGTATACATTTAATTTTGCGGAATGTGATTTGATGTCTGGGAAAGACAAATTTCAGAATCTCGTTTCCTTTCTGTTGTTGCTCTTTTAATAAAAAAACAACAACAAGAAAGGACAGTAATGATAAACATGGAATTTGACTGAAATGAGGCAAATAGCACATCAGAGAAAGGAAGTAAATGAGGGAGGAAGCAAGAAATGTGAAATGAGAGATAAATGTGCTTTTCAAGGTATGCTGACTGATAGGTTTGTTTGGGGTGTTTTTTTTTACATCTATCTCTTATATAACAAATTCATCTACCGGTACATGAGAACAGTGAAATCCTATTAAAAACCAGTCAAGATAATACCCTTTAAATAAGGTCAAAATCCACTGGATCTACATCAGTGTCTGCTTCAACTCTTGATGTTTGATTGAAATGGTAACGTAAACTGGTTTTTGGAAAATGGGCCTTAGAAGTCTCTGAAATAACAGGAAATGCTTGAATCATTATATTTCATTGGAAGTCTTCTACTGTGTACAAGGCAAAGGGAACCAAAGGTGGATACCAAGACACTGTTTTTTATGGTCTCTAGCTCACTTGGTCCTAGATGCCAAATCCCCAACACACTTTACCATGTGTAGATAGAATGTGAGGTGGGAGGCATCACATTGACAGCCAGTGTGGTGTAGTGGTTAGAGTGTTGGACTAAGACCTGGGTGACCAGGGTTCAAATCCACGCTCAGTCATGAAGCCAGACCCCCAAGTGTCCCTATTTTCCAGGAACAGTCCGTATTTACAGAAGCCATCCTGCTTTCTGATTTGATCCTGGAATGTCCCACTTTTCCTTAAGACCTCCCTATTTTCATCAGAGAAATATTGAAGGGTATGCTTGGACGTCCCTATTTTCATTGGAGGAAATAGAATGGACTTATATGACCCCTGAGCCAAGGAAATAAGTAACTATACAACCTTTAGAAGGTATCTGAAGGCAGCTCTTTTGTTTGCTTATTAATGTTTAATGTTTTATTATATTTTTATATTTGTTTGACGCTGCCCAGAGTGGATCGCACAACCCAGTCAGATGGGAGGAGTATAAATAATAAAATTGTTGTTGTTGTTGCTGCTGCTGCTGCTGCTGCTGCTGTTGAATAGGATGTCCCTATTTTCATCAGAGAAATGTTGGAGGGTATGTGAAGCTCATTGGGTGACCATAGGCCACTCACTTTCTCTTAGTTTAATCCAGGGGTCAGCAACCTTTTTCAGCAGTGGGCCGGTCCACTGTCCCTCAGACCATGTGGTGGGCCGGACTATATTTTGGGGAAAAAATATGAATGAATTCCTATGCCCCACAAATAACCCAGAGATGCATTTTAAATAAAAGGACACATTCTACTCATGTAAAAACACACTGATTCCCAGACCATCCGCGGGCCGGATTGTGAAGGTGAATGGGCCGCATCTGGTCCCTGGCCCTTAGGTTGCCCACCCCTAGTCTAACCTAAGTCTTACCTCACAGGGTTTTTGGGAGAGTGAAATGAAGAAGAGGAGAACTATATATGCCTGGTGTATATAGCTCCTTGGACAAATAAATAATGAAAACCTATGATTTCTATATGAGCATTGATTTCTATATCTGTAGAAACAAATGTAGCTCCAAGGCAGAGTCTGCCACTGCAATGCTACAAATACTGATTGTTATGCAAATTCTTTAAAAGCCATGCAAATATAAACAGGGGTTAAAAATACCAGTTTTCATTTATGCATTTCTGATAGTTTTTGAAAGACGGGACTTTTTAATAAGCACACATATTCATTAAAATGTTTGGGTTTTCAGCCTTATGTTAACTTTAATAATATTTTATCTTTGTGGAATTATTAGAGACAGTACTTCATTGGCATTGAGTCATTCACTGTGCATTCCAAGTTAAAATAGAGTCAACTTGATGAAGTATGTAATTTGAAATTCTTAAGTTTGTAATTTGAATGATTACTTTGTCTCACTGTAAGCTGCTTAGGATTTTTCATCTATAAAGCTAAAACATTTGGCTTCACAAATATGGCATCAACATAACTTGTCATACAATCCTTTGTTTTTTAATCATCTTCTCCTGATAATCTAAATGATGATTAGTCTTGTCTCAGTGATTTCTTTGCTCTTCTAATACACATTTGTATTAATCCCCACTACATATTTTGATTTTTTTAAGAACATGACCACATTAAAATCCTTTCTATAAAAAAACCCAAAATGATTAGGAAAACAACATTTTAAATGTATGTTGTATTGTGAAAAAGATTTTGAGAAATGCCAGATGTCCCACTTAATATATAAATGCAAATCTAAAAATAAAATGTGCCTTAATGCCATTAACTAGAAAGACTGAAATTAAAATAAAAACTCTGAAGGCTAAAGGAGGTTAGTATATGCATTTGAAGCACCATAGGGGTTGTAATCGCTGGTCCCAGATCACTCTGCTAAGTTCTTCTCCCAGGAAGATCTCAAAATGAGGAATGGCCTTCTCCAAAAGAAAAAGAAAAGAAGGCACTCTCAATAGTTTATTGAAGAAACAGGTGATCTATAAGAACACAATAACATGATAAGAGCTTGCTGGTTCAGCATTCTGTTCCCATGGGGCAACTGGAAAACCACAAACACCAGTGTGAGAGAGCCAGTGTGGTGTAGTGGTTAAGAGCGGTAGTCACGTAATCTGGGAAACCAGGTTCGTGTCTCCACTCCTCCACATGCAGCTGCTGGGTGACCTTGGGCCAGTCACACTCTGTGAAGTCTCTCAGCCCCACTCACCTCACAGAGTGTTTGTTGTGGGGGAGGAAGGGAAAGGAGAATGTTAGCCGCTTTGAGACTCCTGAAGGGGAGTGAAAGGCGGGATATCAAATCCAAACTCTTCTTCTTCTTCTTCTTCATTCAAGCCCAAGAGCCCTCTCCCCTCCTGAGGTTTCCAGCAACTAGTATTCAGAAACACCGCTGCTTCCAGCTGTGAATGCAGAACATAAGCATCATTGCTAGTAGCCCTTGACAGCTCTTTGTATGATCTTCTTTTAAAGCCATCTAAGTTGTTGGTCATCACTGTAGGAAAGAGTTCCATAGTTTAACTATGTGCTGCCTGAAGAATTACTTCCTTCAATCCGTCCCAAATCTTCCAGCATTTAGCTTCATTGGATACTCATGAGTTCTAGTGCTATGAGAAAGCGGGGGGGGGGGGGGGAGAGCTTTTCTATATATCCTTTCTCCATGCCATGGAGAATTTCATAAAGGACCACCAACGGAACAACATGCATGACACTGGAAGTTCTCCTGGTTTGCCTGTGGGCATCAGTATCCCATTAGGAGAAGCAGGGAATGCTGGGGGGGGGGGGTGTGTCAGCAAGGTTGTAGATCTACAGCAGGGGTCGGCAAGGTTTACCTTGCCTGGGCCGGTTCACTCCAGCAGAGATCCCTCTGTGGACTGGATCGCGTGTGTGTGAGAGTGGGCCCGCCCGCAATTTCTGGAGTCTCTGCAGAAGTGGTTTTCTGCACCACAGAAGTGAGTCCCCGTGCCACACTGCAACGGTTTAGCACAGTGTGTGGGGGCTCACCAAGCAGGCAGCTCAGTTTGGGGGTGGCTCGTGGGCCGGTTAAATGACCCCTGTGGGTCGCTTGTGGCCCATGGGCCTTAGGTTGCCAACCCCCTGATCTACAGTGTCCAAAGCACTCCTGTTCCCGCTTGTGGCCCTAAGCAGATCCCCCAAACCAGCCCAGCCTTGGGTTTGGCATCATCAGTTGGAATGGGAGAGAAGGAATGGGTTGAATGCTATGAGCTGTTGTTCTGTGCTGCCATGTTTTGTTTTGCTTTAAAGTTGGGGTATTGGCTGTTTTGCAATTGCATTTTATGATTTGCAATGTAAATCCTACTTTTTTTGTATGTGCAGGTTGTTAGGGTTGTAGGGAAGCTTGCATGAACAGTGCTCCACCCATTCACCAGGACTTCCCCTTCCTGTTCTCTTCCTATCCTATTCTCTTCCTATCCACCCCTTCCAAACCCACTAGAGAGGGTTCCCCAACCCTGTGGAGCAGATTCTGAGGCTGTAGAGGAAGAGGAGAAGGAATTTCCATTGTGCAAGAGTAAGTCAGCTGTGTGAGCAGAACAGCAGCATTGGATACAACCCAGACATGCATATAGGTCAAAATAAGGCAAGTCAAAATGCAGAAAATACATCAAATGTGCACCTCTTTTATTTATTTACCCTTTAAGTGACCTCCTCCCCATTTATTTATTTATTTATTTATTTATTTATTTATTTATTTATTTATTTATTTTGTATCCCACTCTTCCTTCCAGAGGAGCCCAGGATGGTTTACAAAGCATCGTATAAAACAAAATAAAAACCCAATGCTGAAACGACAATTTTCAACCACTGCTATGCCAATTCTTTCCTTCACAGTGTGACTGGGCTATTAAAAAAACAGGAGTTCTGTGAATATCAAATAGAAGGTTTGCAGAAGAGCTACTATCTGCCCCTCTGAGCTACTTTTAAAAACAAGCTATGAAATAATCTGCAGTTCTCACATGTTGACTTTCCTGCTACTGCGAGAAAAATGCATTGTGCTATTGACAGCAATGAACCATCTTTCTGAATTGAGGTGCTCGTGCAGTTTAGTAATAACACTCAAGCCCCATCCTAAACTGAATTTGCATTATTCTAAACATGCATATTAAAGTAAAAGTAAATACAACCCAACTTCAGAATCTCAAAACAACAGCTTCCCCCAATCTAGCCAATATTCTGAAAACCTCGCCTGCGCATTTAACTATACATTCATTTTTCACTGGGAAAAAAGAAGGGAGATTAAGAAGCATTCAAATCTAAGTGTTTAGGGTTTAAAAAAAAATCTAAAATGCTAAATTTAAAGCATTAGAGCCCCCTAAAATTTAGCTGTTTTAATGGAAATTAAAAGTTAATAGCTGGTATAGCTGCAGAGAAAGGTTTCTGTCATTTATTGAAGTGGAACAATCAATATAAAAGCCAGTGACTGAAGTAATAACAAAGACCACAGTATGGTGCTACCAAGGAAGATGACATCTTGAATTTTCACAGGAAAAAGGGGGAGAAATGAAGCATTCTTATAATAGAACATGATCCTTTGAACAGCCTGGAGTCCATTACACCTCTTGGATAATGTGCCCTAATTGGACATGGAGAGAGAGAAAGAGAGAGAAATCCTACAAGCATTTTAGAAACTATTCCAGATCTGACATTTTAAAATATCCTTTTAATGGAGCTATACAGTACTGATATATTACAAGAAAACCTAAAACCATTTTGCATTGCAGCATATGGTTCCGTCTGCCAGGTGAAACTTGTTGGAACACTTTTGAAGTATATGAATATCTACACATGATGCAGAGCAACTAACAGTGTCTTGAAAATTAATCACAATAGCTCAAATCAACTGACGCTAGTCTTTTTCGATAGAACCTAATGTGTGTGTATTGGAAGGGGGAGAATGCATAATAGAAACAAGACAGCCTAAGCATTATGAGCTTCTGTAAAAGCTTGGGATGTTGTATTTTGCTGTCTCAGACTTGTAAAAAGCAAGAGGTGTTCTTGGCATGTTTAGAAGGCACATGATGCAACCACTTTGCTAAAGCTAAGGGGACCTGGGTCTGGTCAATGCCTGGGATCACATGGGAATGCTGTCTGATATTGCCATGAATTCCATGATAGAAGAAGAAATGTGGTAAGTAAAGTAAGTAGATCTGAAAGATTTCTCTGAGAAAATTTCAGAGATTTTTCTTTTTTCATCACTTTCCCTAGAGAAAGGACACTTTTCAGAATTTTCTGTGAACATCTGGCACTGTATTTTTGTGGAAGCTGCTTTTCTCCCTGCACAAGGGCCCTGGAACAACATCAGAGACTCAGCTACATTAGTCAAGAAACGGCATTTTGAATGCGTTATAAACATGCAACGCCAGATGGCACCAGATGACCAAAAAAAAATTCTAAGTGATTTTCCATAGTGGGTCCCCCCCCCTTTGTTATAACGATTTAATTTTTGACTTATTTATAGTGTTTTCCCCCCTGTGTGTAGATCCACCCTAGGTCTAGACCACTGTGGAAGATGCACAATGTTAGCTAGATTGCCAACACAATTGCTGCTGCTTTCATTAAAACTATTTGGATGTATTCCTTCAATATACCTCATCAAAAGGTTAAATAAACTCTTCCTGAATCCAGGAAGCCCAGTGTGAAATCAACTGTCTTTGGAAACCACTTTGAAAGCTGGAGGTCTCCATAGCCATGCAAAACAAAGTCTACATGGAATATTTCCAATGTACCAGCACTACTACACTACTACAGAACATCCATGCTTATGTACAAGCCCAGAGATGACCTTCTTCACCTCTTTTTCATGGCCTTGTTGAGCCAGGGCCAGCCAAAGATATTTTGGCACCCGAGGGAGATCCCAAAATGGTGCCTACCTCCCCACCATTTAGAAGCTAGAGCGACTTGAAAACACAAAGAAAGAAACTCAAACTTTCAAGAGGGTCTGGACTCTTGCTAAAGGTGGAAATCTCTCCATACATCCCCCTGCAATGGGAGGCAACTGTATGCTGGACATGCATGGTCATGCTATATGTTCATGTTTGAAAGCACATACAGTGTGGAGGCAGAGACAGCTGTCCCTCACTTTATGCAGATTCACAGTATGTGTGGAGGACAACTCTGTTGTCTAAACAAAGCAGCCATCGAAGGATGCCTCCAGACACTCTTTTTCTTTTGCTTATGTGTTAATTTGTGCTTATAATGGCATCAGAGCGGTTATACCCAATTCCACTTTCAATACTATTTGCACTTGCAAAAGTTTGGGGGAGGGAATCCTGCTTTCTTTCCAGTTGATGGATGCCACATAACTTGCTGCTGGAATCCTGTACCGTTTTACCTCACAAATGTTGTGTCACACTTTTGCTGTGCTATGGTGCAAGAGTGCCACTTCTGATGGCAATAATTCAACAACATTGGAAGAACTAATAAAGCAGGATGGGGTGTGTGGATGGTCCAGTATAAATTCACCAGCAACACGCTACCTTTGCATCAAAGACATGCTGCGGACAATGGCTGCATTCAGATGGCACTTTATTATATTTTCCTGGTGTTTCCCTTTTAATTTCTGCATTGTATGTGAACATGGGGACGTGGGTGGCACTGTGTGTTAAACCACAGAGCCTAGGACTTGCTGATCAGAAGGTCGGCAGTTCGAATCCCCGCGACGGGGTGAGCTCCTGTTGCTCAGTCCCTTCTTCTGCCAACCTAGCAGTTCGAAAGCATGTCAAAGTGCAAGTAGATAAATAGATACCGCTCCTGCAGGAAGGTAAATGGTGTTTCTGTGCCCTGCTCTGGTTCACCAGAAGCGGCTTAGTCATGCTGGCCACATGACCCGGAAGCTGTATGCCGGCTCCCTCAGCCAATAAAGCGAGATGAGCGCTGCAACTCCAGAGTCGGCCACGACTGGACCTAATGGTCAGGGGTCTCTTTACCTTTACCTATGTGAACATGACGTAAAATACACTTCTGGAAATCTAGTGGAATCTACTGTAAGTTTAGCACTCATTTCTGTGTTTATTGCTTCCAGAAGAAATCCATTTGCAACCCCATTAACCCCCCCCCCAAAAAATGGAGATTGGAAAGGTATACAGTGGTGCCCCGCAAGACGAATGCCTCACAAGACAGAAAACTCGCTAGACGAAAGAGTTTTCCGTTTTGGAGGTGCTTCGCAATTTCCTATGGGTTTGCTTCGCAAGACGACAATGTCTTGCGAGTTCCTGCTGGTTTTTTTTCCTCCCCCCCTTTTTCTAAGCCGCTAAGCCGCTTATCAGCTGATCCAATCAGCAGATAAGCCGCTAATAGCGCTAATAGCGCTAATCCGTTAATCCTTCAATGGGCTTGCTTTGCAAGACGGAAAAACCGCTAGACGAAGAGAATCACAGAACGGATTCTTTTCGTCTTGCGAGGCACCACTGTACTAGCATACCATTCTTTCCTGCCATTCTCATGGGAGAACAGAAACATGCATGTGAGGACAGGGAGTAGCAATGCTGTCCAGTGAAGTTTGTTGCTGTGTTACATCATGCCCACTGGTGTGAATGAAATATAGTGTCAGGTGCCAGAATATCGGTTAAAAAAAAAACCAGTTCTGTAATGCAACGGGTGCTGCAGTTGTGAACAGAACATTAGAAACTGTGACAGAAGCATTAGCAATATAATCAGAAAAACTAAGGCAATAGACCCTGTGTCTGAAAACCCTACATAAAAAGGGGTCCTAAGTGTGTGTGTGTGTGTGTGTGTGTGTGTGTGTGTGTGTGTGTGTTGGGACAGGGGGTTTGTGTGTGAGGAAAAGCTCTTGGAAACTGCTCATTTCTGTCTGGAAATCAAAGGTGGATAATATTCCATACAATTCTAGTTGGATACTCAACACTAAAGTCAAACCTGAGGTACAGTTCTAACAGGTGGTGGCTGCCAACAGGATAAATGTTAACCCGAATCACTAAACAACGAGAAGAACATAGATTTCAACTCAAAATAAGTGAAGCACCGAAGTGTGCCGACATTAATGTACTCAATATTAGTGTTACTAAACACATTTGTTCAACATGCTTTTATTTGGCTTCTACTTAAATTGTATTGATCACAATAAATATCACATTGGCCAATCCTTTGCTTCTCGCAGTCACTAAATAATGGGAAAGCTGCTGGGCGGCAGAAGGGCTGTTCCCCTAAAATCCGACACACTTTTGATTTCACATGTTAGGGGAAAGGAACGCTTCCGTCCATGTCTGCGGCAGATGCAGGACTGATCCTTTCGGCAGCCCAGATCCCGTTAGTTCAAATGCACAGGTTTTAACAACTTGCCCTATGGAAATAAGCTTGAGGGTTGTGTATGTGTGTGAGGCAGCCGGGGGAGGGGAAGTTCCAACCTTGGTTTAAACTCTAGTAAAATAAAACAAATTTCCAGGGACAATATGCCATCTGTCTCACAGCCATGTGAAAAAGCAAGCTTTTAAAAACCTAGCTGCTGCTAATGTGACATATTGAAACATTAATCACCCCCTAAGGCCAACATAATTGTAGCGCCATGTTAATTACCTAACAATTAACAGCAGTATTTCCAAGGGGCAATCAATGAATTAGCTAGTGATTTTCCCACAGACTTCAGTCTCACACTGCCAATCTGAATGCATTTCAAACTCCACACCATGGCTCATCAATGACACTTCTGGTGTATGAAATAAAAATTCATTTGCACCCTCACTAATTAGGCTTGATTATATCCCTGTGTGTATTACAAACGCTATTCATTTACACAAAATCTCTGCCACAGGCATTTTTCTCCATTTAAAAATTCATTTTCTATTAAATTATAAGGTCACCTAGAAGGAAAATGTACTAATCAAGATTTTGTCACTAATGAATTAAAGGGTTTTAATAAGCTAGCTTAATTAAGTTATCCTAATAAGTGATAATGGCTATCTACAGCCTATCAGTATTCACATACCGGTGTAGCATGTGAAATGAGCTATTTATCAACACATGGATGAATATCATGTGTGTATGAACAATGCTGCAAGCTTCTGGCCTGTTCAGAAATTTCTTTCATCTCTTTTTGCCTCTCTTCTCTTGTTCCTTTCCTTTACGTATCTTCCACGATTACCTCTTGGTTTCTTTTAGAAACATTTGCCGTATAAATTCTGTGATAAATTCATATATCTCTTAGCTGTGCAGAACGGGGTGCATCCAATGTACAACTGTGGCCCATTAATTTTAATGGGTCTACGCTGAGTAGAATTCAGTTGGATACATTCCAAATTTTCCACATCCTGCTACCCAGATTTAATCTGTTAAATACAGTCATTAATCTGTTGCTAATTAACAATTCCCATTAACCAACATGGATTGACGTTTATTACATTGCACTTGGTTGTGATTAGTTCAGGTTTTTAAAATATTTAAACCTTATTAGGAATTTTTGATGGGCCCCTCCCCCAAAAAGCATAAAATATATTAATTAATTAATTACACCCTTGTCAGAGACCAGGATAAGTAACAACAGTCTTAAAACACAATGCAAATATAAAACAGTAATTAAAATATCAACAGATCAATAAAAACCTTTATAACACAATACAACAGACAATAAACCCTGTGTTCAAATGAAGAGATAACTACCAAAAAGTCTAGCAAAATAAATACATTTTAATTGAGGTCTAAATGTCAGCAATGTAGGGGACAGCTGAATGAATCTCAGTCAGGGTGGAGTTTCATAGACAGGGGCCACTGCTGAGAAGGCCCTGCTTCATGCGAGAACAAGCAGAGCTCTATTTTAAGCAATATAAATACAGTGGTGCCTCGCAAGACGAAATTAATCCGTTCCGCGAGTCTCTTCGTCTAGCAGTTTTTTCGTCTTGCGAAGCAACCCTCTTAGCGGCTTAGCGGATTAGCACTATTAAAGGCTTAGCGGCTATTAAAGGCTTAGCGGATTAGCGGCTAAAAGGCTATTAGCGGCTTAGCGGCTGAGAAAAAGGGGGGAAGCGGAAAAAAATTGGAACACTCGCAAGACGTTTTCGTCTTGCAAAGCAAGCCCATAGGGAAAATCGTTTTGCGAAGCAGCTCAAAAACGGAAAACCCTTTCGTCTAGCGGGTTTTCCGTCTTGCGAGGCATTCGTCTTGCGGGGCACCACTGTACTGATCAACATTGGATTATGCCTTCATTTTTGATATAGTTCTTTTTCATTCCATATTTTACCCTTGAAGGCAAACAAAAACATACCTTTCTAATTGCGTGTTCCTCTTTGCTCACCCCAAACAACCCTCCTATATATATAGGCAAAAATATACCCTTTTGTGTTCTCACTCATGGTGTTTGAGCAGCCTTCACCAATCTGATATCTACCAGTTGCTTTGTACTACAGCTCCCATCAGCCTCATCCAGGAGCTGATGGGAGTTGTAGCCCAAAACAACTAGAAGGCTGGTTGCCTTAGTGGGTCAAAACATGGCACAGGGAGTCTGTGGTGTTGTTCAGTCAACACTAGAGTTGATGAAGAAAAAGAGAGATTGGAGAACGAGATTTATTCCAGGTGTAGCTGTGGGCACAAAGTGCTTGTGTGTTCTGTCAATCTATTCTGTCAATAGATGATCAGGGAGTTAAATAATGAGATGATTCTCACAAAACCTGGAGCTCAAAGCAGAAAGACCAGTCGTCATTATTTGACTGTGGTTCCAAGACATCAGGGCCAAGATCTAGAGTGGGTGCGACACAGGCAGAGAGACTTTCCCTGTACCAGCTTTTGTGAGATTTCTGCAATACCTCAGGTTCAGATAATCACATAATTGGGAGCTTTATGAGTCTTATAGGGTCCAGGTCAGTATTATCTACACTGGCAGCAAGCAGTTTCAGGCAGGGGCCATTCACAGGTTTGCCTTGTTTCACTCACACTTTAAGACAAAGGGTTTCTCACTGTAGCAAGCTTAGCCCCAAACACTGTATTCCCTCATGAGTCACCTTCTGGACTCACCTACCAGTCGAGGTTGGGGCTAGAGGCAAAAAGTGGATGAAGCAAAAGATGCAAGTGGTACCTCAGGTTAAGTACTTAATTCGTTCTGGAGGTCTGTACTTAACCTGAATCTGTTCTTAACCTGAAGACCACTTTAGCCAATGGGGCCTCCTGCTGCTGCCGCGCCACTGGAGCACAATTTCTGTTCTCACCTGAAGCAAAGTTCTTAACCCGAGGTAATATTACTGGGTTAGCAGAGTCTGTAACCTGAAGCATATGTAACCTGAAGCATATGTAACCCGAGGTACCACTGTATTAAAGCAGATGGCATTCTAGTAATGCGAATACTTGAGATTTTCCCCCAACTCCATTCCTCATCCAGGCAAGAAAGAGGCATTAGTACAGTACAAGGATGCAGTTTGGGGGTGGACAGGGGGGCAGGTGTGGAGGACTCCCTGGTTCTGAATGGCGTAACTATGCCCCTGAAGGAGCAGGTGCACAGCCTGGGAGTCATTTTGGACTCACAGCGGTCCATGGAGGCCCAGGTCAATTCTGTGTCCAGGGCAGCTGTCTACCAGCTCCATCAGGTACACAGGCTGAGACCCTACCTGCCTGCAGACTGTCTCGCCAGAGTGGTGCATGCTCTGGTTATCTCCCGCTTGGACTACTGCATGTTCTTAATGGGGCTACCTTTGAAGGTGACCCGGAAACTACAACTAATCCAGAATGCGGCAGCTAGACTGGTGACTGGGAGCAGCCACCGAGACTACATAACACCAGTCTTCAAAGACCTACATTGGCTCCCAGTACGTTTCTGAGCACAATTCAAAGTGTTGGTGCTGACCTTCAAAGCCCTAAATGGCCTTGGCCCAGTATAACTGAAGGAGCATCACCACCATCGTTCATCCTGGACACTGAGGTCCAGTGCCGAGGGCTTTCTGGCAGTTTCCTCACTGCGAGAAGTGAAGCTACAGGGAACCAGGCAGTAGGCCTTCTCGTAGTGGAACGCCCTCCCCCCATCAGATGGTAAGGAAATAAACAACTATCTGACTTTTAGAAGACATCTGAAGGCAGCCCTGTTTAGGGAAGTTTTTAATTTTTGATATTTTATTGTTTTATTGTTGTTCTTGTTATTATTATTATTCTGGTGGGAACCACCCAGAATGGCTGGGGAAACCCAACCAGATGGGTGGGGTATAAATTATTATTATTATTATTATTATTATTATTATTATTATTATTATTAGCAGTGCAGCCAGGCAAAAGCGCTTCAAAGAATCATAGAATTGTAGAGTTGGAAGGGACCCTAAGATGTGCAACACTTGAGGAGGGGGGGAAAGCAAGGCTAGTGAGGTGTGTTGTCTTGAACCACTACACCGCACTGCAGACCAAAGCAATGAAAATCCTATCGTGTTTCCTTACAAATTGCCCCAAATCCCTACAGAATTTAGATAAAACCTACCATGACATTTCTGGTTCTGAAACTTCAAAATGTTGGTGGCAACTTGACTTCACACAGTCCTGATCAGCATATTACTGAAGCTAGCAAGTAAGACAGTTCCAGAGGCATTTCATTATTCCAGATGGGAGGATAAAGAGTCATGTTGTACCACTGGGATGACAACTGAAATAAGAGAAATGAATCTGCTCATGCACTTCAGATATTACTATGAGGTTCTCAAGTGGTGCTTTGGCAATGATTAGCGGGAATACAGTGAAAATAACTTCTAGATATTGGTTAGAAAAGGAAAAGTTAATGATATGCTCAAAGAAGCAAACGGAAAGAAAATTTGAACTATGTTACACATAGCTTGTGATTTCAATAATTCTGCAATAAATAAATAAAACCATGGAGAGTATACAATTAATAGAACAGGAGTTATACTGAGATGTGTGAAAAGTTTGATAGAAACTTTCGCTTCTTCAGGCAAGTTAATTCCACTGAATTATCATGACTTTGAGTTGAGAAATCATTGTGTGGTGTTTGTGTGTGTGAATGCAACTCAGTGCTCCAAAAATGCCATTTTAATGACTTGATCTGGTATGTTAACTTAAAGACAATTCTTCTAACGAACAGTATGAAAAGATGGGTGGTACTTCAGTATATGAAACAGTAACAGTTTAATTCAAAGAAGGAAAGATGAAAAACACTTTCTATTGAAACAAGAAATCTTAAGCCCTCTAATCGACAAAAATGCAGTATTATTATAAGTTAATTCCTCCCCCCCAATTGCTTTAATTGAAGTCACTCTTGTTCTATAGCAATAAAATAAAACTCGTTTCATATGTGGATACAGAAGAGAATAATTTGATGATTTCTGCTGTTAGCTTTTGTTATGTGGATTTTTACATAATCATTACTCATAAAGTTCTGACAGATAAGTTACCCTCTTTGCTGTTATTACAAAAAAATCTCCCAGCTTCGTGGAAATGTTAATTTATTAAAATGCAATAAAAGGAACCTCCAAGTCGAACTCTACACTGCAAATATTTTATAGGTGATGCTCAATGCTCCTGTCATCTTTGCTTCAAATGTTTCCACGTTTGAAAGGTGAAATCACACAAAGTCATACAAAAATCTCTTCCCGCATGCTAGCTGTCACTATCTTCCCCCCAAGATGTATATTTTTGCTTTAAAGAGACAGGTGTATGTAATTTTAATGTCAGCACCAGCATCGCCAAAAAGTGCCCTGGCAATCAGTGGAAAGGTTTAATAGGTTTCCTGTCTTGTTCTTAATTTGCTGAAATTACAAAATCAATACTTTCAGTTGTAGCTGCTGCTACCCGTTTTACTGCTTTAAGATAAAGTCTACAAAGAAAGTAACCTTCACTTTCAATTTGTAGCACCAAGCATCAGGGTGTTCTTGGCCACTAACTAACTAGTCTGTTTTCTCTTATCCAGTAGGAGACATTCAGGAAGTGCCATGTCTCCCTTTAAGGGACACATACATCCTGAAGAGAGCAGTGATTAATAGCAGGCAAATTATGATTGGTTTGTTTGCTGCTGAAAACATCTTCGTTCATCTCTTCTAATGTCACCTCTAACACGAATGGTCTCTTATTTGTTTCTATTCCCAGTTGGGCCTATCTTGTATTTGTGGAGGTGAAGAGCCTAATAATTGGTTCTATATCGTGTATTTCTTGCCATAAGAGCAACAAGCCTTGTTCAGGTAGGCATAATGGAGGTTAATATTCTCAATAGCAAGCTGATATCCAAGGCCAGAAACAGGAAGATATAAACCATCTTGAGCCCTGCAATCGGCAGGGGAGGAGAGGCCTTGTTGGTGGTGCCACTGCCGGCCAGTTGACACTGAACTGTGACCTCCTCTGCAGCAGTTCCCAGTTTATGGAATGCCCTCCATGGTGAGGTCCATCTGCCTCTCTCGTTATTAACATTCAGGGGGAATTTAAGAGCAGTCCTGTTCATCCAGGCCTTGAGTTTAGCGAAAAAAATAAGTAACAGGTAACATGACAGAGGTCTATAAAATTATGCATGACACAAAATTCCTTTCAGTAGCACCTTGTTGTTGTTTAGTCGTGTCCGACTCTTTGTGACCCCATGGACCAGAGCACGCCAGGCACTCCTGTCTTCCACTGCCTCCTGCAGTTTGGCCAAACTCATGCTGGTAGCTTCGAGAACAACTACCGTATTTTTCGCTCTATAAGACACACCAGACCACAAGACGCACCTAGTTTTTGGAGGAGGAAAACAAGGGGGGGGGGAATGCTGAATCTCAGAAGCCAGAACAGCAAGAGGGATCGCTGCGCAGTGAAAGCAGCAATCCCTCTTGCTGTTCTGGCTTCTGGGATAGCTGCGCAGCCTGCATTTGCTCCATAAGACACACAAACATTTCCCCATACTTTTTTTTGGGGGGGGGAGTGAGTCTTATAGAGCAAAAAATATGGTAAGTTTGTTATTGGAATGAGCTTTCGTGTGCATCTGAAGAAGTATGCATGCACACGAAAGCTCATACCAATAACACTTAGTTTGTCTCTAAGGTGCTACTGGAAGGATTTTTTTTTATTTTGTTTCAACTACAGCAGACCAACATGGCTACCTACCAGTAAATAGAGAAACCAGATACAGAAAAGCTTTTCTCCCTCTCCCATAATGCAAGAACTCATGGAGAACCAATGAATCTGAATGTTGGGAGTTATAGCCCAAAACAGCTGGAGGGTACGAGGTTGGGGAATGTGGTAAACCACACCATTTATGAGAAACCCTTGAGATTCTACTAATATTTTCAACTGTAATAGATACTTCCACCAGCATACATTCTTGTAGGATATTTCAAAGCATGGAAACAGCATCAGTCTAAATGAACAGCCAAAAGCTATGGCAAATGAAGAGTTGACGGGGATCATCTGTGTCAGTCACTTTGCTTTGACTGGTCCTACAATCTTCCTGCGTTCAGCTCAGCAGGCACTGAACCCCAAATCTATATTTAATTTGGAACGTTGCACCTTTATTCAGAAAACTTTCAACAGCCTTGCTATGATCTGAAGAACAAGGTCATGGAGACCTGTTTACAAGGAGCACCTTTTATGTGCTTGAAGGAATCACAGAGCAAATTCAAGAATATTTCGTTAACAAAATAAAATCCCCGGAAGGATCTTATATCTTCAAAAGATGGAAGGAAAGCATAAGTCTGCTGCTTGTAAGACTTTGTTTATCTTACGAATTTATCCCTGAAGATAAAAAACCATTCCCTTCAGAAAGGGTCATAAAGGGTTGGGGTGGTTGTCTTACTGAAAAACAAAGAATCTCTTCAGCCAAAACTTTTAAAAAATAAAATCTTCAGAACTGAGATAACTGAATAAAGCTAAACTACATTCTCACACTCCTTATTCCATAGCTGTTCCATTGGAATCCAGGGAATCATTTCAGAGACAATGGTTTCAACAATTTCTTTTTAAAACAATCCCAATGGTTGTATCATTTACCACTTCTACCCTGTCCCCTTACATCAGATGGCCTCATCACTAGGCTCCATGGATTCAGCAAAAGAGAACAGGCTCTGTGTATGTGCAACTGTCTGTGTATAGGTCCACTACTTGCTTTTGGCAATCTTAAAACCCTTAAAATGAATCCCATTGTGTTTAACAGAATTTACTGCCTAATATGCGTGCATAGGATTGCAGCACCAAACAAGTATTTGGTATCCTATGCTGAAAATCGCTAGCAACTAAAATCACATTTTGGATGCTGTGGAGCCATTGCTCCAAGTCTGTAAAAGTCTGAATACCAGGGCCTCATGACCCTAATAACCTTGGCTTTAATTCAGACTTTGCCCCCTGTGAGCAGACAATCTCCGTGGAAGGCTTCTTTGATCCAGAGGAATCTTGATGGAGGAACAAAGGAGATGCCAGGTATCTTTGTTATTCCTCTCTCTAATTGCAGTCTATATCTCCTGAAAATCTGCTTTGCAGCATTGGGGTTCAGAGTTCTGTAAGTCATGGTACTGGACCCCTGAGGGAAAGGTGCAGATCACATCCTCGCTTTCTGCCAATATGGACATCCAGAGAGGAACTCTGCTTAGAGAATGCTACCACTGGAGGTGGGAAGTGATTCCCACACATTTATTTGGATATTAAGCCTCCATATATTTGTATTATTTGGAGACAGCAGGGGGAAAGGAGAAATTGGTGAACATTGCCTCCTTTTCTGCCAGTGGTAGCATCCTAAGAGGAACTGAATTTAAAGAATGCTGCTGGTGGTGATGGGAGTCTGGATTCCACCCATTTAGTTGGAAGTCTCCATTTATTTGGACACTAAAGCTTCCACATGATACAAAGCAATGAATAATAGGTTAGGAAGCCGAGGGCAGGCCTACACATAAGCCAGATGTAGGGAACCGTTGGTTCTCCAGACATTGCTGAACTGAAACTCCCATAATCCCTAGTCATTGACTATGCTTGCCGGGGCAGATGGGAGTTGTAGTTCAACAACATGTGGAGGGCCACAGGTTCCCCACACCTGGCATAAGCCACGATAAACCTCTTCAAGCCACCATCCCAACCTATCTAGGTGTAGCCACATGTTACTGATATAATGTGACGAGACTGTTGTGTCTCGTGCTTCTTCTCACTAAACGGGAAGAAATTCTCTGGAAAAGCAGGGAAAGCTTGGACATTTTCTGTAATTTGCTCTGTGTAAGCCAAACTGTACAGTGCACATAGTGTGCAACTGTGCCTAGGTCCTCCAGTGACAACAGTCCTCTTCCGTCATTTCCCACCCCCCACACGATATGGGGAGAGTGGGGAGGCATGTTTCCTAACCCAGCCTTTTCCATTCTGTCACTGTCACTGCTCCTGTAGATCTCCATGTGCCCAGGGTAGAATGCGTGCAGTAGGAAAAATCATCTATACATGGAGGCTAGATTATTGCAATGTTTTATACATGCGGCTGCCTCTGAAGACAGTTCAGAAACTTCAGCTGGTGCTGATCAGCCAAGTATCAGGGCAAGACAGTTTGAGCATATTACACCTATCTTGGGCCAACTGCACTGGCTGCCAATTAGTTTCTGGGCCTGATTCAAAATGTTGGGTTTGCCCTGTAAAGCCTTAAATATTGCAGGGCTGCAATACTTCAAGAGCCACCTCTTCCCATATGAATTGGCCCAGCTTAAGTCCCTTCTTTGTGTGTCCCTATCGCAAGAGGTCTGGAGGGTGGCAACACAATAACAGGCCTTTTCTGTGGTGGCTCCCTGCTTGTGGAACGCTCTCCCAAGTGGGGTTTGCCTGGCACTCTCCTTACATATATTTAGGCACCAGGCAAAAATATTCCTCTTTTCCCATGCCTTTGGCTAATTAAACAATCTATGGCCTTTTAAACTGCGTGTGGTGAGGGGGTTATTATGCTAATATTCTCCTGCCCTGTGGGGTAGGCCATGAACCAATGGCTTCAAGTTACAAGAAAGGAGATTCCAACTTAATGTAAGGAAGAGTAAAAATACTCTTAAAATTAAATATTCAATGACGCTTCAAATATAGAACACTGTTGCAAGTTAGAATTGCAAATGAGGTTGAGGCATAGAGATCACAACTTCTATATTTTATGAATTTTTACTGCTTTTATTGTAGGGTATTCCTATCTCCTTTGGGGAAAGGAGTGGGATATCAACAATTTTAAATAAATAAAAATAAAATGCGTAAGAGTGGCAACGTTCGACATAATGCAGAAACATTTGTGTTGACACAGTGCTGTGTCAAATTTTCAGCTGGCTGTTGGAAATGGGGGAGAAATTTTTGATACATAAACATTTTGAAAACTGAACACAAAGTTCCACAGGTTGTTTGCATTAATGTATTAATGCCTTAACGTTCAGGTAACAGGAGCATTATTTGGGAGAAAGTTGGAAAAGCAAGCTCTAGAAAGAGTTTTGAGAAAATTGAAACACTTTAGTATGGTAAGGAATTGCAAGAGAATTTCAACTGACAGGCAGCTAGCTATACATGTCAGACCTGAGCTGCTAATTTTTTTTATAGGATATGAGACTGTGACTCTTCCCTCCCTTTCCCCCTTCAATATCATTGTAGCTATACACGTCTAAAGGACTGACATTCTAAGCTGCAAGCAGGACACACGCTGTTGTTAACTGCACTCTAGAAAATCTGCAAAATACCACTCTTGAACAACAAACGCATGATCCTCAGAAGAAAGGCTAATGTACCTGTAATGCACAAACACATTCACCTTGGCACTAATGTTTGATAATTTTTGAATAATTTTCATTGGTAAAGAATGCACTTTGTAAAATGGCTCGCTGCTTTTAGCGGGATCCTTCATTTCGCCCCCACAAAATAAAACCATTCTCAAGTTGAACCTCCAGATACTAATGTGTTTAAGTAACAGTGATTATGACTAAACTTGCATTTCTTTCCACAGTAGACTTAATTCAAAACTTTTGGGGCTTTGCCAGTCAGAAACAGTTTCACTGAGAAGCAGAATGGCAACATGAGAGGCAGTTTGGCAATACGAAAACAGGGAAGAGCAGGTTTCTGTTTTCCTGTGACACCTTGTGTTTTTATCATGCAGAATTCTGTTCCATTTTAAAAATATGCATTCAGGTATTCAGTTATTATGAACAGTATAAAACAGTAAAATAATTCATAGTAATAGAATATTTACATTAAATTTAACACTACTTAAGACCATTGCTGAATACATTTAAAACCCATTGCTTTCAATGGGTCTGTTTTGCATAAATTGGGGGCTGTTAACATGTATCTCATATTGCAGTTTATTTTTAAAAATGAAATCTACATTTCTGATTCAACATAATGTAGAAGAGCACTGTGTTATTCATAAAGTGAAACTGTTTTTATAACTAGTATGCAAAATCAAGCTAAAATTTCTTTGTGCCTAAATTTCGAAATATAATCTAGCCTATGTATATCCTCACTCTCAACAAGACTTGTTACCATCTGTAGTTTGATTTCCAAACGAAAGCTCTTAGAATATCCCTAAAGGGAGCTTATATTACAACACAATCCTTAGCATGTTTACTCAGAAGTAAATCCCATCATGTTTAATAGGACTTGCTGCTTATTACTATAGTTCAAGTCTGCTATCCTGCAGCCAGTGAGGTTGCTTAAGTCCCATTGTCTTAAATGATATTTTGTCAGTCTATGTGCAGGATTGTAACCCAAGGAGTCTATCTTTGAAAATCAGCTGAAGAATCTAGTAAGTAGCATTCTTCCTTTAGAAATTTACACTAAGCAACACATCTCATGCTACAATTTCCTTTAAAACATTAAAATGTCCCCATTAAGAAGTACCAGCAAAAAACAGTTCATAGAGATGGTGCTTTAAATTACCGATTAATTCAAATCTGTTTGATAAGCTTTAAGAGCACTAATTGATATCAGACAACATCTCTGAGGCTACTCTGCTACAAGTACCACTGAATATATAATGTCACAATTATCATGAAATATTATTAATGGAACATAATCTTAAATGTTCAGCATAGATTTCATATTAAGGTAGACTAATGAGATATTTGAGAAAGTTTCCAACTTTCCACGTGCCCATTTTTGATGCTTAACAGCACAATCCTATGCACGCTTACTGAGTGTGTATAGGATTACAGCATTAAATTGTTAATGAATAATTAACATTTTAAATATATCTTACACTCCCAGTTGCACAGAGTTGTAACCATATCGTGCAAGTGCAAAATATTTAAATGATTTTGCATGAAGTATGTTGCTGTTTCACACAATAATAGGAAAAGTTGTGCATTGTGAAAATAGAGCTGGGCGATCTGATGTTTTATAGGGATGCTGTTACTGCTGCCAGTCTGTATGTTGATGAAATGAGAAATAAGAAAGGGAGGGGGTGTTTTCGCAGTATGCTTTGAAAGATCTTCGCTAGAGCAGCCCTGTGTAGACAAATGGGTCTAACATTGTTCAAATATATCCTTTTCTTTGTTTGGAACAAAGAAGTAGAAACTCTGGAGCTCGGACCATTAACATCCAAGTTTCTAAGCTTGCAGACACGCCAGCAGTCCCAGTACAACATCCCTACAGTGCTGGTAAAATACCACATTATGAGACACACTAACCTGATGCGAGAGACTATATATACACTCTGTTCTAACTTAAGTGCCTATTTGGAGATACAGCAAGTCTTAAGGGTCAAGTGATTCATCCGATACAGCTCTGCAAAAAATTTCATGCTGTTGAGTGTTTAATAAATATTCCGAATGTGTTACAGGCAGGCGGAATATAAAGGGCATGTATACTTGCTATTAATATAGCATTAAATTGCTCTCTTTTTTTTGCTCACGGTCCTAAAAAGTTGCATTGAAACAAACGTTGCACATTAGTGGGATTATAAATACAATAGTAAAATTAAATTTGGTTTTAATCTATAAAGGGCAGTGGTGTAGCGTGGGGGGTGCAGGGGGGCTGGCCGCACTGGGCGCAACATCGGGGTGCGCGCTCGCACTTGCAGCTCTCTGCCCCTACCTGGTTCACTCACTCTCTCTTACTGCAGTACTGGCTGTGCGAATCTGATCCGAGCCGCCGGGTCGCTGCCCACTGTGGGGGGGGGTGTGCCAGGCGTGCGGTGCGGTTAGGGGGCGCAAATTACTTGCCTTGCCCTGGGTGCTGACAACCCATGCTATGCCACTGATAAAGGGGGTTGTCAAGCCATACTATTAGTTTCCTGCTTTTGTGTAACGCTCACCTACATCTTTTTACCATTGCAGTCAGAACAAGGAAAATGTTTCTTAGGTCTCCTTTGCTATAATATATAGCAATACAGGGTTTTGCAATGCATCACACAGTCTTCCCTAGTATATTAATAGGGCAATCCTGTGCACATCTATGCAGAAGAACATTGATATCTACAAAGAAGAAAGCCCCAATGATATCAATGGGAATTGGTTCCAGTTTGCATTTAAAGGATCCACATTGTCTGAAACAATCTGCAAACTGTAACATAGCGAGCCTTCAAAATTCTCACATCTCCAAATCTTGCAATGCTAGCAATGCTGTTGTCCAACCAAGTCATGAGTACAAAAATGCATATACTAGTGTACAGTGTTTATAAAATGCATATATTAATGACAATAACACACAAAATGCATTATGTTAGGGGGCATTTCTCTGAAAAATGTGTATATTAGGCAAACTTGCACACAAATGTGCAAATTAGAAGAAATTCACTGATGAATCTTCATGAGGACTTCTTTTTAAAGAAAAATCACAAACTGAAGTGGAAATGTGGAGAACTGAAATTAAGACTGGGAAAATGAGAAACTGAGAGAACCCAAAATTGTCAGATTTGCCCATCCTTCCTTGTAGGAAAGTCTATTTTATGATTGCAGCCAAAGGAAAGTTAATGAAAGCTGCACACTTGAAAGTCCCATTGAATTCTATGGCACTGACTTCTAAATAGACACACATAGGATTGCTCTGTGTTAAGTAGTGCTGAAATCTGCTCCTCAGTTTCTCCAAAGTTTTCTTCCCATCCAAAATCGTTTTCTGTTTTTCTGCCTCATTCTCTGGGTACTTAAGAATTTCTTCAGAATTTTGTAGGGCGCAGAGATTTGAGTTTAGGTTTTATCATTTTGAGGTGGCCAAAGACAGGTTCCTTCCCCCCTTTCCATTAAAACTTGATCTGGCAGTCTAAGGCCTTCCCATTCCCAGTTGCCCACACTTCCTGAAAGGAGAAGGAGTTATCTCAGGATATCTTCCCCTGGGCTTTAATTGAGGTACAAAGTGCAGAGCACAAGAGAGATGATTTGTAGAATGAAAAAAAGGACGTTCACAGATAGTGATTGATGATTCTGTCAATTTTAGGTGCTCTCTGTTTCTCATTTTTCCAATCTTAAATTCAGTTCTCCATATTTATGTAGTAATTTGAGTTTTTTATAATTAAAAAATCCCTGTGAAAATGCTTTAGCATTTTAGTGCAGATTTGTCCTAATAAACACATTTTTGTATGCACTCCTGACAAATGCACACATTTTTGCAAGTAATATGCCCTTATCCAATGCATTGTTGAATGTCATTTTCACTAGTATGTGCATTTATGTGCACACTTTATCATAATGTATGCACTGATGTATATGCCGCTTGGCTAGAGAACTGCACTGAAAAATTCAGAAACGTGTGAATTTTGAAAGACAGCTGTGTTATAGTTGCTTTGCCAAGTGCAAGTTGGCTAAGTTTGCCTTTAAATGCAAACTGGATCAGAAATCTGCCCCACCCCTATGACAGCCCTTAACCACCACAAAAGTAAGGCAAACAGAGCAGGAGAAACTTGCCCCCCCCCATCCATGAGAATTTCACTGAAATTTTATCTTCCATTTGCACATTTTTGAACACAGTTTCTTTTCACATTAATGGATGTGTGGTGGTTCAAAAATGCAGCAGAAATTTCTGGTGTAGTACTGGTGTCAAGGCAAACCAGTTAGTTTAAAACAGAAACACACACGGGCTCAAAGGCATATTGGTATGCTCAACAAGAAGTTTTATGTATTTCTCTCACAAGCTCATTGGAAACACATTTGCTAAGTGCACAGCTATAACAGGGTAAAAGAATGCAAATGGAATAAATTGCTCATGTTCATGATGGAAGGGTATTGTTGCTTGAAATAAAGAAAGTTAATATAGTATAGTGGGGGGACAACAAAACAAGCATTGTTTTCCTATTTGATTGCATATGGCAAACTCAATGAAATCCCACTGAAGGCTTTTTATCGGGGCACATGAAAGGAGTCCAGGCCATTGTTTTTGCATATTGCCATCACTCAGCTGTTACTCTAAAGGAAGTCAACCGAGTCATTTATGTAAAAGTGTTTCGGGTGAAGTGGAAGTTAAGGGGATGCTTGAAGCATAGTGGCACTTCTCTTCCCAGCTGGCATGCATTTCCGACGACACACTGCATGGGGGTAGCATAGGTGCTCATGTAAATGATATTTCAGGATCTGCCGTCTTTGTTTACAGAGATAAAACAAAACTGCCATCTTGATTACGCTGTTTT
Source organism: Podarcis vaucheri (assembly GCF_965113315.1). Lineage (NCBI taxonomy): Eukaryota > Metazoa > Chordata > Lepidosauria > Squamata > Lacertidae > Podarcis > Podarcis vaucheri. The sequence continues at coordinate 62,584,331 of NC_138766.1, read as the reverse complement.
GTAATCCAGAAAGAGGTCTATAAGCAGCACTGAAACTTAACCAAAATTTCAGATGGCACACACAGCACACAGAACAAGAAGGAGTTTCAAGCGAGGAAGGCTGCCTACACTTCCTGACAGCATGTCACATTGAACTATGGGGGAACCTACATTTAAGTAAGGACTGAGCTATTGGTTCCATTGACTTCTGTAAGGCTTAACAAATTTGGGCCTGATCCATTACAGCAGGTCTTATCATTAATTCTTGATTACCAGTTCCTTATGGTCTGTTTCATATGGAAGTATGACATATATCTATTTCAGCTCTTCTCTCCCCCCCTTTTAAAATAATCTGTTCCTAAGCATACTTACTTGGAAGTAACCACCATTCATACAGTATGAGCCTGTTAAGATTTCTCTTTTTCTTTTACCCAAAAAGAACCAAAGAAAATAAGATTCCTTCAGAATAAATTGTGTTTATCCACAAACACAATTTTTATTGGTTCATAAACAACACGGCACAAAATTAAACGTGTAAACTGGAATATGTATAAAACGAAATAATTTAAAAGATTGCATTGCCTGCAGTTTTAGCTATCCGTGTATCTATAATTTGCAAAGAAAATTCTTTTGTACCACTCTTCTGACTGACTAGAATAGGTGTCATCCTTTGATTTATTGATGTCTTTGCTAATGCTCCCCCAGTGCAGCCCACACCTTCCCCTCTATCCCTATCCTGCTCCTTTATTTCTGCTTGTCACTCTTCTGTTTTTAATGTATGTGGCTAATAAAATCAGTTTTATTAGTCACATATTCTACATCCATTCCATTCCATTTCATGAAGTAGCAACTGGGAGGAAAAAGGGAGGGGGGAGTCAGCATCACCACAAAGCCACAGTCTTTTTCTAAACTGTAATAAGGCGAATCTGCTCATACTATTATAAACATCTTACCTTCAAACCAGAAAGCAGATAAGGGTCTCATTTACAAAACATCACTGCAGTCATTCCTATGGGCCCATCAAATATTGAGGCTGAGACTGGGTGGCCACAGAAAGCAAGCACTGAAAACTTTATTTCCTTCCTGAATTATTCCACATATTAGAATTGTTTGGTAACAAGACTGGGCTTTTGGGGGAGGGGGGATGCCATAGTATTGCAGACAAGGTTGTAATTTTCCATCATACAAGATTCGTCAGCATTAGTTCTTATTAGTAACTGAATCCATAATTTTCAGTTTTAGGGAAATGCTGCCTTCCAATTTGATGACGCCTTTCTGTATGTATACAGAATATTGCCAAGATTGTTGCTAAATTTGACATGGCAAAGTGGACGGCGGCAGAGATGTTGCAAATCCATATTCCACAGAAAGGTTATACCGTAAAATTTACATTTTCCATAAAGTATAAGAAGCCACCATTTTCTGTAATCCCACAGCAGCAAGGAAATGGTGGTACAGAAGAAAACGACCCTATCAGACACATTTCATCATGCCTGCTATCCATCGCTATCTCCTTTCCCCAGCATGATTATCCTATATCTTCCTTCTCTTCCCCCCCTCCAACCTAGAAATATGCTAATTTTTAGATAAAAAAAATAAACTGGTTATCGAGCAAAATAAAAATAAAAATGGTTAGTACCGATTAGGCCACTAAGGTATCTTTCAGCAAATGTTTTCTGATTTAAAGAAAAGGCTACTAAAAGTATAGACTGGATGCCTCTAGCACACAGTGATGCATGTATTTCTTGGTGAAGGCACAATAGAAAAGCTGTATCCTAGAAGTAGACGACATAAACATGGAGCAGGGATCCTGCAGTGGTCAGTATGGTGTTTTTATTTCATGCTGAAATTGCCATATCTTAGATGCACATTTGTGTCATCAAACCCATTTAAGCTAACTACAACCATTTTCCATTTTTGTACTGCTTCAGCCTTTATTACGTGGGTTGTTGTATGTGTGTGTGTGTGTGTGTTTTTACACTTCAGGCAAATATGTGTATTGGCATATTGGATTTAGGCATGCATCTCCCTAGTAAATAATGCCACTTCGCATTTTGGTTTGGGATGCTACTTTCTTTGAAGATATTGCATAAGAAAAAGAAGCTCTTGCATAAAAATGTGGAGGAAAAATAGATACAGATCATATAGATATGGGTGGAACGGTATAGGCAATAAGTATACCATATGGGTGTTCATTCAGGCTAATGATGTAGTAAGGACTGTAAGTTTTCAAGTTCTATTGCATACAACACCTGGGTGTTAAACTGGTCCTAATTTTATGGATTGTTAATTTCCCGAAAAGGATTCACCACAGCTATTCTTGAAAATTGCAGCTACTGTTTTCTATTGATGTTGTGTGTTACTTTTCATTTAAGGATTAAAAAAAAAATACAATTGAAGATTTCTGTGTACAAGCTGCTATTAAATTTGATGAAATCTATGATCAGTTACACAATAGGAACCTTTTAAGGCTGTGTAATGTTCTAATTGGTAATATTTAATAGGGGGATATGAAAAGGCTATTGCGTATGTTGGTCGTTTGTTTTTTTGAAAAAAGCCATAACTTGGTAGGAAAAGTTTTGTAATATATCTTGAACCAGATTAAATTTGCTTATACCTGCAATTATGTACAGTAACAACAACGCACCGACCGCTTTAAGTGCTTCCATCCTTTTTAAAATCCAAAGGAAATTGTATCTAGGTAACACTGCCACCTATTGTTTAAATCTGATAGCAGCACTGTTGCAGTTTCTAGAGCTCATCTTTGGAAATATGCTTAAGAGATGCTTAAAATGCCATGTTATCTTTGCTTAGTTTTTAAGGGTAGGGAAGTATTAGGAAATGAGATATAAATTAATGCTGACAACAATATAAGCTGTTAAAATCACTGTAATATGATCAACGTTTTATGCAGTGTTGATTGTGAGCATAATCACATGTGAAGTATTAAATAAAGATGTGCTCAAAGTCAGAATTTAAACTTTTTGCAGCATAAGCATAACAGGTGTCTAAACTCAAATTTCCATTGTTTCTAAGTGTAAGAAACCCAAATATACCCAAGTTGTCTTTCTTTCTTTCTTTCTTTCTTTCTTTCTTTCTTTCTTTCTTTCTTTCTTTCTTTCTCTCTCTCTCTCTCTCTCTCTCTCTCTCACACACACACACACACACAATCCAGTTTTGTAGTAAAAGGTTAATCAGATACAGGTTTAAATTATGCACTGCGGCCGTCAATCCTATCCAACTCCAAAGAGTTCCATTAAGTTCAAGGCCATTAATATCCAGCAAGATAATATTTGGCCCTGTGCATTAATAAGAAAACATTTAAATAAATGTACAATTACTTTAGCACAAGCTGTAAATGGCAAAGGATGGAAAACAAAATTTCCTGTTAGTTGCAAGGAAGTCAAACAAAAATTCAACGTGTCTATGTAAATACAAAACACATGTGATAATACATCAGCCCGGAAAAAAATATTTCAGAGCAAATAGGAACCTGCATACAACTATATAAAGTACTATCAAAACTAAGCATAAGAAAATGGAAAACTACTTACATTACTTGGAAGCCAAATTGCACTGAAATATTTGTTCAATGACATTTTGGTGTCTGCTTCATAACTAAGGGAAGCAGATATGTATTTCACATTGCCAGTTTTACATGCTAGACCCTCAAAAGAGTTGGAAGCCTGCTTTGGAGTTTAGAGGGGAGATGCTAATTTATATTTATTCTTAAACCGTTCAGACCTAAATGTAGCTACATTTCAAAAATCATCATATAGAATATTAGGAAAACAGAGTCTTGAGACAGCATTAGAGTTCAGTTTAAATAGGAAAAAACATTCCAATTTAAAGATTGTTCTAGTACTATAAAAACCTTTACCAATATATAAATATTTGAATTAGTAATACTGGGTTTTAAATTAGACTCATTCCTAGCTTTTAGAGGATAACTGCGAAAGTTTTGACTGGCATGCATCAAAATAACACACACACACACATATTCCATGACACTTTAATTATTTTGCTGCTACAGAAAGTTACCTATCAAGCCATTCTCACAGAAGCAACCCGATAGTCAAGCGATTATAGTTTCAATACAACAAACAAGTCAGATGCAAGCTTCAGACCTGTTGGCATTACAAAAGCAACTGATATATAGTATTTCCTTCTCGGTGCAGTATCATTTTCTCTGTACTGTAATTCCTAGGTTTCCATTGCACTGATGTTGAAATTGAAGAGGAATGAGAAACTGAAATGTATAAAACCTAGAAAAAGAATTTTGCACACAACTTTATCCTTAAACCAGTTAAGTTGTAGCCCTCGAACAATCTGAGAAGATGTCAGTTGTAATACTTCCAAATCAGTCCAAACAAAGTCTCTTTAATTTTGATGAAGCTTACTTGAAAGCCAGTACATTTTGGCTCACATCCTAAATTGTCTGCATATCTGATCAGTGTAAGGTTTTATTAAGTTAATGAGAAAAACCTAGATTGTATTCAGATATCATTGCACCTTTATGTAATTTAAGTATGTATAGTTTTGCATTCACATATGCAATTGATTCAGTTATTTTACCACAGATTGGTGGATTTTAACTACCAATAACTAGGACACAACTAATGCAGATTTAATGCCTTGAAATCTAAAAAATTAAAGAACTGTGATGCATTCAGTCAGGTTGTGGTGGTGCATAACACTTGTTGGATTTTGAAAAGCACCTGTGAACCCTCATTTGCTAAAACCAACAAAACTTATTTCACCATAGAAAAGTTCTAATACTTGGCTTTCTGTTGTACTCCCCATTTCTTACAGGTGACATGCAGAATTTAACCAGACATTTAAACATTTAAAGCTTTTGAAACACGATTGTGAACCAAGGAGCCAAGGCAAGAGAGAGTAAACTGAAAAAATAATAGTTTGAAGCTTGCTAAAAGGACCCTTGAACATAACTCATGAGGTGGAAACTCACAATTTAGTATGTGAGAAATTAATAAATTTCCCTCTTTACGTACATTCAAATTTGGAAGAAAGAGGGCATTAAGATTTCAGAAGCTGGGTATCTAATTAGTGGATTTCATTCTGGCATACAGTTGAAGGCAATTCAAGAAAGATAAATTTGTGCATATTAATAGTAAAGAGCACACTTGTTAGCAGGGCTTGTATGCTAGCAAGGGTAGCAAAATCTAGTAAAAGTATAATTTTACAAAAGCAGAAGAGGGATGGAAAATAATGCCTCTGAGATGAGCTGCCCTTGAGAACAGATACTACGTTCAAATGCATTTTAAAATGCATAGGAAATATGGTTATACTCCAATAGCTAACATCATCATTACTTTTATATCTTAGCTTTACTAGATCATTGCTTTAAATGAGCATCACAAAAGCAATGGAGCTTTCGTCTCCACATTACATTTTCTTGATAATCATTTTCAATTTCCCCCCCCTCCTTTCCATGTCATCATTTTAATGTAAATCTTTTTCTTTTCAATAAAATGAAATGATTAAGTAATCCTGCTTTTTGCATGATTAAAGATGACAGATAGGCTTGGCTGGATAAAAATCAAGGCTCCTTGCAGAATCTGTGCACCTCACATGTCAGAATCCTTCCAGTTTGCTTAGCACTAATGACAGGACAGGGCGGGGGGGGGGGAATTACCATGTCCACAAAGTGTCTAGAAAGAATAACAAGCTACCAAGGACCTACCTTATATTATCTACAGCTTCAGATAAATAGTTCCTTTAAATCATTTTCTGTAATTAACCATCAATGAATTGTTTTGACAGAACATTAACAGATCAGTGACTACTGCAGGGCTGTTTAATAGCATCCTATACAGCACCCTGAGAAAAGCAATATAGGAAGAATATTGAATATAAAACACCAGAGCTTAAACTGTGTTTTTCTTCATCAAAATTCCAATAGCTAAATATGATTTGATTTTAAAAAACAGGGAGGAAGGGAAGAGAAATTTGTGGTCTTTATCCATGTTTATTTCCTTTTAACAACCCTATGTTAAATATGCATTCCCTATGTGCAATATGCATTCATCCTTTTTGGACTCAGACATGTAAACTAGAAAGGGAAATTGCAGTTCAGGTACATACATAGCACTATTGTCTCTAGACCCAAAGCAATGCTAACAAGGCCATCTCTGACCTCCTGTTAACCAGGCTCTTGTAATTAATTCAGCATGACATTGAAAGTATCTGTTAAAAATCTTCCTTCCTTCCTTCCTTCCTTCCTTCCTTCCTTCCTTCCTTCCTGTAAACATTCCTGAAGCTAGGGTATCTTGTTGTTTTTGTTGTTGTTGTTGCTGCTGCTGCTGCAGAGAACAGCCATTAATCTGCTATCACATACTTGGGTTTGCAAAAAGCACCACCTCCCTATGCATTTTGCCAGATCAGACCATAAATACCACAACATTCCCTGGCCTAAGTTTTGTAGACATCTGTATCATGGTAGCACTGCATTTCTCTTCTTTGACAGATGAAATTACTATTCTTTGATTATTATTTTTTTACTGCCCCCCCCTTCCCTTCCCCCTTTTCTGATTATGTTCTGGATGGCAAAATTTGGGCCACAAAATGCTAATTTCTAACCTAACACCATGACAGCAATCACAGCCATCACAAGGATGGAATAAAGAGAGCAATCTAACATCCAGGGATATGAATTTCTGATCAGTGGCTGGCAGACTGCCGTGAAAGCTTACAGTAATCCCATTGGACAGCTCGGGTTGATGAAGCCTGGGAACAGGCAGCCACAATGTAGGGTAGTTCACAATTGCAAGCATTTGTCCATAATTTAAAGCTATATGAGAAGTGGAGAGTATTCATCTGAACAACAAGCTGTAATTTAACTAGAGTAACATTTACATAGTTTTTAACCCATTATGTCCTTTTGTCACATTGAAATTTCCTTCTTTAAATGTGTGTGTATGTGTGCACAAACACACACACATTCTCTATATTAAATGCACATATCTGAGAAACATCTAGAAAGCCCAGTTATCACTTAGGCATATTAAATTTCATTGTGTAATTTCACAAAAATCAATGTTGTGTTTTAAAGTATAAAGAGCCTTAATCATGAAATATCTTACTTGCATTAACAATGCAGTGAAGTCAATGGGGTTTTCCACTGCATAAGCAAATATTACTTAGGAGTTAATTCTGACACCTTTACTTACAATGGATAGTATTTTATTGTAGGCTATGCACAAGTCGAGTACTCACCGAAATTAAATCCAGAGCTTTGCAATTCTAGTGAATGCTATTATACTGGATACGTTGCTACAAACTCATTTTGACGGATACAAAGAGGTGGATGGTATAAGCAGGAGCATTAGTCATTGACTTCTATGGCGAATTGTTCCCAATTCCATTTGATGTAAGTAAGCAGCTGGCCATTTGAGGCTTAAACATATCAACATATGAACCCACCTTATTCTGGGTGAGGCTATATTGATCCAGCTAGCCCCGTATTGGCAATGCTTCTCTGTTTCCCCAAATGTCTTCCTGAGAGCCCAGTTTAACTGAAGATGCAAGGAATTGAAGCTGAAGCCTCCTTCATGCAAAACTACAGTTCTTCTCAAGGATGCACTAGAGATCCTTGGCTGGTTCAGAGAGATTAGGCCTGACGAAATGGATGGTGAACACTGTGAAATATTTCTTCTTGCAATCCAAGTATTCACTTTGATTGCACAAAGAATTCCAGGGGTTTCTGGATAAGGTAGGGTTCTCCTACTATGAAGGCCTTCTGCATTAACCTCCCAGAAGGGGAACAGCTCTGCAAAGAGCTCCACCCACCCTTGACTTGAACCATGAAGGTGACAAATACAGAAGGCCCATGTATGCTCTGGGTCAGGGAAGCCTTGTTTAAACACTGTGACTTGAATCCTAAGATAAATTAACTTAAGGAAGTTCACAAAATACATGTTCCCCAAACCCACTTTTTTTCTTAGAATGCTCTTCTGAGGACCAGGAGACTGTGGTCCATGAACTTCCTTCTTTGAACTTATTTAAAGCTGAAATCCTATTTACTTAAATGGAAGGGAGAGCCATTGAGGTCAGTGGGGCTTAATTCTGAGCACACACACACACATACGAGAGAGAGAGAGAGAGAGAGAGAGAGAGAGAGAGAGAGGATAGCACTTTAAGTTAACTTCTTTTAGAACAGGCATGGACAAACTTGGTCCTCCAGATGTTTTTTGAGACTACAATTCCCACCATCCCTGACCATTGGTCCTGTTAGCTAGGGATCATGGGATTTGTAGGCCAAAAACATCGGGAGGGGCGAGTTTGCCTATGCCTGTTTTAGAATGTTCAGTGCTATTTAGGGTGGTCCCTCTTTGAATGAATTTATTATTTCGGTCACAGACCAGTTCCAGCCCACATATAATATCAAGGAAGTCATAAAATATGATAGGGATACATTTGAATTTGCAATTAGGTATAACAGGGACAATATAGATGTAGCAACACTTACAAATATATAGATTAAAACTTAGCAGTCCCTCATTCTTTTATGAAGATCTCCTGCCCATCAGCGATCATTTCTGGAGACCACAGGTGGCTGCAGAGGCGCAAGATGGATGGGAAACTTTCTAAGGATCCAAGCAAATCTTTTTAAAAAAAAAAATCTACAAAAGGAGGGCAGGGATTATTTTCTATAGCACTATGTGAAGTAATTTGTATTAGAGAACTCACCAAAATGCAAGCAGTCATATTAAAGATATTGCTTGTAATCAATAGTTGCTCCCTACTGATTTCAAGCATGTTTTAGCATTTTAACTTTTGTATGTTTTAAAGTAGGGTAGTATTTTTTTTAATGATCTTATTGTTTAATCTTCTTGTAAACTGCTTTGAGACTTTTTTCAAGCAATCAAGCAGTGTATGAATTTTATTACATAAATAAATAAATAATGAGAACAAATATTCAAGAAAAGTAGACAAAATATATATCGCTATTAGATACACACATACTTATATTCTGAGGACTGAAGGAAGCTCTCGCATTAAGTGATAAAAATTGGTTCTTATTATTTTCATTTTGAAAACCATGGCATTTATGGAAAGTACAGCCATTAGAATCTATTCTTTTTAAAAACAAACAAACTCCATTACCAGTTAAGAAAGAAACTGCAGTTTGTTAAGTTCATTCATTATGTACTCCAAAACTCCCTACCAAAATTCTTTCTACAAGCTTTCAGCAGAACCAGGCTTTTGATACTGCAGGTGGACTTTCTGCCATTGCATCTTCACCACACTTTCAGTCCAGTCCATCTTCAGCTTCATTCTGTATTCTGTGAAGAATGATGTGGATGCTGAAGGAATGTTAAATTATACAACCTGGTGGAAATGTACAGCCTGGCATACAAATGCATAATATATACAAATGTATGGACTTTGCCAAACCATCCAATTCTTCCAACTACAAATTCATCATAAGGCAAAGGTGTGGAACTTGTACAGTGGTACCTCAGGTTACATACACTTCAGGTTATATACGCTTCAGGTTACAAACTCCACTAACCCAGAAATTACTTCGGGCTGAGAACTTTGCTTCAGGATGAGAACAGAAATCGTGCTCCGGCGGCGCGGCAGCAGCAGGAGGCCCCATTAGCTAAAGTGGTGTTTTAGGTTAAGAACAATTTCAGGTTAAGAACAGATCTCCAGAATGAATTAAGTACTTAACCTGAGGTACCCCTGTATTGTTGGACTGTAACTTCTACAATCCTGGCTTTTGGCCATCCTGGCTACAGCTGATGGGAGCAGGTTCCCCATCTTTGACATAAGATCAAGAAGGACCACAAGATACACATAGTGCCCACGTACCAGCAGATTTTTTAAGGTGTCAAATTTAATATGGCAATTATTATATGAGCCTTATGCACTTTTCTTTCACTGCTGTCACTTGCATTGTATGGAATCCAATGCCTCAAGAAGTTGTGGTGTGCATTAGATAAAAATGCACACAGGATAATTTATCAGTAACTATTAGATGTGATACTAAAATGTGCTCTACATTCAGAAGAAGCCCCTCTCCGAAAAATAAAAATAGAAGGCAGGCATAAAAGCTTGAAGCAGTTACAACAGCATCAGAATAAAACCAGCAGCATATACTGGGCTAGATGGTCTGTTTCCACAAGTCAAATTATTTTGCTGTTATGCTCAAAGACATCTGTTGAGATCCATGCTTGATTCAAGTGGACTATTGAGAAGTTTATTTCTCATCTACTCTATGTACAGTGGTACCTCAAGCTGTGGACACGGTCCATTTCGGGGTGCCGTTCACAACTAGAGTGGGGCTTCTGCGCAAGTGCAGAGTGCGATAGAGCACTTCTGCACATGTGCAAAGCGTGTAGAACGCTCCTGCGCATGCATGAAGCATGCAGAACACTTCTGCGTGTGCGCATGCGGCAAAACCCAGAAGTATACACTTCTGGTTCGCAACCCAAAAAGTCGCAACGTGAAGCAAACGCAACAAGCGGAATGACTGTACGTTGTCTTTCATTTGCTTACTAGCATTATCATTTAATAGAAGGATAAGGACTGAGAATATGTTGAATGAAGTTGCCTGTTATGCAGCCAAGTACTGGAACAGGAGTAAAAGAAAGAACTGTCATTTTGGAGGAATATGTGTTGGCGTAGTCCAAGTAGCATGAGAGTTCAAATGTAGACATCAATCCAGTGTTTCCCAGTCTGCTTTTGCTCTTAGAACTGGCCATCCACCGGGAAGGGGAAGATGCATAACCAGTTCAATATGACTTTTGTGGCTTCTTGTATTTAGTTTTAGCCCCTGTGCCTGAATTATGCCATTTTTTCAGCATGGAGGATGCCTCCTATTCTGAATAGAAAGAGAAATGGGAGAGATATTTATTGTTCTGGTTACCGACAGCTTTCCTTTCTACCCTCTTTTGTGTCTACCTACCAACTATCATCAGTCAGATACCCACACCCCTGATCCAATCTTCGCTATATGGGAGATGTTCCTCTTACGATACAGTGTCTAAATTGTATTGGGCCTTGTGCTCTATATTAGGCAAGAAGGCAGAAAGCAATACATTAAGCACAGGCTGCCCTGCAAATCAACAGGATGTGCTGGTTATTTTTATTTTTAATTTAAAGAGTGTTTGTTGTTACCTTCTATTCACAGATTTTTCAGAAACACAGGCAAACCACTATGCTGGCATGCATACAACATTTCTGCAGGCCCCATTGGAAGCTTCTGAATAGACAAACCGTGATTTGGTAGTTTTATCGTACATTCCTAAGGTCTCAAGCAGTTCCTATTAAGGGCAAAGTAAATTGCATATTACTTATGTAATGACTTGTCCTGTTCTATGTTTTTGTTAGCAGTATTTTATTGAAAGATTAAGTGTTATTTTCCATTACATTCTTAAAAATCCTTCTGCCTCTCTCCTTGTAATTCTCTAGCATTTCTGACATGAAAACAAAAGAAAATATCCAAGAACAGGATGAGCTCAGACAAGAGAGAGAAAAGAAAAACAGCAGAAAACTTGCTGCATTTTAAAGAGGAAATGCAATTTACTATCTACGCAGTTGAGGATTCATAAAAAGCCGGGCTATCATGTCTGACTAGGGCGGACAGGGAATATATATATAAGGGAATATATAAGGACAGGGGAAGTGCAGCCTTTCAGATGTTTATTGCACTCCAACTCCCATCATTCCTGACCACTGACTATGCTGGCTGGGGCTGATGGGAGTTGTAGTCCAACAACATCTGGAGAACCACAGATTCCCATCCTTACTCAGGGCAGTTTAGACTTCCAGAAGAATTATATAGTGAAGCTTTGCCT